>NC_140487.1:22584453-23134453 GCF_964271855.1 Acomys minous | reverse complement strand
AGAGAGAGGACAGTAACCTGATGGAGCCCATCCAGCCCAGACAGGGTGACATATTGCCAAGTACCTTAGGGAGTGCAGCTGGGAGGGAGCCAGAGTAGCTTAGAAAATTAGTGTAAAGCCGGGCGTGGTGGCGCACGCCTTTAATCCCAGCATTCGGGAGGCAGAGGCAGGCGGATCGCTGTGAGTTCGAGGCCAGCCTGGTCTACAAAGTGAGTCCAGGACAGCCAAGGCTACACAGAGAAACCCTGTCTCGAAAAACCAAAAAAAAAAAAAAAAAAAAGAAAGAAAGAAAGAAAAAGAAAATTAGTGTAAATCATACCTGCCCAGTTACTGTGCTTAAGGCTTGTTTAAATAAACCAACAGCTCTCTGTCTCGATTACTGGGGAGGAGCTAGCCAGATCATAGAAAAGCCCGATAGAGTTTAATAAATACTCAACAATTACACACCACAGCGCCAGCTCTGGCTGCAGGAAAGACTCCTGTACTGAGAAAGGTGCTATATAGAACTGGGAAGAACCTAGGCCCAAAGTGGACTTGCAGCAAAATACACTTCACAAAATGAAGACAATTACATTTCTAGTTCACAGACCTGTGAGTCAGAAGTGGAAGCCACTCCTTAATGAAAAAAAAAAAATGGCGTTATTCCTGCCGGAGCACCAGGTGAAGCACACACATAACCCTAACATCGGGTGTGGATTCTTGCGTGGCTTCAAGAGAGGCGACTTTGCAAGAGCGAAGAACGCGCTGGAATCCAACTCCGTAAGGGGCGAGGGCACTGTCTACGCCTAGGATGCCGTTTCGTACAAGTGCCCCTTACCTGTCTTCCTGAACCACAAGCTCTCACAGGAAAGACAATGATGCAATGAGGCAACAGAAGGATGTGTCAGGGGGACGCTAAAGCACCCACCAAGAAGAGCTACTTACAAAGAACGCCAGGAGGATGTAGTTCGCAGGCACTTGGCGCCGGATATCCCTACAGCAAGCTAGCACGATGACCACAGCCAGAACTGCGGGTCTGGGGATGTGAAACCATCAGTTACTGCTTTGGTACGCAAACGTTGAGTGGTGTGTACAGATGGACAGGCGGAGGGACACAGACGCAAGCGTAGCATCACAGTCTGAGACCTGACATACAGATAGCTACTTCCTACTTAGCTGCCTTTTAAGCCTTCAGAACGAGCTTTTAAAAGTTTCCATACATGGATAGAAAGCCTGTCTTTTAAATTTTTTTGTTGTTGTTAAAAATACAGATTCACGGGAAATTGTAAAAAGACAGAGAAGTTCTATACAAACTATATGAACTTTCTACCAATGATTTTCATTTATAAATTTATAGCCCAATTTCAAAACCACTAATAGGACACTGCTATAATATGAACGCAGTTATTTAACATGTGACTGTGCCATGAGTCTATGCATAGATACATATAGCCACCACCCCAATTAACATTCAAAACTATCTTACCAATAACAAGTCAACAAAAAGGCCCACCTGGTATGACAGCTCTCTGGCAACACCCCTATATACAGCTGGCCCTGACACCTGGCACCCGTTAACTTGCTCTATTTCCCATCTCTATAATCTTGCCTTTTAAAGAATTCTACATAGGGGCTGGGAAGATAAATCAGAGGTTTTGTGTACTGGATGCTCTTGCAGAGGACCTGGGTTTAGTTCCCAGCACCCACGTGGCAGCTCACAAGCACCAGTAACTCCAGTCCTAGGGGATCCAACATTCTCTGTAGCCCTCTATGAACACCTGTGTAACATGGTGCACATACAAACAAGTAAGCACAAACAGATACACATAAAGAAAAACAGATAAAATATAAGAGTATCATGCTTTGCCTGGGTGTTTCTGTATGTTTATTTTGTTGTTGCTCATAGACTGTGTTACTTTGAAACAGGGTCTTATGCAATTAAGGCTGGCCTTGAATTCCTGATCCCTCTGTCTCTACCTCCTAAGTGTTGGGCTTACAGGCATGCATGGTCGTACCCAGAAAAAATGCTACACTTTACCACATTTTAAATGTTTGTTAATTTATGTAAATGAGCACTCTATTTGCAAGTATGCCTGCATGACAGAAGAGGGCATCAGATCTCATTATAGATGGTTGTGAGCCACTATGTGGTTGCTGGGAATTGAACTCAGGACCTCTGGATGAGCAGCTAAGTGCTCTTAAGTGCTGAGCCATCTCTCCCACTCTACATTTTTAATAGTGATCAAATTTTGGTCAAAAGTTAATAGAATTATAAATGATACTTACAGGAGTGCATACAGGAACCAGGGCATGGAGATGATCCACTTCCTTAGAGGCTTGCTGGTGAAAACACACACATACACACACACACACACACATATAGTTTTACAAAAAATAGTAAATATTGCTAACTAAAACAGAAGTATAACAATATCATGAGAAGGATGGGTAAACTAAATGATCAATGTGGACAAATAGGGAGGAGGCATTGAAACCTTTTTTTTTTTTTAATGGAGAAACAGGGTGATAGTGTGGTTCCCTGTCAGAGCATCTGCTTGGCATGTATGAGTGAGGCCTGGTTTCAAACCCACAGCACAAAGAAAAGAGAGAGAGACACTATAAAATACTGAGAGCCAGGCACATATCTTTAATCTCAGCACTCAGGAGGCAGAGGCAGGGGCATGTCTGTAAGCATAAGGCCAGCCTGATCTACACAGTGAGGGTGGCCAGAGAAAGCCAGGACAGCTAGAGCTACATTGTAAGACCTGTCTCAAAAAATCAAAACACAAAATAAAACACTACGACTGACATATGTGCAAGCTAAAAGAAGCCAACTCATTGGTTGTGCTGCAAATAGCACTTTCAATAGGATGAAACTGGTGGTGAATTAAAGTCTCTCAAATAATTACAGAATCTAACAGTGTTCTAGCATTCAACCTCTTCATGATCTTACTTATTTATCCAGTTATATTTGAAAAGGGAGCTCAGAGAAAACGAAGAAGAAAACAGTGCCCAAAGTAAGAGTAGGAAAAATGTTCTTGGCTTAGGACCTTAGATTTGAGGAATCTCCTGCCATGTTGGCCTAGGGGGTCCTTCAGAAAAACCTGTGTATAGGGAAAATATCACTTACGAATGATGACGGACCAACACCATACTGTTCGAAATGATCCAAATTAAAGCAAGCCAATTCCATGAGCACTCCCATGAGTGACACCTAACTCTAGACAGTAAGAAAGACTCACCAGAAAACAAACATGCTGATGATCACTCCAGTGATGAGCAACTGAACGGACAGGATGATGAACACTTTCACAATGAAATCTGTGGAGACAAGATGCTATTTCATGACACATTGCCCAAAGGTAAAACTAAATGCAATTTCCAGTTCAGTGAAGGGAATTACCCCCATTGTCATTCAAGGCTAGCCAAGGCAGGGCTGGTTTAGTTAGCTAACGAAACAACAAAAATGAAGTGACTCTGAAGAACATTTTTAAAAAAGATTTATTACATTTTAAGATTTATTTACTATGTATACAGTATTCTGCCTGCACACCAGAAGAGGGCGTCAGATCCCAGTATAGATGGTTGTGAGCCACTATGTGGTTGCTGGGACTTGAATTCAGGACCTTTAGAAGAACAGCCAGTGCTCTTAGCCTCTGAGCCATCTCTCCAGCTCTGAAGAACATTTTAAAATGTGTTTTTAAAAAAATTCTTTCAGAATTGCACATGTGTCCACAGTATATTTTGATCAATGTAGAACTTTTAAAGACTATCTAATCAAAGCCAGCCACAGTGGGGCATACTGGTAGTCCCAGCTGCTCAGAAGGCTGAAGTCAGAGAAATGCTTCAGCTTAGGAGTTGGAGACCAGAGTAACAAAGGGACACCTGGCTGTAAGAACAGACAAACAGAATGAATATCCAGTCTACTTATTAACGATGTTTTCTTAGAGGCTGGTGAGCTAGCTCAGCAGGTAAAGGCACCTGCTGTCAAGCCTGAGGCTAGTCGTCTCACGGAATCATGTGACGTGATGAAGTCATTGTTAGTGTTTTTAAAAAATAGGCAAAGATTTAAATATCATTCCTGAAAGATATGGATAGCTAACAAGCGTATGAGAGATGTCCAACACCATCAATCATTAGGAAAATGCAAATCTTCCTGGGACCCCACAGGCCACTCTGGCCAAGGAACCAGGTAGGCTAATTGCAAGTCTTCACCCCTCCTTCTATTCCTCCAAGTCCAACACCCCAGTTTCATCCCCCAGATCTGTAACAGTCCTTCTGCTGTGGTGTCTCCTCACCCTCTGTCCCCATTGCCTGGGAACTAAATGGATCCCCGTGGGACACCCTGCTTTCCCCCCTGTCCTTTAGACACCCTCAGCACCATCCCCAGCCCATCCCTGTTCCTAAGTGTCAGCTTCCAATACTCAGAAACCATTTTACCTGGAACCCCCAGTACCCACATCCATCAGGATCCCAGAAGAATTTCCTATCAGGCAACACCTGGCCATCACACTCTCCTAAGAAACAGAGAGGGCAACAGGTACCAAGGAACAAAACATCCACCCAGCGAAGACAAGACCAGATATCAGCATCTAGAAGTACAATCTTCCCAAACGCAGATGCCTAGATGCTACTGTAAAAACACAATCAAACAGTGAGGACACTATGTCTTCACTACAGCCCAACAACCTTACCACAGCAGGTCCTGAGTATTTCAACATAGTTGAGGCACAATAAAAAGACCTTAAAATAACCAGAAAAATTTTTTTCACCCAACCACAAAAGAATACATTTTCCTCTCAGCACTTCATGAACTTTCTCCAAAATTGACCACATACTCAGACATGACCAAGTCTCAAAAGATTAAAACACACACACACACACACACACTCTGCATGTGTCGTCCTGTTTGACCACCACGAATTAAAGCTGGATATCCCAACAACAAAAACAACAGAAACCTTACAAATGCATAAAAGCTGACCAACTTATTTTATTACAGACTGAAAAGTTGGTCAAGGCATAAACTTTAAAATAAAAAATTAAAGGCTTTCTACTGAATTTCTAAGAATTGAATAAAAATGAATACATAATATACCCAAACTTATGGGACACAATAAAGGTTTGTCTAAGTGGGAAATGTATAGCACTAAGTGCCTACAGTAAAAAAAGAAGTGATCTCATACTAGTAACTTAAAAGCATACCTGAAAGCTTTAAAACAACAAGAAAAAAAACACACACCCCAAAGGAATAGATGACAAGAAATAATCAAGTTCAGGACTGAAATCAGTAATATAGAAACAAACAAACAATAAAAACAATCAATGAAACAAAGTATTTGTTATTTGAGAAACCAGTAAAATTGACAAGTTCTTATCCAAATTAACTAAAAGGAAGAGGGGGGGGGCGGGGAGGGGAGAATATATCCAAATTAACAAAATTAGAGATGAAAAAAATGAAAGTGCATATAACAGCAGAGAACCGGTTATTTTTCTCAATACATATCACTTACTAGAATTAAATCAGATCAGTTAAGTGCTTCAAGTAGCCCTATAACTCTGAGTAAAATAGAAACAGTCATTGAAAGTCTCCCAACAAGAAAAAAAAATGCCCAGTCAATAGAAAGACCTTAAAGTAGCCAGAAATTTTCACTCAACCACAAAAGAATACACTTTCTCAGCACCTCTTGAACTTTCTCCAAAACTGACAAAATCGAAGGCTAATGACAATACTCCTCAAATTATTTCACAAAACAAAAATAGAAGAAACATTGCCTGATTAATTTTATGATGCCACAGTTATCCTGATGCCAAAACCACATAAAAAACCAGCAAAGAAAGAGAATTAGAAACCAATTTCCCTTATGAACATAGATGCAAAATTTCTCAATAAAATACATGCAACCAAATCCAAGAACAGGTCAAAAAGATCATCTACCTTAATCCAATAGGCTTCAGCCCACAGATCCAGGGATGTTACAGCATAAATAAATGTAACCCACCATATAAACAAATTGAGAGTCAAAAACCACATGACCATCTCATTAGATGCAGAAAAAGACCTTTGACAAAATTTAATACCCCTTTATGATTAAAAAACATTTAGAGGGATTAGGTATATAGTGACATGTCCAGGTGTAATAAAGGAAAAATACAGGAAGCCCATAGCCAACATTAGCTTTCGTGAAAACCCAAAGCAAGGCCACTAAAATAAAGTAACGAACAAGGCAAAGTTGACCTCTCTATCCATACATATGCTCTACATGGTACTTGAAATCTTAGCTACAGCAAAAGGACAACTGAAGGAGATGAAGGGATACACATTGGAAAGAAAGAAGTCAAAACATCTTTATTTGAAAATGATAATATAAAAGTGACCCTAAAATTTCCACCAGGAACCCCTACAGCTGATAAAATATCTTCAGTGAAATAGCTGGCTACAAAATTAACTCACAAAAATCGGTAGCTCTTCCATATACAAATAAAAGACAGACTAAAAAAGAAATCAGGGAAACAGCACCTTTACAATAGCCTAAATTAATATAAAATATCTTGGGTAACTCCAAATAAGCAAGTGAAAGACACACGCACACACACACACTCTAGACAGTAAGAAAGATTTTTATTATTTTTATCAGAAGATATCACTTTTATCCCATTTCAAGTTATACTACAGAGCTATAGTAATAAAAACAGCATGGTACTGGCACAAATAAAGAAACATTGCTCAATGGACTTGATCAAGACATAAATCCACACATATATGGACACCTGATATTTTTATAAAGAAGCCAGAAATACACAGCAGAATAAAGGTAGCATCTTCAGCAAATGGTGTTGGTCAAACTGGATGGCTGCATGCAGAAGAATTCAAACAGACCCTTAAGAAAGGGAAATATAATAGTTTTATATGGATGGACAGGTAGCTGAAGTGGGAGATCAAGTTGGGAGAGGAAAAGGGAATCAGGGAAGAAATATGGGGAGAGACAGGTAAATTTAAGGGTCATTTGAGAGGTGGTATGAAAGCCTAACAGTAGAAGCTTACTAAAATATAAACATATAGTAAGGCACTCTAAACTGAAATCACAAAATAGTGGTGGAGACAGAGACCCGACTGGCCATCTCTTGGAACCAAATGAAGCTTCCAGCACCACGCTTGGGTTATATCTAATTGAGTTTTTGCTCAAAGGGGTCCCAGGGGAACCCCTGAACAACCCAAGCTGATGCCCAGACGATAGGCTCATTGCCGAAGATAGCACCCACACAACTCCTTGAACACAGAGAAGTTGAGCGATACCTACATAGAACCTTCATCCCTACATGCTGGTGCCTTTGGTACAGGAAGATACCCTGCACACTACCAAAAGAGACATGTAAACACGAAGCCAGCCACAAACCCTTTGATCTACAGTGTCATTCTGCCTGCAAGGTAGGCTAGGGCAATGGTGGCAAAACCAATACCTGATTTGACTTCAGGCTCACTCCACAAGATTGAACACATTCCTGGCACTGCTTGCATGACTAAGAACCAGAGGCAGCTAGCCCAAGGACCTAGGGAAAAACCGAATACTACTGGTCTAAAAAAAAAGGTAGCAATAAAATGCCTCCTAATGACATTCTGCTGAGCTTATAGATAGTGCCTTGCTTAGCCATCAACAGAGAAACTTCCTCCTACAGCAGATGGGAACAAATACAGAGACCCACAGCCACATTATGTAGGGTGAGCAAGCTTGGGATACTGAGCCCTAAATGGGACATCTCTATCTAATCCCTCCCCACAGGGCTCAAGGAAGCCCTTGGAAGAAGAGGAAAGAATGTCAGAGCCAGAGGGGATGTAGGACCCCAGGAGAACAAGACCCTCTAAATCAACATGATGAAAGCTCACAGGAACTCCCAGAGACTGAGGCAACATGCACAGGGCCTGCAGGGGTCCGCACCAGGGGTCTTCTGCATATATATTATGGCTTCCAGCTTAGTGATTTCATGAGATCCTTCCTTGAGTGTGCAAACAAGTGGGTCTCTGATTCTTGTGCCTTTTCTTAGGTTCTTTTTCTTCTGCTTGTTTTCTTTCTTTCTTTCTTTCTTTCTTTCTTTCTTTCTTTCTTTCTTTCTTTCTTTTTGAGACAGGGTTTCTCTGTTTAGCCTCAGTTGTCCTGGACTCACCCTGTAGACCAGGCTGGCCTCGAACTCACAGCAATCCACCTGCCTCTGCCTCCCAAGTGCTGGGATTAAAGACGCACACCATCACACCCAGCCTGCTTATTTATCTTGTCCAACTCTGACATGATAGGTTTTATTTTATTATTATATTTTATTTTGTTATAATTTATTATCTCTTAAAATCCTGTTTGTTTTTTAATGAGAGATAGAAATGAGATGACTCTGGAAGCGAGGGGAGGGGAGGACCTGGGAGGAGTAGAGGGAGGGGAAACCATAATCAGAATATATTATGTAAAAAAAGAATATATTATGTGAGGGAAAAATTATTTTCAGTAAAATGGGTGTGACTCTCAGAAAAAAGAATAATAACAAATGCTGGCAAGGATGTTGAGAAGCAGGAAACTTCATACATTATTGGTTGAAATGAAAACAGTACAGCTGTTTTAGAAAACAATCCAGCATTCCATCCAGGGGAAATGTAAACATATGTTTATATAAAACTGATATATGAATTGAAGAGACTCACACACAGCAGGGTGCTCCATCCTGGACCCTGTACTAGGCCCAAACCACACCTAAACACCTGTTTTAAAAGAGATATCCTTTATTACTCAGGGACAAAAAGTGAAGTGTCCAGTTTCTGACTTAGGCAGAAAACAGTAGCAAAAACCTTGTAGGTGTGTTAGAATGGTCTAGGATGGAGGATGTGGTGGGATGCTTTGATTTGGGCAAGCCCAAAGATTGCTGGGCTTAAATACTGTGATAGTTGGAGCTTTGTGTTTGGCCTTAGGAATGAGTATGGCATGAGAAAGTGTGGCTAGCTTTAGGGATGTAATCTATGGTTTTCCAGGGAAAGGAAAGGGAGATGGGCAAGTGTGTGGTCACCACGTTTGCCATGGTAGGGCCTGCAACAGCCCTTCATGAATACTGGTTGCAGCATTAGTCACAACAGCCAAAAGGAGAACAGGAGAAACAACCCAAACATCTATCAACTGACAGAGGCCAAGGAAAACTCCATTTTGTGCTGGGCACCCATTCTAAATGTCTAAGAGATAAGCCTCATCAGAATTGTAAAACCACTGTGAGGTAATTAATTGCTTGCTCTGGCTTTTGTAAGCCCTCTAACAATGTATGTCAGGGAGTAAGTCAGCTTCTCCATCCTATAACGGGAGAGAGAGATATCTCCTCACTAAGGAGGGGAGTGAGACAGCTTTTTGAGCAGCTGCACATATCAGAAAAATGAAGCAATTGTGGTCTTCACCTTTAAAGCCCTTCCTCTAGCCCATTCTGTGCAGTATGCCTTTGATTTGTCTTTAAGGCTCTCTGTAATAATAAATTCATTTAGTTATAATTTGGATTGAGTTGCTGGTCTTTTCCCAGTGGATTCAAACTCCATAGGAAATGCCTCAAAATAATGTGATGTGATGTAATGTCTACCAGCCAATAGAATACTGTGTGGCCATAAAATGAATAAGAAATAATGCTTCCGAATGGGTAAATCATAGAACCTTATGCTTCATGAGGGAACATTTCCAAAAGACCATATGCTTTGTGTATGAAATAACATTTAATAGGCAGATCCATAGGGTTACAAAGTAGAGTAGCAGTTGGCAAGGCAGAGGAAGATGGGTGTAACTCATGATGTATTTCATTTTGAAGTGATCAAGGTGATCCAAAATGGCTGCAAAACTGTAAATTTACTGAAAACACTATACACTTAAAATGGGTCAACTAAATGAATTTTAAATTGTCTTCATGGAGATGCCTTCAGGAGTGGCAGGCCTCATTACCCTACTAATTTTCTTTTCTCCACGACACTTTCATCTTATATAGTGTTCAACCTGTGAAAAGGAGAGAAAGGCTCACCTCTGTCTTTCAGAAGACACTGATGTAAACCACTAGCTTTGGCAAGGGGGGGGGGTTCTACATATATTTCCATTCTTTCTGCCTCTTTAAATGCGGTTTCCACATCTCCAGTAGGGCACTGTGACTTCTTCACTCAGGGAGTTGTAAAGGCTCTGTGAAGGAATGGCATCTAGGCTGCTGGTGACGCCCAGTCTGCCCTGGATTCCTCACGCTCTAGGCCAGGGCTTCTGAAACATGTTAACCAGCCCAATATAGGAAGTGCAGACAGAGCTGCCACGTGGTTCAGATGGCATGGCAGCAGGTGGACGAAAGCTCTTGCAGGGGCGAGAAAGATCCAGGTTCGGGGGCTCTTGAGACTCCTCTCATGAGCAGGGCTTCTTGAAGCTGTCAGAAACCCTTTCCTCCCTTGGTCCTTTCCCTTTTTCAACCTGAAGGCTAGAGCTCCCAAAGACCTCTTTCCAGGCTATGACAGAGGGTGCGGGCCAGGGGCAGGCATCACTGGGAATCAAAGTTCAGAGGCCACTTGCAAACTATTCAGGCCCTGAGAAGGCTTAAACACAACACACAGGATGTTGGGAACCACGGCATTGGCCTCAGCTACTGGCCCTTCAATATCACATTTCATGAGAAAAAAAGTTCTCATTTATTCATGTCACATTTAAAAAAAAAAACTTCTGACATTCCTTGATGAATATATTCCTGCCTATCCCAGAATAACCTAGGGCACCAAGTTAATATGTGTAAAAGCCTAGGCCGATATTACGTGACCATGCTGTAGGTGGGGGAGAATATTTCATCATCAACAGTTAACCCATACTTCCTAGAATATCTGGATGTTGCTTGCCATATGCTATTATTGATTCCTGAGTCTCCCAGACAACATCATGGTGGTCTATTGCGGCAGTCTATGACACACTTCATGGTAAACAAAGAGCAAGGAATCTAAATTTTAAAAAAGCAAATTCCTTCTGGCAGTACACACCATGGAAATATTTCAAAACACTGCCCCTTCCCAAGCCCAAGTCCTATCCTCTTACCTCTCCGGACAGACCTGTTGTTGAAGGGACTGGATGGATTTATGCTCTCATTTATAGTAGCATCCTCTGAAACTTCTATGGCATAAACACTCGCCGCATCTCTAGACTTTGGATATTGGTATTTGACGGCTTCTTTTGGCCTCTCTCCAGATGAGTATGTGAAGGGCTGGTCCACTTTACCGGCGTTGCCTTTAATCGCTGCTTTGTGAATAAGATGTTGATGGTCTCCAGAGCTAAAGTTGACTAGCTCACTGACTTCCATGTCTATTTTCCTGGAACAGAAAACCTGTCATCCATGTCCTTATGACCACACCCCCATTACTTGACTATCCGTATAACTCTCATGTGTTTATTTCCTATCTTCAGTAACTGTGGACCCAGTCATATTACATCAGTGCATAATAAACATCTGTTAAATAAGTGAGCAAATACTATAAGATGAGTCCTGCAGAGCAGCAGTTCTCAACATGTGGGGCAAATTTCTATCTCCAAAGATATTTACATCATAATTCATAAAAGTAGAAAAATTACAGTCATGAAGTAGCAACAAAAATAATCTTAAGATGTGGGGATCATCACAAGATGAAGAACTGTACTAAAGGGCCTCAGCATTAGGAAAAGTTGAGAACTACTGCTGTAGAGTAAAATAATGTGTCTCCTATTATGGGATTAACCTTTTAATTCATTCAGCAAGGAGCTAAGAGGGCCGGTGGAGATTTCTCCACTTCTTCTGCCTTCAGTTGACTTATGCCAGGGAAAGACAATACTTGGATGAGCAATAATACTAAAGGCAATGCAAGCGAGCCAGGGACGTGCGAGGCTGTGAGAGCCCTCCATGATACCTCCATGAGGAAAAGACTGGAGGAGAAATTCTTTTTAGACATTCCCAGGGAAAGTGAGATAAAAGGAAGGGTTGGACTTGGACAAGAGGTGGGGGAAGATTGTCACAGATAGAGCAGTCTGCCTGGACCAGGAGCAGAGGAAGCATAGAACATAGATCCCAGAAACGGAAGGTGCCTGTATTCCAGGGCAGGGAAGTTGACAGTGTGATGAGATTAAACCAATTCACTGGGAGGATCAGGGGCTGGAATAACTTAAAGAAACTATATTTTACTCTCAATGACATCAGCATGTTAGGAAGAATTACAGTCTCCCACTGAGTCTACATCCCTCTTCTGGGTCCCTGGAAACATTGCTAGGCTTGTTAAAAGAAACACTGCAGATGGGCATAAGGACACTGAGATAAGGTGGTTCCAGGGTCAATCAAGTTTCAAAGCTGTCCTGTTTTTTTATGGATCATACTTAGAATAAAGGAAGACAGAAAAGACAGAATAAGAAAGACAAATGGGAGTCAAAATGATAGGTGCTATGAAGATGATTCTAGAAGCAGCTTGGGGCTAAGCACATAGGTGGCCTGTAGAAGCTGGGTAAGAAACAGGTTTTCTAGTGGAGTCTCCAGAGAAGAGCTTGGCCCTGTTGGCACTTTGGTTTTATCTTGTGAAGCTGATATGGACTTCTGACCTAGATAACTGTAAGACTGTAGATTTGGTGTGTTTTATGGCACTAAGCTTGTGCAGAATTGTATCCGCAGCAATAGAAAACTGATGCAGTGGGCAGTCATCGCTGAGGGTTTAGAAAGACCCCTCAACCTGCAGTGTAGAGTAGGAGGAGAGGAAGCCAATGTGAAAAAGCGGAGATCAGAAATGGTGGCTGGGGAAGTGGGGCTTGGCTGCTGTGCTTGGCAAGCAAAAGGCCAGTCTCAGGGAACCACGAGAAGAACCAAGGCAAAATCAAACATTGCGACACATCTCATGGCAAACGTGAAGATTTCTTTTCTTTTCCTTCCTCCCTTCCTTCCTCCCTTCCTTCCTCCTTTCCTCTCTCCCTTCCTCCCTCCCTTCCTCCCTCCCTCCCTCCCTTCCTCCCTCCCTCCCTTCCTTCATTTCTTTCCTTATTTCTCTCTTTTTCTGTTTTATTTTCTGCTGCTGTTGTTTTTGTTGTTTCTGCTACTGCTGATTTTCAAGGCAGAGTTTCTCTGTGCAGACCTGGCTGGCGTTGAACTCAGAAATCCACCACCTCTGCCTCCTGAGTGCTGGGTGGAATTAAAGGTGTGGACCACCATACCCAGCCAAGTTGGAAGATTTCAGGCAAGTCCCCGTCACTGCTGCCTGCTTCCTGTCTCACAAGGGACATGATGGAGCAAGAAGATGGTAAAGCCCGGGTAGAAGATGGCCAAGCCAGAACAGAGTAAACAGGAAGTCCAAAAAACTGCCAGTCTCCGGACAAAGCAGATTCCGCTTAGTAAAGATGTCTCTTTCCCTCCAATCAATCTCTAAAGTTTACAAGATTCAGTAGGGATTTCTAGTAACACCCAAGTTCATCAAGTGTAAATAGATGAGAAAAAATCAAGAACAAAATTGAAAGAGGACTATAAAAGAAGCAGTAGTAATTCACTTTAGCAGAAATAAAATGTATATATACAAATGTATCATATATATATATATATATATATATGTGATATAAAGCTATATGATTAAAGCCATAGTACCAGTGTAGCAATGGATAAATAGATCAATAGAATGGAAGAGATTCTAGGAACAGATTGTGTGTGTGTCTGTGTGTGTGTTGAGAATTTAATATTTGATAATGGTAAAACTTCAAATTATGCTCTCTGGTGTTGGAACAATTAGTTATACATTTGGAAACAATGGTTTAATAACTATTGCATTTGTCACTTAAAGATGTTTTGCAGGCTGTGGTGGTTTGAATGAAGATGTCCCCTCCCCATAGGCTCATATGTTTGAATACTTGGTCCATGGTTGGTGGAACTGTTTGGGAAGGATTGGGAGTTGTGGGCTGTTGGAGGAAAAGCATCACTGGAGTGGGCTTTGAAGCTCCCAAAAACTCTTGCCATTTCCAGTGTTCTCGCTCTGCCTCTTACTATGCATAAGCTATGAGCTCTTAGCAGCGGCTCCAGCCACTGGCCACCATGTCATCATGGACTCTAACCTTCTGAAGGCATAATCTCAATCAAACACTTTCTTTTATAAGTTGCCTTGGTCATATATAATAATAATCATCATCATCACAGGTACTCTGTTAGAAAATACAAGGATTATATGGTGCACTTTTATAAGAATATCATAAAAAAGAAGTATTGGACAGATTGGAGGTGTACAAAACTTCAAATGCTATTATAAAAAAGCCAACAAATCTGACATGACAACTGGCAAAATATTTACAATGTTTATGCTTCAGAAGGGGTAACTGGCAACCCAATGACGATGAGAAGTGAGCACAAGAAGCCAATTCACGAACAATTTAAATTGCTAGTAAGCCTTGAAGATAACACTTCACAAATAGCCAAAGATGCAAATAAAAGCAGCAGTGAAATATCTTTTCTTCATAAAAGACACTCAAAGATTAAAAAGATGATTCTCATAGTTGTAAGACTACAAAGATACAGATAATCTGGAGGTACACTGTGACTCTCATGAACTTACATGTTTCTTCTACTGAGCTCCTTCTTCCACAGAACAGTAAATATATACCTTAAGTGTAACACTGACTATATAACAAATAATTACAAACTTAAATACATTTCATTTAAAATGATATTTTGTTATTGATAGAAGTATCAATATAAGCCAGTATGGATTCATTATATGTTATCCATTATTATGTTCATAATTTTCTCTTGATTTTAAGCAAAATTAAAATATTTATGTTGTTTCAAAACAATCATGGGTCCTAGGCATTAAGTGAACTCTGTATAGTGGATTATCCCACTTGAGGTACGCCATCTCATAGCAATATAAAGTTTTCTGTGGAGAGATAATTTAGTGATATCTACCAGATTCCCAAATATGTGGCACTTTAGGCCCAACGGTTATAATTGGGCAATATCTTCCATAAACACACAAAGGCAAAAGTACATGTAAGAGAAAATTGAGTATATTATTCATTGCTTATAACTGCCAAAATTTACAACAGCTCACTATCCATCAGCATGGAAATAGTTATGTTAATTTTGGTACAGACAAAACCATACACATATACACATATATGGACCAGTGTGAAGTTCACTATGTTTTGAATTTTGACAATAGTATTTAGGAAGATTGCATTAATACTTCACCCCCTCTCTGACTGGAAAGGAATACTACAAATGGAATTAATACAGCTGAGTTGGAGATGCACTTGACCTGAATGAATTTGTACAGTGGCTATTTATTCCAAATAATAATAACAACAACATATTTACATTTTGAAGACAAAAAGAAATATTTCCCTCTTTGATGAAGTCTGGAGCCTCCCTGAGAGAGGGATCTTCATGCAAAGCTGACGGTGACGGAAAGATGCTCAAATAACCAAGTTGGTGTCTAGGGTGTCCTGCAAATCAAGAGACAGCGAGATTTTCAAAGCACTCAAAGACAAAAGCAGCCACAATCCAAAAGCAACTCAGTTTTCCTCACGGAACTGTATTTGGTTGATACCTGAAACACAAATGAGGTTTTCATCTGGTCCTCAAACAGGTCTCCTGACTCTTGAGCCAGCAGCCATTATTAGGAAGGCTCTGGGTGACAGTTAAGAGAGTGGCAGTTGGAGCACACGGGGTGGGTGGAACCTTCTCTCAGGAAAGAGGGGTTCTAGTCAAGCCCAGTCTATCAATCCCCATGCTAGCCACTACACACTCTGGTGGGTCTCAAGGAGACCTACACTTGGGTCTTCAAATCAATGTCATGGAGCAAGAGGCTCTGTCCATGAGAAAGCGGTCCTTCCAAGCATGCCATCACTTTCTTCTCGGCAAGAGGAAGATGCTCATAAAACTCCCCTAGGGATGCCCTCCAGAGGTCCTCTGCATTACTTCAGATGAATAAGATTCATTTCTAGTAAAGTTTCAACTGGTCTTTCTACTAGACCATGATGACTTCTGTGCCCCTTCCCCCATGGTGGCAGATTGCAGCCTGCAGGTCACAGGCCAATGGGAAGCCCTGGGAGACCTAAGTCAGGCTGTTTGGTGTGAGAAGACACAGGATCAGGTGCTGAGCAGATACTGTGAGCCTTTCTTCTCTGAGATTTGTAGAGAGGGAGGGGAAACGCGTCCTGTATGGAGCCTTTTACTAACCCATTCATTGAACTTAGTGCCTGTTTGCTGTGTCCAGAGAGTGAGGAAGTGAAAGAAATTCAGAAAGGTCATATGAGACATGTGCACAGTGTAGTTGTAAGGGAGAAAAGAAGGAAACGCTTTAGAGAGGAATCGCTATTTGCAATTATGGAGTTGGAAATGAAATGTTGGCTAGTTCTTAGAAAGATGAAGGTTGGAGGAAGCCCAGTGCAGGCAAAGAGAACATTACTCCGAGGCAAAGAATGAGATTGGGAAACAAGAGGACATTATACAGAAAATAGGTGTACTGTGCTCAAGTTACAGCACAGAAAACCCAGAAGGCCTGCCTGCAGTAGAAGGCTGACCACCCCTCAAGCCCCCCTGGCCAAAAAGAAAAGAGTAAGAGTATTTGCCTCTGCTGTCTTCTTTCGAACCTCACAGTCTCATAAGCCCCATCATCATCTCTGTCCAGTCCCCAGGGTCTCTATTCTGTTGGTGTAAACAGTGAACCTGAATTAACTGTATATTTTACCCTCCAAGATTCAGTTAACATGATTTATTTGTTTACATGTCGGGTTTGTAACTAATGAACTAACTACAGTTTGCTCAAAAGAAATTCTTTCTCTTCTTCTCCTCAGCCTCATATTCTACAGTATGCAGCTGTTTCTTAGATGTAGGAGCCGGCTGCATGCCTACATGAGTAACTCATTTCAAACATCATCTCTATGGTTTGTGGCCTTTGCAACCTTTCACCTGACAGGTGAGCAAACCAAGTAGAAATGCAACTGCAAGCCCCACCCCTTTAGCATACAGGCCGGGATACCCACGGGTTGTGAATCGCCTGTTGACCTATAATCATCAGCGAACAAAAGGTCACCTTTTGAGACCAGCCTGTGGTGTGTTTTAGACATCTGCTCCATGCGACACAGAAATCATGCAAAGTGTGAGTCCTGTGGATTATATCACATGCTGACACTAACAACCGCTGCGGTTATTTGTTCCCACTGGTGTGAACTCTCAAGGCCTTCAGAGGCCATCATTTCCATTTTAACAGCGTATGTGCACACAGCAACACCAGAACATTCTCATACATCCGCTATGTAGTAAGCTGTTTATATGATCCAGTTGAACCCTTCCACTGACTCCAGACTGAGTAGCTCTCATTGTGTGCTATGGTTTGAATATATTTCCCTAATTCATACGTTTAAACTTACTTGCCCGTATAATAGGAAGTAATTTGCAAGCCACTAAGGGAAGGATGTGATCCATAACTCTATCCAGGTGTGATGCCTATGAACCACAACAGTGACCAGCGCCCCAAGGTATCCCTACAGGTGCGACAGAGGTGGAACCAACAGCTGTCTAATTGGACTTAAAACATTCCACAGCAGGGAATTATGCTTGGCATTGGAAACCAAGCATAGTGGAGTCATGTATCTTTTTAAAAAAATCTTACTATAATTTATTCAGATTACATCCTGATTGTTATCCCCTCACTTGTATCTTCCCATCCCCACCCTCCCTCCATCTTCCATCCTATTCCCCTCCCCTAGACCTCTGACAGGGAGGCCCTCCTCCCGCACCATCTGACCACAGCCTTTCAGGTCTCATCCGGATCGCCTGGTTTCCCCTTCCTCTGAAGTCATGTATCTTAAAAGAGACCCTACTACTACCACTTTACTGGCCCAGCGTAATTCCTAATTACATTCTAAAGCATCCTTATACATACAGGTAAAGGTAACTATATCCTCGGATCAAAGAAAACTTGTCTTTATAGAAAATACTGTCCAGACCCGCCAGACAATCAACTGGGACCCTCAGACCCCTAGGGAGAGAATGGGGGACAAGAGACGCGAAGAACAGACAGCAAGTCAAGGAGTCTGATCAAGATGACAAAATTTTATTTTCTCACAGGCAAATATGTGCCATTGAAGCAGGAGGCTGAGTGGGGTGCTCCAGGTGGGTGGTTTTTGCAAGATATCAGCAAGTCAGGAAGTTTGGCAGGGCGAGGGCCCCTGTGGTTCTGGGGTTGGGTGGAATTGTTAGGCGCCTGGAACCACAAGATGTTATCTATAGACTTTGTTCCGCTCATCCTCTGAAGGCCTCAGTAATTCCAGGAATACTGAGAACAGCTGGAGACTACCTTGAGGGAGAGGAAGAGGTGCAAGGCAGCCTCCTGGAATGTACCCTGAGGCAAGGTGGGAAGGAGGTCACAAGGCAGCCTGCCCCAGGTCCACTCAATGTATTATGCCAAAGTCCGAGATGCTTGCTGGCTATGGTCTTGGCTCCCCAAACATTACAGAATACCACAACTAGACCTATTGCTGAGATGAACGATTGTGGGGACATCAGTCTCATTGGATACATCTACAATGCAAAACTGCACAAAAGGCTCAGGAAACACCATGGAAGAAGAGGCAGAAAGATTGTAAGAGCCAGAGGGACAGGAAGTCTGACGTGAGACTGTGTTTCCAGAAATGGCTACATAAACTAGACCTAAACAATAACAACATCACTAGCCATGCTAATATGGAAACGGGAAAATCTCCTGGAGTCCCACCCCTATACAAATATCTACAGGCAACTAATGAATACAACCAGTCAGCCCTGAAATCATATACACATAAACTACAGAAACAAACTCAGCAGGTTGAATTTATGTTTGTATATATATATATATATATATATATATATATATATATATATATATATATGTATGTATGTATAATATGTTGCCTCATATCTATTTATATGTAATGATCATCATCAAAGAGAGGCCATCAGGGTGGGAGTGAGTGGGTACGTGGGAGGAGTTATATGGAAGAAGAGGAAGGGATGTGATTGTATTTTAATTAAAAATGTGTTTAAAGAAAAAATATTTTTATGCAAATCAAAACAACTCTGAGATTCCATCTTACACCCATCAGAATGGCTAAAATAAAAAATTCAAGTGACACCATATGCTGGCGAGGATGTGGGGAGAGAGGAACACTCCTTCATTGCTGGTGGGAATGCAAACTAGTACAGCCACTTTGGAAATCTATCTGGTGCTATCTCAGAAAACTGGGAATAGGGCTTCCGCAAGACCCAGCTATTCCACTCCTTGGAATATACCCAGAAGATGCTCCAGCACACAGCAAGAAAATTTGCTCAACCATGTTCATAGCAGCCTTATTCATAATAGCCAGATCATGGAAACAGCCTAAGTGTCCCTCAATAGAAGAATGGATAAAAAAACTGTGGTACATATACACTATGGAATACTACTCAACTATTAAAAACAAGGAATTCCCAAAATTTGTGGACAAATGGATTGAGCTAGAAATGATCATAATGAGTGAGTTAAGCCAGAAGCAGAAAGACTCAAATGGTATATACTCACTTATATCTGCATACTAGCCCAAGGGGTATGTTCCATGAAAGCCTTCACTTACCAGGAAACTGGGACAGAGGGGAGGACATCCCATTGAGACTCTGGATGAGAGAAGCATGGGAGAATAGCAAAGTAGAAGGATCCAGAGGGTCCTAGAAGCCTACAAGTAGAACATTATGGTAGGCAGATTTGGGCCCAGGGGTCCTGCTCAAACTAAGGCACCAGCCAAAGACAATACAGGCGGTAAACTTTAAACCCTTACCCAGATCTAGCCAATGGGCAGAAAACTCTCCACAATTGAGTGGAGAGTGGGATATGACTTTCTCACGTACTCTGGTGCCTCACATTTGACCATGTCCCCTGGAGGGGGAGATCTGGTGGCAATCAGAGGAAGGACAGCAGGTTACCGAGAAGAGACTTGATACCCTATGAGCATATACAGGGGGAGGTAATTCCCCTCAGTAATAGTCATAGGGGAGGGGAATAAGGGGAAAATGGGAGGGAGGGAAGAATGGGAGGATACAAGGGATGGGATAACCATTGAGATGTAACAAGAATAAATTAATAAAAAAAAATATTTTTAAAGGTGTAACATTAGAAGAGATCAGTCAATAAGAGTAAAATCCTAGAAAATGGGATCAGGCAATCAGAACAATGTGAAAATGTGAAAAATGTCCGTTCTCAAAATGCCCTGTCTCCAGTAGTTACAGTAGCACAAGTGGATTAAGACATGCATCCGTCCAAGGCATCTATCTCCTCCCGACACCTCAGGGAGCCATGGCTTGACTCGCTGTGGCTCACAGTCTTCCTGAAGCACCCCTGAGGGAGTAGGGGACTAGAGGAGAGCCTTCACATAGTGTTGCTCATTTCCCTCCCTCTTGATTTGATCCCCGACATCATCTTTGCTTAGTAATTCCCATCAGTCCTTGCATCAAATGTTGCTATTATGGTAAGGCAGTGTGGTTTTCAACCTTCCTAATATTGTGACCATTGAATACAGTTCTTCATTTGTGGTGATAACCATAAAATTATTTTTGTTGCTGCTTCATAACTGTCATTTTGCTACTGTTATTAATTGTAATGTAAATATTTGTGTTTTCTGGTAGTCTTTTAAAAAAATTTTTATCTACTTATTTTATGTATATGAGTGCTCTATCTGCATTTTAACCTGCACGCCAGAAGAGGGCATATTATAGATGGTTGTGAGCCAACATGTGGTTTCTGGGAATTGAATTCAAGACCTCTGGAAGAAAAGGCAGTGCTCTTAACCTCTAAGCCATCTCTCTAGCTCCCCATTTTCTCATAGTCTTAGGTGACACCTGTGAAAGGGTCATTCTGACACATACACATCTTCCCCCCGACAAATGGATGGAACTAGAAAAGATCATCCTGAGTGAGATAACCCAGACCCAGAAAGACACGCATGGTGTGTACTCACTCATAAGTTGATATTAGCTGTTAGGTAAAGGATAATCACACTACAGTCCACAGAACAGGGAGGCTAAGTAAGAAGGAGGGCCCTAGGGGAGATCTCTCTGGGAAGAGGAAGTAAAATAGATTTTGCAAGTGGACTGAAGGTGGGTGGGGAGGGGAACAGCAGGAATCAGCTCGGGGAGGGAAGGATGGAGTGAGAGGAAGAGGACATTTACGGGGCGATGTGGAAACCTAGTACAGTAGAAACTTCCAGAACCTATGAGAGTGATCCTAGTAACCCTATGAGAGAGGACTCCTAGAAATGGAAGATACGGAGCCTGAATCAGCCATTTTCTGTACCCAGGCAAGGTTCCCAGTCCAGTGATGGGTCTGGAACACCAACTGAGCCACAAACCTTGACCTACAACCTGTCCTGCCTGCAAAATGTGCCGGGGGACAGGCAGTAGCTCAGAGCTTTGTAGGAGTGGCCAACCAATGACTGGTCTACCTTGAGGTCCAACCCATAGGACAGAGTCCATACTCAGGACTGCCTAGATGGCCAGGAACTGGAAGCTGGATAGGGCAGAGACCTAGGGTAAAACCAAATCTGACTGACTGAAGAAAAAAAAATATCATGATTCCTAATGACATTCTGCTATACTCTTAGATTGGGGCTGAGGCCAGTTGTTAAGAGGAAGCTGAGGAGAGCATATGCAGAGACCCTCAGCCAAACATTAGGTGGAGCTTGGGAAACCCCACGGAAGAAGGGCAAGCAGGATTGTAGAAGCCAGGGAACATGGTCCACAAATCAACTAAGCAGGGACCATAGAGACTCAAGCGGCAATCACTGAGCCTGCGTGGGTCTCCACTAGGCCCTCTGCACATACGCTGTGGATATTTAGCTTGGGGTTTTTGTGGGATGCCTAACTGTAGGTTCAGTTTTCTTAACCAGTATATTTTATTACGAACTTATTAACCGAGCGTATGTCCCTTATAACCTGGCTAACCGAAACAATAGGAAAAGAGAATTAAAGAATACAGTAACAAAACCGTAAGGATATCAGTTCTGAGGAATGATTCTCCTGGCATAATCAGCAGGATTTCTTCTGCGGGAACCTGGAGTAACCAAACCTGGAACCTCAGCAGGAGCAGGAGCCCCAAAGCCTCACCTCAAGTGGTTCTCTCTAAGAGCATCTGGAAGTGGAGAGATGAAACTATCCCAAGTCTCCAAAAGCCCTTGCCTCCAGTTCTGGGCTCATTTATATATCTCCTCCTGGAGTCTGTTCACGGATCTTTTCAGCTGGCAACAATCAAGCTCCTGCACGAGGTGATTTGTCTTCTAGTGGATTAACCTCACCTGTTCCCACAAGACCATTCACCATCCCACACTTGGGCTCATAACAAAAACAGGTTTATCTTTCCTTCACCTAACAATGGGCATAGGGGTATCTCTGACTGTTGCCTGCTCTTGGGTCCCTTTCCCTCCTACTGGGTGGCTTCCTCCAGCCTTGCATATGAGGATTTGTGCCTGGTCTTTTTGCATCTTGTTATGCCATGTTTGGTTGGTACCAATGGGAGGCCTGCTCTTCCCCCCCACCCCCGAAGGGAAACAGAGGAGCAATGGATCTGGAGAGAGGATGGAGAGGGAGAACTGGAAGGAGTGGAGCAGGTGCTATGGTTGGGATGTTTGTATGGGAGAAGATGAACAAACAAACAAACAAACAAACAAATAAATTACTATCTATGAAGTCAGATGTGAGTAGTGGGAGAAAAACCATAGAATTAAAAATCCAACCTCCAGCTGAGAGCCTGGACAGTCTACTGGCAGGTCACAGAGTGTCTACCTCCTCCACAGAGCATCATTCTTTTATCTGCTGTTAGAACCATTGTACCATTTACTCCAGGGACTTTTAAAATTTTCCACACTGGATGCTCAGTGCAAACCTTGTGTCTCCAAATCCTGTAGATACCTGCAATCTTATCATTGGTTCCTGAGAAACACAAGAATGTCAGCTTTTAAATTCGAAGCCAGATTTACACAGTAGTGTTAGAGGAGGTGGCTCACACCTCAGTACGGAGATACGGAGGAGTCTGAGGAAGGAAGGGAGGGAGGCTTGGGGCCAGTTTGGACTATACAGTGTGTGCTAGAACAGCCTGGGATAGAGTAAGATCCTATTTCAAATAACAAGTGGCTAGGGAGATGGCTCAGTGAGTAAAGTGTTTGCCATGAAAGCCTGAGGTCCTGAATCTGAACTCCCAGCATCCATGTAAAAGGCCAGACAACTTGATTAGGACCTGAGGCATCCTGGACAGGAGGGTTCCTGGGGTTTGCTGGTTAAGCCAGCCTAGGTTAATTGGTAAACTCAAAGTTCAGGGAAAGACTGTAAAAAAAAATATGGAAAATGATTGAGGAAGAACCCACAATGTCAGCCTCTAGCCTCCACATACATGTGCTTATGTATATGCACACACATGCATGTGTGCTCATACACATATGAACATGTACACATATACCAACACATAAAACAACAAAACTCCACTAAAAATGCAGTTGGTCAACTCCATAAAAACTTTATTCACCTGTAACTAGCACTGAAGATTTCTCTCATTCCCTGGGCTAGTTTCCCAGGCAGCTTTAGACTGCAACTATCATATTCAATGTTAAGGCTTATTCTATCAAGTTAATAAAAGTCTCTTTTCCAGGGGAAAGGCATATTGTGTTTGGTTTTGCTAATGGCCCTCCCAGAGAACTGGTAGTTTTGGAGTGATTTAAGTCCATATTCATGTGTGTCCAATTCTTCCATCTGAAGTTCACAGGAAAAAAAGAGATAAATTCTTACAGCAATTGCTTCTAATTAAATCAGCATTCAATGTAATCTCTAGTAATCTTCTTTGGAATCGTTTATGCTAGTATAATGTGTTGCTTGTTCATTATACAATAAGTTGATGTTGAGCCATAAAAGATACAAATGTCCCAGCTCTGAACTCAACTGTGTAATACAAAACTAAGTCATAAACCCGTCACATACAGTATTCACTGCACAACAATGCTACACAGTCCCAAATTACTCTCAGGAGTCCATGTTGGTATTTCAGCTCTTTCCTGTCTGAATGTTTTCAGTATTGACATTTTCTAAATTCTTTGCGAGGAGGGGGGGGGTCAAGAACACTCTATTCAAAAGGTAAGAAGTACGTCAAGCAAGAATGCTAAAAGTAAGTTTCATACATAGTGGATGCTAATAGTGGATCTAGTCCCTCCAGCCCTAACACACCTAGCTTCTTACGTGTGGATTGGCGTTCAAACTCAGGCCCACAAACTTGCTCCAGAAGAACTTTACCCATGCAGTCACCCCGCCTCCCAGCCTCCAAAGAAAGTAAGTAAATAAATAAATAAACAAACAGCTAAATTTATCAAATAAAAACAGGATACTCGGGTAAATGTGAATGTCAGATAACAATTATTACATGGGCTACTCTCACTAAACAGTTAACTGTTGTCAACTTGAAATTCACCTTTAACAGGAAATCTTATATTTCCCTCGCCAGCTGCCGCCCTTAGAAGACTGAGTGACAGGCAATGGCAATTCTGTCAGCGCCACTTCCGGCCAGTAGGTCGGGCTTCCGGAGTCCTGAGGCCTCAGTCGCTCACATCAGGCTTACAAGGCCCCGCCCCTCGCCGGGAGCCCCGCCCCTCGCCGGAAGTCCGGGTGGGCGGAGGTGGGGCTCCGGTCACACTCTGGGCTCCCGCGGCCCCGCCCACCCCGGGAAGCGTCCCCCGAGGTCAGAGCTGGCTTTCCCGGGAGGTCGGGCGGTGTATCGGGCCTGCGTGCCCCGCGGGCGGCCCAGCTCCAGGGCTGGGTCCCGGGCTGCGGACGCCCGCTTCCCGCCCCCAGGGCCCGGTGGCGGCCGCTGGGTACCGGCGCGGGCGGCCAGGCACCTCAGACCTTCCAGTCGCCGGGGTGGCAGGCCGACCCCCGGGCGGCCCGCGCAGACGAGCGCCATTCCCGTGTCGCTGCGCCCGCGGGGGCCGCCCGAGCCGGCCACCATGCCGCTGGGCCTGAAGCCCACCTGCAGCGTGTGCAAGACCACGTCGTCCTCCATGTGGAAGAAGAGCCCACAGGGCGAGATCCTCTGTCACCACTGCACGGGCCGGGGCGGCGGGGGCGGCGGCGGCGGCGGCGGCGGCGCGGGGGTGGCGGGCGGGACCGGGGTCGCCGGCGGCGGCTTCGGTACCGCCACCTTCGCCAGCACCTCGGCCGGCCCTCCGCAGAGCAACGGGGGCGGGGGCGGCAAGCAGGTGAGCTCCCGGCCCCAGGGCGGTGCACGCTGAGCTGCAGAAATCCCCCCCCCGCCCTTCCAATACACAGTGTCAGTACAGCTGTCTACGTGGTTAGAGGCCGAGTGCCTCTTTCCCGTTAAATCCTTGCTCTTATGTTAAATTATTGAGTCGTTTAAAATGACAGCATTAGGCATCTACTGTGAGATAGGCGGGAAAGTTGGTGGGGTGGCGGGGAGGACGGAAAGGAGGTGTTTTTCTGTGTGATAGCTCAACAACGAATAATAGTTCCCGCCTTGGCCTCCACCCACTCCTGTCCTCTTCCCTCCTGTAAACAGCGCCACCTCTTGGGTTGACTCATCTTAGCCTCTCCGTTTTTTAAAACTGTTTTAACAAAGTGCATCCTCCGTTCTTTGTGGGATTGCTATATATTAGCTTTTTTGAGCACAGTTTTAATTTCTTTTTCTCTAAATTACATAACAGAGTAAGCAAGAAATTCACAGAAGGTCTGCACGGCTCAGAAATACCAAGTACAAGTCGGCTCCAGCTGCTGAGAAAAAAGTTTCCACTAAAGGAAAAGGGAGAAGACATATTTTTAAATTAAAAAATGTAAGATGGTTGTGGACGGTGTGTTTCCTGGTGGGGCACTTTGTGTGGTGTGCTTTGCCAGTCTAAGAGAAATATTTTATAATTTTTCTCAGTTTGTCACATTCTCTATGCAGAGAAAGAGAGATTACACTTTGGTTTGGTTTGGTTTGGCTTGGTTTTTCAAAACAGGGTTTCTCTGTGTGTAGCCTTGGCTGTCCTGGACTCCCTTTGTGGACCAGGCTGGCCTCAAACTCACAGAGATCCGCCTGCCTCTGTCTCCTGAGTGCTGGGGTTACAGGCAGGTGCCACCACTGCCCGGCTACGATTTTGTTTTGTTTTATTTTTAAGATTTAAAAACATTTATTTATTTATTTTTATTACATATATAGTGTTCTGCCTGCATGTGTGCCTGCACACCAGAAGAGGGCACCAGATCTCATTATAGATGGTTATGTACCACCATGTGGTTGCAGGAAATTTAACTCAGGACCTCTGGAAGAGCAGACAGTGCTCTTAACCTCTGAGCCATCTCTCCAGCCCCCTATGGTTCGTTTTTAAAAATTGATTAAATTTGTTCATTGACAATTTCATGAAGTTATGGTTCTTGGTGCATGGTTAATTAAGAAAACTTTTTTTGCTGGACAGTGGTGATGCTCACCTTTAATCCCAGCACATGGAGGCAGGGGCAGGTGGATCTCCGAGTTCACCAACCTGGTCTACAGAGTGAGTTCTAGGACAGCCAGGGCTACCCTGTCTCAGGGGAAAAAAAAACCCCCAAAAACCAAAACAACCCATATCAGGTTTAGAAAGAATTTTGGATTCTCCATCCTTCAAGAATTACACAAAGTCATGAGAGAGGCCATTTTTTTATGTTCTGATGAAGATTGTGTTGCAATTTTAAAAAGGGATTTTAATGCTGGTGGAACAGTGTGGCATATTACTAAAAACCCCAGAGTTCAGGCTAATACCAAAATTTAAATTTTTTCATTTCCATCCTATCATGCTCTGACTTTTAGAGCCAGTACATTTCTATAATTGGAATGTTAATGCCTGCTGGAACTCTGAAAGCTTTGTGTTAGCTCTTAGCAGCATAATCAGAAACTTTACTTTTGGTTTTCAGCACTTTTAAATTATTGATAGTGGAAATATTCAGCTTCATCACATCAACATTCAAGAAATCTATTTGTGTGTGTGTGTGTGTGTGTGTGTGTGTGTGTGTGTGTGTGTGTGTGTATGCACTCTTGCTGTATCGCCCAGACTGGTTTGTAAGTTGCCATCCTGCCTCAGCTCCCCAAGTATTGCGTTATATGTATCTGTCAGATTTTTTTCCTGAAGTTTTTGTCGGTAATTTGTAATAATGTTTTGTTTTTTCAAGTTATACAATTCTCATGTGGTTGGAAGAGTGCCCATATATACTTGTAGGTATACAAATATTTTTACTTTTGTTTTCTCTTAGCCTATCAAAGCTCCTGAATCTGTTTCTACCATAGTCACCGCAGAATCAATCTTCTACAAGGTAAGCTTCCATGCTGGTTGAGAGAGAGAGAGTGTGTGCAAGAGAGTGCAAGCACGCTTTTGGGCTGGTTGTAAAATATGCCACCAAAGTACTGGCTTGGTCCCAACATCTGTGCACATTGTGTGCACAATGCGTGGTTATGCTTTTAGTTCCCTCTAAGCTGTTTTCCCTCCAGGTGGCTGTTACTCTTGTCCAGATGTTTTCTGACTCAGATAGGAGGGGAAGTTGCCTATGAGAACATGACGTGAAGGTGCTGAGGAATTGTTGTTAGATGCTAGTGTACAGTGTGGGTTATGTAAGAGGGAGTCATCCAGAGTGAAGCTGAGAGCTGCAGTGGTAGGGTGTGAGTAGACAGTGTTGACTCCGCTGTGCAGTGGGGGAGGGGAAGTGTATGTGTGTGTTTAGGGCAGGGAGAGGGACTGGGAGGAGTGAAGAAAGGAAGTGGTGGTCCAGATGTATTGTATGAGAGTATAATCTATTTCCAATTTTAAAAAAAGTTTTTAAAACTTGGACCGGGGAGGTGGCTCAACAGTTGAGAGCACTGGCTGCTCTTGCAGAGGACCCAGGTTCAATTCCCAGCTCACAGCCATTTGTGTTCCAGCTGTAGATCTGAAGCCTTCTCCTGGCCTCCTGGTGCCCCAGGCACACACAAACTTACATGCAGTTAAAACAGCGATACACATAGAACAGACAAAGGAAAAAAACTTACTAAAAGTGTACTGCGTCTGAGGAATATATACATATATATTTTCTGGGATATATCAGTTTATATCTGAAATCTCTGACTTTCTGCATTTGAAATACATCAGTTTTTATATATAGACTATGTAAATATAGTAATGTGATTAGTATGTAGATTGGCACACCAGAGTAGAGAATCTGCTAACAGGCAGCTTCACAGTGCTTCCACCTACAGGAAGCGCTGGAATATTAAGGGCAAACATTTGCTTTTCTAATATGGTTTATTACTTTACATGATAAAAAATTGCCTTGTATACAGTTGAACTTAACAAACATAACAAAGAAAACTGAACAAGTGTATTCTTAGTTCACTTTTGTCCTTAGTTCCTGCTCCATCATTTTGTTGATAAAGTAAGGCCTTCTGGGGCCAAAGCACACAGACACCCGTGACTTCCATGAGGGATGTGACCTCTCGTTACTTTTACAGTGGAAGACACAAAAATGCCTCCAAGGCTGGCAGGCCTGGCATATCAGCAGTCATTACATTCCTGTGGTGTCATGCAGGAAGCAATGGTGAGTCAGTGCTTTATGCTTGACCCAACTGGACCAAACACCTCATGGTACTCAAAAGGTTATGACTTCTAAGTGTATTTATTTGTGTTAGTTCACATATGTTTTAGTTAAAAAAAAAAAAAAACTCCGTCACAGGCCAGAGTTCCTCCTATGTTTCTAGACTTTCGTACATTGTTAATCATTAATCATAAGATAAAGTTGAGTGTGTGTGTGTGTGTGTGTGTGTGTGTGTGTGTGCGCGTGTGCACACATGCTCATGCAAATGCATGTATCCTGTGGGTCATGAGTGGGCTGAGCATTTCAAGCGTTTTGTTTTATTCAGTCTCCTCTTGGGTGAGTACTGTTTCCGCATTTTATGTATAAGGACATTGACTCATAGAGAGATTAATTAGTTTGTCCAAGATTGTGTACGGGGAAGTCATGGAGCAAGGCAGTCTGGTGCTAGGACCTAAGCCCAGGCGTCAGCTTGGCTCCATTGCTTGGCGGCTGATCATGTTACTGAGCTCTAGTGTTTCTTCATCTGTAAAATAAGGATTGTAAGTAGCAATTACTTTCTGAGATTATGCATGTTAGACACTTATCAAGGTCACTGGTCAGTGAATGATACAAGTGGCCACCATCACAGCTTCAGATTTGTACAGGACTTCTTCAGCAGTCCACTCTGTTCATAGCTAGGTCTAGGAGATAAAAACCCATTTTACTGGTGATTTCTAGGTATGTGTTAGTGGAAAAGCATGTGGGACTTGTTATTGCAAGGGTTAGCCTTTTCTTACTATTATCTGCTGCTATGTTTATTAAACAGTAAGACCAAAATACAGCAAAATACTCAAGTAATATTGAGGAGAGCCGGCATTGTGGACACTCTCACAGCAGAGCAGACATCACAGTGACAAGTTGAAGAGGTCAGTGTGAGCTTCTAAGCTAAGCTGGAGCCCTAGCTCAGGGATAGGAGAAGAACTGGAGAGGTGGCCCAGTGGTTCAGAGTATATACTGCTGTCTCAGAGGACCCAGGTTCAGTCCCAGCACCTACACCCAATCACAAGTACCTATACTCCAACTCCAGGGTAAAGATGCCATGTGCACATATGCACACACACATACACACAATTAAAAAATAATAAAAACATAGCAGAGAGAAATGGAAGGGAGTCACTAGGAGTGAGAGGCAAGAGCATGGGCATGCAGGAAGCAGACGGTTAGGTTACCTTTCTGGAGCCCTGCAGTGTCAGGGCAGCTGCATGACCTCAGCATGGCCGTTCCTAATCCAGCCTTCAACAGCCCGCACATGGAGACTGCTCAGATAAAGTGACTTAGATAATTGTATGGTAGTCTCCCCTTATCTGCAGCATGGATGTTCTGGTTTATTCCTAGGTATTCTATTTATTACTAGTTATTGCTGTCAACCCCTTACCCAAACTAGAAATTAAGCTGTATCATAAGTAAGGATATATAGGAGGAAAATCTGGAGTGTGTAGAATAGCAGTATCCAAGGTTTTCAGTATCTACTGGCGTATTACATCGTATCCCTACAGATAAGGGAGCCGGCTTGTACACTCCTCATGTGCTAGGCAGTGCTTGCCATCAAAACCTCACTAAGACCTTATCTTTGCATTGCTGCCACATATTAGTGATTCATATTCAGCACATATCTGAGTACCAGTGTTAAACAAATGCAGTCATTTATAATTTGGGAGAAAATATGTGTGAAGATAGCAGATAACAAACACAAACTTTATCTGATAAGTAACTTATGACCTTGGAGTAGCAGGGGCAGGAAAGGGCTGCTGCTGCTGAGGATGGACTAATAAGTATAGACTGTAGCCTGCAATAACAGTGCCCGTTCATTGTGACCCAGGTGTGAGTCACCTCAGACACACGAATAAGCATCCACCAGGAGAAGCTCCTGGTCTGTCAGATGTCCATGTTGCAATTGGATTACTGGAAGTATTTATTCAGAACCTTTTTGCGGTTAAACTACACATATCTTAGCAGCTTTGGCTACTATGAAAGCCTTGTTTCAGGCAAACACCGGTCGTTCCCATGCTTGAGGACCTGTAACCTGTTGGAGACTATACCCACTTTAGGACGTTCTACATAGCGTAAAGACCAACCATTATGGATATTCACAGGTGAAAAATTTCCATCTCACTATCCAGGGAGGAGAACCTGGGATGGGTAGCAGAGATACAGGGAGACTTCAATGCCGGAATTGTACAGATTAGTTAATTGGATATAAAGTAGAACAGGAAATGAATATATCATTCTCATTAGATTGTTGAGAAGATATAAAACAGAAAGGACTTGGAGGAGACAGTTGTGTAATGTGGTAACGTATCCTGAAATGCTGATGATAGTTAAAAAGGTTTTAGTCATTTCTTTTGGATTGAACATACTAAAGAAAGTAGATATGAGCTGTGCGTGGTGGCACATGCGTTTAATCCCAGCACTTGGGAGGCAGAGGCAGGCGATCACTGTGAGTTCAGGGCCAGCCTGGTCTACATAGTTCAGGACAGCCAAGGATACATGGTGAAACCCTGTCTCAAAAACCAAGGGGGAAAAAACAAAAGAAAGTAGGTGTATCTTCTGTGAATAGACAACTGGGAAGGGCAACGTGTAGTCTGGTCTCACCAAGCAAAAGCGTGGTAGTGCTGGAAATCCACTGAGCTAGTTAATGCAGGCATGAAGTTTGCAGTTTCTACCCTGTGTGGATTTCAGCAGCAAGTCAAAGAAGTCATTTAACTTTTCTACAGTTAATGATTGTGTTAAAAAAAAAAAAAGCAGGGATAGTATAGAGGATTTGTAGGCCAATGAAACTTCTCAGTAATATGATCATAGCGGATCTATGTTATACATGTCACATATTATATAGCACAAAGATTTTAAAGGTAATTTGTGATGTTTCAGACATCATGATGTTATGTGTTTCACATGGTCATGGGGACACAGACAAGAGAAGATGCTGTATATGTGCTAGGTAAAGGGACTAGGGGAAGTTCCCTAGCTCTGCTTTCCATGATTTTGTTGTGAATTCAAAACTGTTCTTAAAAATGAAGTCTTTGTTTTAGAATAAAGTTCAAAGAATTTATATATAAGTACTTCTCGCAGTTGTAAGCTGTCATATATGTGTATTATGTAGTTATTTTTCATTCAGAAGTGAACTGATGAGTGAAGTTTTGTTTGTGGCTGTGATGTTACTATTTTAAATACAAGCGTATTTTCTGTTTCCCCCAGGGAGTATATTACCAAATTGGTGATGTTGTTTCTGTGATTGATGAACAAGATGGAAAGCCGTACTATGCTCAGATCAGGGGTTTTCTTCAGGACCAGTACTGTGAGAAGAGTGCGGCCCTGACATGGCTCATTCCTACCCTCGCCAGCCCCAGAGACCAGTTTGATCCTGCGTCCTATATTATAGGTAAGGTTGGCACTGCTTCTTACATTTAGCTAATTCTTCAGTGCTCTATGAAAGAAAGTGTTAGTCTGTGTCATAGTGAAATGCCATGACTGCACTGAAGTGAGATCTAGGTGCAGAGACAGTGGCTGTTTGGTGAGGTTTGCTTCCTGGCTTGCAGATGGCTGCCTTCTTGCTGTGTCCTCCTATGGTCTTTTTCTGTGCGCTCGATTATCTCTTATAAGGACACCAGTCTTATCAGGTAGAGGTCCACTATTTTTTTAAATTAAAATGCAATTATATTTTCTCCTTTCCTCTAATCCTCTAGTGTACTCCTCCCTATTCTTTCTCAAATTCATGGCTCTACTCCTTTTATTGTTAATTGTTTAATTATTGTATATATTAATGTATATTTATAAATACAACCTGCTCAGTCCATTTAATGTTACTTTACTCATACAATTTCGGGGCTGAGCACGTGATAATAGCTAACCAGTTTGTGGGAGGCCGTCTCAGTTACTGTTCTGCTGCCACGAGGAAACGCATGACCAGTTCTCTCACTCCAAGTAGTTCTTAGTGTAGAGTTGAGGGAGCCTATTCTTTTGGCTTTTTAAAATCCTGGTTACCTGTCTAATGGTCCCATCTCTAGCATATAACATAGAATAATGTTAGACCATAAAAATATGAATTTAGAGGCTTAAGAATAAAGTTTAATTCAGAATAAAAAAGGCATGTCATAAAGTAAAGAGCATTGTAGAAAGTACAGAGACATTTTATATTGTTGATATTTGTTACTATGGACTAGAACAGCGTGTGCCCACTAACATATGATGTGAGTAAGATTTGTTTGTGTGACCAAGGCCTAAAAGAATTACACAGCTTACCTATAAAATTACTCAAAAACAAAAACAAGAACTTTCCTAATTATTTCTAAAAACTATAAAATTTCAGGACGCTCTACACAGCATATGTGATGTCCTATTTTTTAAAAATTATTTGTTGATTTGTGTATGAATGCTCTGTCTGCATGTACAACTGCAGGCCAGAAGAGGGCATCAGATCCCTTTCTTATGGCTTGCCATGGCTACCATGTGGGTGCTGGGAATTGAACTTAGGACCTCTGGAAGGGCAGACAGTGCTCTTATCCACTGAGCCATCTCACCAGCCCCCATGACATCCTATCCTTATAAAAGCAAAACAAAACGAAGTTCATGGCTAAAATGGTACACTATACTTGGTTGATCATTTCAAGGCATTCAAAAGATAGAGAACAAATAATTTTTGACAGATTTACACAAAAAATGACTAGCTAATATAATTTTGAAAGTTCGTTTACTTCAGTTATCCTGTGCTTTTCATTCTTCTTGTAATGGGCATGCAATCATTTTGCATTCCAGAGGGAAAGACATTTCCTTTAGTGAGAACTCCAAGGACAACTGTCATCCTACTGTTACTCTGTTGTGACGTTTCAAGCTTGTTACATGACAAAACAGACTTGTCTTGTGCCTTTAAGTGTGGACCCAGCAGAGACCATGATGTCCTGTTTCTGGGCTCCTCTCTCACTTCCTTTTCATGATCCCCAGAGTTTGGCTGCTTCCTTGCCGTAGATGGTGTCACATGGTGTGATGGCCAGAGCTTGAGCTCTGGGGCAGACTACTGATTTCTTAGCTCTCCCATTTGCTACCTGGTTACAGAACTTCACCAGTCATCCTTGATCTGTCTTTCCTCATGTGCTATATGTAAAATAGAGGCAAAAATAATTCCCCAGGAGGAAGTTGTGAGGATCCAAAGTATGGATATATATAAAGTACTTAGAACAGTACAGGTACCTCATAAAATACCTAATACTCACTATTTTGGGATCCTTTCTCAGTTGAGTCACTTTGTGGGAGGATGCTGTATTCCTTAATCAGTTGAAGAAGAATAAATAATGGAGTGTGACTTCAAAGTAATATGTGTTTCAAGGGATGATGTCAGATAGGTCATCCCAAGAACGCAGGATTCCTCTTAGTCCTTAAGAATGCTAACACGCCTGTAATCCCAGCATTCTGGGAGGCAGAGGCAGGCAAATCTCGGTGAGTTCGAGACCAGCCTGGTCTACAAAGTGAGTCCAGGACAGCCAAGGCTGTTTGTTGAAAAATCCACTCTTTTTTTTTTTTTAAGCTAATGTTTTATAAAAATGATACTGTGTTCAAAACTGTATTTAACTTTTCTCGGCTGCTTCTTAGGGCCAGAGGAAGATCTTCCAAGGAAGATGGAATACCTGGAGTTTGTCTGCCATGCACCTTCTGAGTATTTCAAGTCCAGGTCATCACCATTTCCTACTGTTCCCACCAGACCAGAGAAGGGCTACATATGGACTCATGTTGGACCTACTCCCGCAATAACTATTAAGGAAACAGTTGCCAACCACTTGTAGTGACAAAACCAAACCTGGGGCACGCTTATGTAACATGTATGGAGCTTTGGTTTTAATCCCCAGAACATATACACGCATCCCAAAATAAAATCCAATTTCCAGTTTTCTTATATTTATAATATAATGAAGTATGTCACACATGTGTCTCTTTAAAATGGTTTTTCTTTAACAGGCTGGCCTGATCTAGATACCCCCTGCTTCATCCTCCTTGAGTGCTGGGATTACAGGTGTGACCATGGCCAGGTACTACTACTTCATGAAGTTCTCATGTGGAAACACGACTTGAGAAGTTTTTTTTTATCCTACTGCACAGTAATTATTAGCTTGTCTAGTACCTGTTGCTTAGAAAATCACAGGGTGAGAAAAGAATAAATTTGAAGTTAATCCATGTGTATTTTTCCAGAGCTGAGGGAAACCATTAGCAACATGTAGCATCTATTTTTCTATATAATTTATTTCTAGAGACTCATAAAATGAATTATACTTTTACATAGGTACAAAACATTAAGTTTTACTTTTGTTGTTGTTGTCCAAGACAAGGTTTCTCTGTGTAGCCCTGCTGTTCTGGCCTTGAACTCAAGAGATCTTCCTGCCTCTGCCCTCTGAGTGCTGGGACTAAAGGTGTACACTATCTCGCCAGGCTTAAGTTTTAGATTTCTGATCAAGTACTAAATCACTAAAATGTGACCAGTATATTTTACAAAAGCAGTCTTTTTACCCCCTTCTCTGGAGGCAGACCTCGGCTGCCTCAGTCCTGCAGGAAGCAATCGGTAGGTGATTTGATTATCTGAGGCTCTTGAACACTTCATCTCCGGCTACAGGCACTGAGCTGCTCTCAGTAGAACTGCCCTTACTGTCAGCATCAGCTGCTCCTGTGAGATTCCAGCCCAGCCTTGCATCTACAGCACAGACATTCCTGCTTTCCACTTAGGCAGCAGCCCGTGAGAACTTCCTGTCTATTGCTGGGAGAGCAACTGCTGACGGGCTATGTTGAAGTGACTAATAGGTCACTAGTATTGATACTTAAAAGTTTCAAACCATGTGCTGAGGGCTCTCATGGTGTGCTTTGGCCTGGGAGCCTGTTACATATCCTTCAAGTGAACTTTGGTTACACGACAGGGGAGGCATGGGCAGGCACCCATTTGCTGCCTCTGTCCTGATTATCAAGACATAAATTTTTAGCCACAGGAATTTATGAGAATTTGATTTTCATCAGACTATTTTACCCCTCTTCTATAGTGCTGAAGTTAGGAAGAAGCATCTTCCTGCTTACAAAAGCTACAATAAAGTTAATTGCAAATACTGTTGGAACTGATTTTCTAAATGCTAATATTCCAGTTTTAGATTAAATATATATTTTTATAATGGGTTTATTTTGGATTTGTTTATTAATTTCAACTACTTAAAAAAGAAATAGGATGCCTCTCCCCCAAGATGATATTAAGTAGAAACATCAATCTTTTGATTATATTATTAACCTTACAGTAAAGAGCTGCACAGTGTTACATAGGGGACTCTTGGTTTAATTTAAATTGTTACCTCTGAATCAGGTAGATTCAGCTGGGGCAGACAACTCTGGACATTTGCTATCCAACAAGGCACAGCAGATTTTGTATATGCTGTGAGCAAAACCACAACCCTAATACTACAACTGGAGAAACTGAGGGATGACTGTGCTGCTTAGGTTTTTGTTTGAAGCTGGAGGACAATTTTAATTAGTTTAAAAGAAAAACTGCACGGCAGGCAAGCTGAAAACTGCAGCAGCTACCCAGAAAGATGAGTGAAAGCCACCATGCCTCTATGAGTTAGACTTGGAGGTTAGGCAAGCAGCCACATGGCAGGGAGGGGAGCTTTAGAAAAGTGAAAGGGACCAAAGGGCAGCAAAAAAAGAAAGAAAAAAAAAAAGTATTCTTAGGATGTTAGCCTGTCACTCGCATCCCAAAGTCAGGCTCTTCTGAAACCTAGCCTCATGGCAGGACAGGGCAGGGATGCTGCTTGTGCACACCCACATTGCAATCTCATACACTTGCCTGTATATTTTAATTAACTGTCTTCCTTCTCCATACCCAACTGCTAACTAGTAGAGACACTGTGTTGATGGCAGCTTACTAACCATCAACTACAAGTTCACAGAAAAAGAGAATATGAAGATAAAAATCATACTACAATCAGGACAAAAAACAACAATGATTCTGGATGGGATGCTAGATCAAGAGCCTATCAGGCATTTTGAAGGGATTAAATTTATTTGAACTGTGTATAAATGTCATATTCTGATAAAAAAAATCATAATAGACTCTATCATTTTCCAAAACAGTCAAGAAGTTACAAGGCATATAATTATGAAATGCCAGAAAAACAGTGACTGGGTCTGGGAGTGCCAAGAAATCTCTTCTCTCTAAAAGAAAGCAAATTAGCTCCACCATTAGTCTAATATCATTAAGGATTTAATATAGCTATGGGAATAAAATACAATCTGTTATACTTTCATTTAGCCTGTACTATTAGTCTCAGACCTGTGCATTATATAATCAGCATTTGCCATTCTGTGATTTTATAGATTAACCAAGTTTATTAAATTAAAACATTTACAGACATCATTTGTATAGTTACAACTTAGAGACAGACCATTAAAACAAACAAATACATCTAGAAAAATCAGAAGTATATTTTATGCTAAGGTTACTTTCTGTCCAGGTCGAAATGCTATTCCACTTTGATTTTTTCTCTTCTTTGGATTTTGAAAGTTTTCATACCTTAAGAAGTAAGAAAGATGATATTTAATGAGTAATACTTAATAATTATAAAACAAAGATAATGGATTCTTTTTAAATAGCCTTATGTTTTAAGAAATGAAATAAAAAATTAGAGGAAATTAAAAAGTTCTTAAAAATAATTTTCAAAATTTTAGTCTAGTAGAAAAAAAAGTTAGAACAAAATATTAATGTCATTGAACAATGAAAATTATAACCTTTATAGTTTTATTTGAAGACAAGGACATGACTAAGCAAGACAGTTTCTTCCTTCCTTCCTTCCTTCCTTCCTTCCTTCCTTCCTTCCTTTCTTTCCTTTTTTCTTTTTTTGGTTTTTTCAAGACAGGGTTTCTCTTGTAGTCCTGGCTGTCCTGGACTTGATTGTAGACCAGGCTGGCCTCAAACTCACAGAGATCCACCCGCCTCTTACTTCAGAGTGCTGGGATTAAAGGCCTGCGCCACCACACCCGGCTAAGACAATTTCTTTGCAACCAAATTGGTTATGGTTACAACAGTGGGACACTCAGGTGTGGGAGAATTTGAGATATGGCATCTGTTCTGCCACTGAAAGACACACTGTACACTGTCTAGAACAAGTAAACTGCAGGAAGATTATAAGTCCCACTGTGGAGAAACCTTTGTACAAATGCAAAAGATTTAAAGTATGTCAACACTAATAAAACGTAAATAATCTTAAGAGCAAAACCAGTATTTATAACTATATACCTATAAACACACACACTCACACACACACACACACACACACACACACACATAAAACTTGTTGCTTTGTTTTGCTTTTGAGATTTAGTCCTTGCTGTCCTAGAACTCACTATGTAGACCAGGTTGGCTTCAAACTCACAGCAGGCTTTGCCTCCTAAGTTCTGGGACCAAAGCAGTGCACTAAGTTGGCAAAGTGGTACACTCCTGTAATCCCAGTACATGGGGAGACAGAGGCCGGTGGATCTCTGATTTCAAGGTCAGACAAGACTACAGAGAAACCCTGCCTTGACAAAACTAAACAAAAACAAAAAACAAAGTGGTGCACCACCATACTCAGCTAAAACCAGTATATTTTTAATATATCTTAAAAACAAAATTATTAGATTTAGACCATTATATATTTTCCTATTTCTTCATTGTCTAAAGTTAGTTCACTATAATATAACCCAAATATAACAAATTAGCTAAGGAAATTCTACTTAGGTGTGTAGTTTAAATTTCTTTTTTGGCTACAGAAATGAGATAATACAGGGTCTCACACATCCTAGGCAGACGTTCTGCCACTGACTTACAACCCCAGTTTAACCATGTCTATTTTTAAATTAGCTCTGAAATTTAAAAAAAAGTAAACATTTAAGAGCTTAAGTGAACAATATGTTTCTTATGGATACTTACAGCTCAGCAAATTCCTTCCCTTCATCTTCATTAATGGATGGTCTTGTGTGGGCAAGCGCGGTCATTAAATGTGCCTGGCTAATAGCAAAGCTGCTTTTGATTGGTCCTGGCTGGTTAAGGGATTCATCCTCCTTAAATAAAAAGCAAATTAAGCAAGTGTTAACTTAGGAATTCGAGAAATAACATGGCAGTCCCATGTCATTTCTTGTCAGTTTTTTCCCCTTGAAAAGCATACATTCTCTTTCTCATTAAGGACTCAGAACAGGGATGGCCTTCGCACTGAGTCACTGTGCTTCAGCACTTTGCTTGTAAATATGGCTCAGTTAAAACACAAAGAATGCATGTCGAAAAGGCAAAGCAACTTTTAAAGGTTCTAAGAGGGGAAAAGGCCATACTCCACTCTGGCTCCGGTATCTGCCTTTGATGACGCTGATGTCTGCCTTCAGCTGGTCCCTCTGTTCCTGCGAAAGCTCTTGGTAGCCTTCTTGGGAAGGTGTCCTGAAGACAGGATGTTGGGTGAGCAGGGGGTCTTTCCCGGGAGGTGCAGGCACATCCTGAGTCACAGAGCTTGGTGCGGACAGACACTGTGAGCTCTGCATGACGAGTGCAGGAAAGACCGAAGAAGAGAGATGGGAGAGAAGGGAGGAGAAAGTCAGCCATGTTCAAGGAAGATCAAAAATGAAAACTTTCCTTTTTAAATTTTATTGTTTGAGAATTTCACAGATGCATATGTGTTTTGATCAAATCATCCCACTTCCAGGCCCTCCTCCTTCCATTCCCCTTAACTCCACGTCGATTGGGTGCTGTTAGCATGTGCAGAAGGCTATCCACTGGGGCACAGGCAGACTACCAGGTCATATCCCTCAAGCACTAACCTTAGCTTAGGTAAGTTTATATTTTAATTCACTAAAGGTAAGCAAGTTTAAAAGATCATATTGTATAAATCCTATGGTATAGGATCTCTAGAGCAAAACAAGCCACCACCCAGAAAGGCTTATTTTCTTGTAATATTTTGCTACTCAAAGCTATTACCCTGATGACCATGGACAGGTTCACCATGAGCCTTACTCTAAGTTTTCTGTGTTAGTGTGTGGGGGCGAGGGGTGTGTGTGCGTGCAGGTGTGTGTGGAGTCCAGAGGTATCAGGTGTTTTCAATGGCTTGTACCCTATGTTCTGAGACAGCCTCTCTGACCCGGAGTTCAGCAATAGTAGGCTAGAAGTACAGGTGTGTGTCACTGTGTCCAGGTTTCTACAAGCATCCTGGGACTCAGAACCCGGGCCATGTTTTCTGTGTCAAGCACTTTACTGACAACTGTTTCCCTAGCCCCCTTTCTCTAAGTCCTTGGAAAACAGTTTTGTTTGTTTTTGTTTTTGTTTTTCGAGACAGGGTTTCTCTGTGTATTCTTAGCTGTCCTGGACTCGCTCTGTAGACCAGGCTGGCCTCAAACTCACAGCGATCCGCCTGCCTCTGCCTCCCCAGTGCTGGGATTAAAGGCGTGCACCACCACGCCTGGCTATAGTCCTTGGAAAAGTTATGCTAACGTCCCCAGATATTTCTAGAGAGAAGCTAAAAAGTAGAAAACAGAATTAAATTCTATAAAATAAAAAGACCTTACTCCTTGGAGATAAGAGTAGGTATTTTTATATTTTTAGAAACAGGACTTATTAAAACAAAAAATAAAATTAAAAAACCCAAACCCAACCATGCATGAAAAGTATTACATATGAAAAACAGTCAGCCACTATTAACTGGAGTGGGTCTGTATTTTAACTAAATAGAAAAGCAACAATGATGTCCATGGTTACTCTAAATGGCTTCCTTCCTGATGTATGTTATTAGTTCTTTTCATATTTTCCATACAAAGAATCACAAACAGGTAACATTCTTGCTATTAGGAATTTTAGACATCATTGCAGCCAATTTCCTAACATCCAGAAGTACTTCATGACAATAAAGTTTACATTTACTATTAAATAGTAAAAAGGGTTTAAAGTCACTCACAGAGAGAGAAACACCTGAGAGAGCACAGAGGAACCTACATCTGGAGCCCAGGAAGCCAACCCCCTTGCTCCCTCGTCTGCTTGTTCTAGTGCTTAACAAAAACTAAAAATGACTAATTGGCATAACTTAAAAACACAGGACTACTTTTATTGCAGTCCAACCAACCAGAAAGACTATGTGGGGCTGGTTAGGAGATGAATCCCAGTCCAATGTCACATCAACATATATCTTTACATATCTGAAGCACACAATGATGAAAGCACAGATACCAAGTCAGAAGAGGTTCCATTTCCAAGTTCTGATTCATACGAGCTTCCAAAGTAGAGTCGGTACATATTCGATCTTGATTCGTCTGGAAGGATCTCCGACATCTCGAGAGAAACAAGGGACTGGTCTAAGCCACACTCTGCATCTCCAGCTGAGTCGTCGGAGCCACTGCTGTGGTTAAGAAAGACCACTGAGGACAGACTTAGGTCACTGTCAGAGCTGGAGCCTCCATCCTGAATTGCACAGAGAGAGTGCCAGTTGTAAGACTCAGATACTCCGTAACTAGGAAGAGCAGCAGATGCCGCTCCACAGAGCAGCACAGGGAGGCTTGAGCTTCTCAACAAGCTCTTAATCCTCTAGGGTTTGAGGTATGTGATAAAAAGGTTTTTATGAGACAAGGTTTTGTGTAACCCCCTCTGGCCTTCTATTCGCTATGTAGCTCAGGATGACCCTGATTTTATGATTCTTAGGATTTCAAGTGTGCCTATTTACCTGGTGCTGGGGGATGAATCCAGAGTTCTGCGCATGCTAGGCACCCTACCAACTGAGCTGCACGCCCAGCCCTACACAATACAAACGTGACTATTAGCACAAAGGCAGAGGAAGTGAGTAGAAAATCCATCGGCTATCCCAATGATAACACAGCTAGAACTCAGAATCTAGCTTTTACTTCTCCATCTCTGCCTTTTGCTCATTTTTTGTTTTCACTGTGAAATGAGTTATTGTAAAGCACTCATATGAAAAGCAGACTGAGAAAGGAGAAACGGTTGTAAGTTAGGTGCTCCGCCATCCTGCCTTTGAGCAGTTCCTCCCCCACCAACATCAGGCGCGGTGCACACAAGGCCCTGACTAGCCAGACCCCTCCCCTGCCCTCCCCTTGCCCTTCCCCCACCTCCATCTCTCATTCTTTATCTTGTTCGTTCTCCGTCTCTCCTGTCCCCACCTGGAGTCAGGCCTTCGCTCTCCCTGTCTCCCAGTAACCCTCTTGCCCGACCTAGATCTGCTGCATGGTGTGACTTTATGGCATTCCTTGGCACTTGCAGTTGCTTTATCCTAACAGAAAGACACCTTCAGGGCTAGGGATGTAGCTTATTCATACAGGGTTTGCCTAGCATGTGTTGGCTCCTAGTTCAACCCCTAGTACCATAAAGAATAAAAACAAACACTGCAACAGCTTGCTAAAATACACAGCAAAACCTTGACCTGGGGCTGTGGGGATAACTGAGTAGATTTAGCTCTGTGCACACATGAGGCCCTGAGTTTAATGCCCAGAACCCGTATAAGGGGCACAGTAGTGTGGGCTTGTCATAGGCACAGGGATAACCGAGATGCTCCCTGGCCAGCGAGCCTACAGTTTCAGACTGGTGAGAGGCCCTGCCTCAGAAAGGGGAGGGGACACCTGAGCAATGCCCCCCAAGGGTGCCTTCTGTGTACACACATTGTGTACATGAGCAACTCTGCCCGCACACTGACTTCCATGTACACACATTATAAACATGTGCATTCTCTCTCCCCCCACCACACACACTGAAGTTAGGACTTGCAGAAATTTCCAACAAAAATTGGTGGAGGGAAATATACAGAAAAGCTTCCTAGATAATATAGGCAAAGCCTATAATGCAGTAAATTATTTTCTGCAATAATTAAAAACAAAATGCCATCATTTGAGAAAAATGCTGATCTAGGGCGGGGATATAGAAAATACAAGATAAACAAAGATCGTCTTGTATCAGGAAGTCAGGAAGTTGCCAAAAATGAGATAAGGGCATATATGTCTTCTACAGGAGACTGCCACTTTCATTTTTAAAGTAAATAATAACTTAATTTATAAGAGAATAGCTGAAAACCTTCGTTATTTTTCTGTTTATATGAATTCACGCTTTTCCACTCTATATCTTTCTAATACCAAATAGTTTGTTAATATTAAGGTAATGTTAGTGCAACAGATACCAAATCTTCACCATTAAAATTCTCTGCAAATCCCACATTCCAATCTTTGAATGTTTACAACAGGCAGACTAAGGTCTCTCTGCAGTTTGGCACGAGGTCTCTCTCCCTCATCAAACACCCTAACAGCCTTCCCACAACTCACGTGGAGCCCAGCGGGCAGCAGCCTCCCCTGCAAGGCCTCCAGCTGTGCGTTGTACAACAGAGCCTTCAGATCTGCTCCTGTGAAGGAGTCTGTGACTGACGCCACGTGCTGAAGATCCACATCATCTGCCAGAGGGAGAGAGTCACTGAGGACGCTTAAAATCTCAAGGCGAGACACCTGAAGAAAGAAAAACTTATGACTAAATACAAAAAAATGAACTGGTCCTATAAATTGTGACTCCTAAGACTTTTTTCATAAATTAATTTGAAATATTTAACTCGCTTTCCAAGCAGGCTGAAAAACATACTTCTTAGAACTGTGCCCCTAAATGGAAACACAGGTAGAAAAGTGAACAAAAGGCAGCATTTGTCACTGTTCAGTGTGACTAACTCAGGGTCATACTGTGGTTATGTCCCACATTTGGGCAAGTGTGCCAATGACGGAGAATCATTAAGGAACAAGCACACATGGACAACACACTCTGACCTTCTGGCCCTTCCCTTTTACTCATTTACTACTTTCTACATCTAGGCGCAAGGGTTGAATGACAGAATGGTTAAAACACCCTTTTCCATACGACCTGGCCAAATGCTCACTGTCCCACTGGCTTGATTCTGGCTTGGAACTTTCTGACTGGATATGGAGCTTGGGATCACAGAGGGCACTTCTTCAGGTTTCCTGATTTTCTCCTATTGGTCAACACAGTCATTTCTGGAACAGGAGTGCATTGAAGGGCTGCACCTGACTCAGCATCTTTTATGCTTTGAGTAAACAGTAAACAAAACTGTCTCTTCCTCCTCTTCCTCCTCCTCCTCCTCCTTCCTCCCCAACCCCCCCCCCACCCCACCCCCCGCCCTAGACAGGTTTTCTCTGTGTAGCCTTGGCTGCCCTGGACTCACTTTGTAGACCAGGCTGGCCTTGGACTCACAGCGATCCGCCTGCCTCTGCCTCCCTGAGTGCTGGGATCACAGGTGGGTGCTGCCACCACCACCACCACTACTACCATCACCAGGCTGCAAAGCTGCTTCTAAGGACAATTGCCAAAGTAAAGCTCACAAGCAAAGAGAGTGGCATCTGCTGGGTTTTGTCACCTGATCTGGAGGAGGGCAGTATACACATTTATCCAGTCGGCCAGGCCGCAACAAGGCAGGGTCAATCAAGTCAGGGCGACTAGTGGCAGCCAACACATAAACTCCTGAGGGGGGAAATAACACTGTGAGCATGATCATTCAGTAACTTCTCCAGTGTGTGTGTGTGTGTGTGTGTGTGTGTGTGTGTATGTGTGTGTGTGTGTATGTGTGTGTGTGTGTGTGTGTGTGTGTGTGTGTGTGTGTGTGTGTGTGTGTGCGCATGTGCATTTTAAAAAATTAACAGTGATTTACCCTGTAAGCCTTCTACTCCATCTAACTGCGTCAGCAACTGGTTAACTACTCGGTCTGTGACCCCTGTGTTGTCGTGACCTCTTCGAGGAGCAATGGATTCAAACTCATCAAAGAAAAGAATGCAGGGCTTTGCAGCCTGTGCTCTGGGGAGAAAAACAAACATCCTGTATTTTAGCAGGCACCAGAGTTTGTAAATTCTCTCACATACACATTTCACAACCAATCCTTAAAGAAAGCAAGTTACATGCAGTTATTCTTATTTTCAAGATAATTAAATTTAAACTGAGATTTTTGTTTTTTGTAGTCCTACTTATTTTTATTATATTATGAATTATCTGATAATTTCATATATACACACAATGTATTTTGCTCATATTTGCCTCCCATCTCCTCTCTAAATTGACTCTTGAGAGATTTAAAATATTTGTTTAGAAAGTCATGCCTCTGGATTAGGAAGAGACTAAAACCCAAATCTTAGCCAATAGGTTCTTATCATTGGTAGCCATTAAAAAATATTTGTTTGTATTCTAAATTTTATATGTATATGTGTGTGCACGCATGTATACTCAGATGCCAGAAGAGAATGTCAGATCCTGTGGAGATAGAGTTAATGGTGCTGGGTACCAAATCCAGGTTCTCTGGAAGAACAGCAAGTTCTCTGAAGCCCTGAGCAACTCTCCAGCCCAATGTGGCCATTTTGTGTGTGCTAAATGGCTTCTGTGAAATGCTTGTTTAACTCTTCAACCTGTTCAAAGATGGCAAGCTCAGTATTTTAGCATTTTGCACTGTTTTGTAGGAACACTGTCAAAAAAAAAACTTGTATTATTAGATAAAAAATATTTGGAATGATAATATGTTCTTTTTTAATTTAGCCCTTTGTCAGTATGTAGTCATAGACTTTAATGATGCTCCTATGATAAGGCTCTATTTCTTAATTGTGTAGTAGATACATAAACTGTTACCTTATTATTCCTTTACAAATTATATTCATATATTTACTATGTATAATATCTTAGTTGTATACTGTGTTTTAAATTTTTTAGAAGAATATGACAAAGTAAAGTTTTTCTTGAAAATTTTCCCATGATTCTGTTACACTTGAAATACTCTTTCAACTTTAAGTATTATCTTCTGTACTACTAATATGCGGTCTCATATACATTCAGTAATATGAGCATTAATGAAACTAGATATATGGCATTTTGACTTCTAAGACAGATGTTAGAACTGGGAAAAAGAGAACTTAACACTTAAAAACATAAGGGGTATATTAGGAATAATTATTTACTTCATATAAAAATTGAATTTGAAGCCAGGTGCAGTGGCACACGCCTGTAATCCCAGCACTCGGGGAGGCAGAGGCAGGGGGATCTCTGTGAGTTCAAGGCCAGCCTGATCTACAAAGTGAGTGCAGGACAATCAGGGCTACACAGAGAAATCCTGTCTTGGGGAGGAAAAAAAAAATCTAACTTGAAAGAAAAGTGTAGCGATGCAAACGTCTAGTCCCCAAAATGAAGAGGCTGGTGTAGAAGGGCCCTGAGTTCAAGGCTAGCCGGTCCTATGGAGTGAGCTCTTGTCTCCAAAGAGAAGGAAACATCTGGCTTTGAACAGCTACTTATGATTCCACTTTCAGGAATATTACTATGGTAAAGAGAAAGTAATCTCCAAAATTTAATACTGGAAACAATGTATATTTTAGGTAGTACTTGTTGAAATAAAATCCCTGTCCGTTGGTTGGTTAATAATTCACATAAACCATAGGTTTCAAATACCAGTGCTTCAAAAACTACGGCCCAAAGCATGATTGACAACTGGTAACAGTCAGTTACTTCATTCACAAGAACCACCTGATGAAAACATCTCGAACGGCTTGCTCACTTGCTCCAATGTATTTGCTGAGTAACTCTGGTCCCTAGAGGGTGAAATAAAATCAGAGTTGAGACAAGATGAATTATAAACAAACAAAGCATTGGGGTTTAAGCATACATAGTGAATTATAGAACCTGTAGGATAGGCTTGAACGGATGTCTCTTCCGTATCTTACAGCTGTGCTGGGCTGAGTGTCTCAACAGCTCCCTGCCCTTGCTTCCTCGCCTAGAACGCTGTCCTGCTTGTTCCTTTGTGGCCTGTGGCTTTATCTCCTTTAGATCTTTGTCAAAATGTCCCTATCCTGAAGCACTTCACCCGACAACGCTGTGTGACCACCCCAGCTACTCCATGCCTCCCTACTGTGTTTGCCCTGTTGTGCCCACGACCACTCAGCAGTGACTTTCCTGCTGGTGTCTGTTTCAGGCCTCTTTCCAGTATCAGCTACTGTGCTTGCTGTATGCCCTAAACACACTTTAGACCTCGTGTGCACTCGGTAGGGAAAAAGGCAGCCAGCAAGTGAAAGGACCAGAAAAGTCGCCTTTACTCATGTAGGTCTCTTTCCCCTTAAATACAGTTCGCTGTTTCTCTTAATATTTACATAAATTCTATTCACAATGATGGTGATCTGCCTTAAACAAGAACACAGAAGCCATTCAGAGAGAGAGTTGGGTCAGCACTCATTCCTTACAGCTACAAAGCAATAAATGCATCATTTTCCCCTTCTTAGCTTTCCAAATAGACTAATGCACAATTGAGAAACATGATTGGAACTGGCATGAACAGCAGTGGTGGGGGAAAAGTATGGTGTTTCCTGAAGAAGTTCAGCAGGAGTTACCCTAAGGCCCAGCGTTTCTACTCATTACCCACCCCCCCCCCCCAATGAGAGTCGATGTCTATAAAAACCCTGTGCACAGATGTTTACACCAACATTATCCATGAAAGCCTAGCAGTCGAGTACTGCAGAGGCAGCGCGGAGGGCGCAGGCACCTGCCACTAAGCTGGAGGCTTGAGTTCGTCCGTGGAACCACATAGTGCCAGGAGAGAACCAACTCCCACAGGCTGTCCCGTGCTATGTCCACTGTGGCACATGTGTGCCCACACACACACACATACACAAACACACACACATGCACAAAATAAATAACTTAATGTTAAAATATATGCTTTAAAGCCTGATGGTAAAACAGCCCAGAGTTTACCAGTGACAGTGACTATCTAAGCAAAGTGCAGTTCAGGTGAGCAATGGAATGTGTCCTGACACAAAAAGGATCAATGGCCCTGATGGCATGGAGCACACTATGTGAAAGAAGCTAGACACAGCAGGGCACACATGACCTGATCTCTTGCATACAAAGCATTAAGAACAGGCAAACCCACAGTCACAAAATAAGATTAGTGGCTGCTACAGAATGAGAGGAAGAGGGAACAGAATGGCATGGGTTCGAAAATAAGAGGCTCACAGCTTTGAGCGTAAAACAATGCCAATAAAGTCTACACATTCAAAGGCTTCCTGGATGCTGTGTTTGCCTCAGTGGAAAAGACAAGGCAGGAAGGCAAATGCACACATACCTTGATACTAATAAAATTCATTCCACTCTCTTTTGCAACTACTCCAGCAAGTAAAGTTTTTCCTGTCCCAGGAGGACCGTAAAGCAATATTCCAGTCCTCTGTCGTATGGGCAAGTTTGCAAATAATTCTGGGTACTGAAAACATTAAAAGTGTGACAAAGAACAAAAATATAATCAGAGTCTGAATACAGTTCACAGAAAATACTTGGACGGCAATAGCTACCACCTCCCTTTACTAACAACACCACAACAGCAGAAACAGGAATTCCTGCTGGAAATAATCAACGGGGTCCACGCGATGCATGTGTCAGGGCATCAGAACGTTCTTCCACTTCACTGACTGACTGTTTTGTTCTGGTGGTACTAAAGCCAGGCAAGGCGTAACCACCGAGCTACAGAACTAAACCAGGCTTTTGTTTTGTTTTGTTTTTTGTTTTTTGTTTTTCAATACAGGGTTTCTCTGTGTAGCCTTGGCTGTCCTGGACTCGCTTTGTAGACCAGGCTGACCTCGAACTCACAGTGATCCACCAGGTTTTCTATTTAAAGTGTAATAAAAGTAGTTAGGAAAACAAAGGGCAAATGCCCAGTCTTCCAACAAGCGAACCACCACTTGTGTGGTTAAACTGTGGCAGCTGATACAATTAAATACAGAATCAAAAGGAAGCACATGTTATGGTTATAGACAGTAACGTCTGTCAAGAGTCTCCCTGCTGAACAAGTGAGCAGCTGTTGCTCAGTTGCCCAGAGAGCAAAACCCTATCTGATATTAACTAAATACTAGCTACACTCAGCAATGTCCTTGCCTCCTCTCTGAGGCAAGCCTGTGTGGGCTCACCTCACAGCATTCCAACCTCACTTCTGCTTTCTCCTAACTGGAGAGGCCTCAAGGTCAGCAGTCAAGCACATGGCTTCCACACCTTGGATAGGAATGCCTGGTGCCTCAGCATCTGTAGTCATGTTGTTGCTGGCTCGTAATCCCATGCCCACTTCTTCTCCCTTAAATCTATGGTTCTGTGCCATATCAACATGCCCCAGGCCTAGACAGCAACTCTTCCCAAGGGTTGCCAGCCAGTCACATGCAACCCAAAATCCTTAATCATCTCTTTACTTTGCATGAGTCCTGGACCTCACACAGCTGTCCTCACTTCTCAGTCTCTCTGACTCAACACAGTACGCCCTAGGCAATACTGCCTCCTCTGTCTTCCCATCCACCTAGTTCACACTGCCTGTCAACTCTGCCTTCCTAGGACTGGTACCCGGAGTCAGAAAGTCTGCTTAATCCAGCCGTCCAGTGGACCCAGAGGAGACATCCTACACTACTCCTATCTGCTTCTGCTGAATCCCAGTGGGTGGTTCACTGTGCTTTAGCAAATATGAGTTACTTAAGCTAAATGGAATTAAGACATTCACAGCAAAATGGGTTTACATCGTCAATCAAATGGAAATTGGATGAGCTACAGCCAATGGTTCAAGGATTCTTCTTGCCATCAGCACTGTGTGTGTATGTGTACGCGTGTGACTGTGTGTGAGCATGTGTGTGTGTGTGTGTGTGTGTGTGTGTGTGTGTGTGTGTGTGTGTATGTGTTTTATCTTACCTTGGCTGGTAACTGGATAGTGTCCATGAGTATCTGCCGAACTTCATGCAATCCACCGATCTTGTCCCAGCCCAGGTCTCTGGGTTTATGCAGGTTGACATTTCGCAGAGAAGCAGGAAGAAACCCATGGAGAGCCTTTTGGAAGTCTGATGTTGTTAAAGTCAATTCTGTTTTTAAAAATAAACAAAAGTCTTTTTAAAAAAATTTAAGATAAGCTCTCACTAGGTGCCCCTAGCCAGCCTCAAACAGATCAGCCTGCCTCTGCTTCCTGAGTGACAGGATTAAAGGTGTGCACCTCCAAGCTCAATTCATCTTTAAAATGTGCTGCCATATTGACTAGAAATGCCAGGTTTCTATCAGATACTCTATGAAGCCAGACTGTGTAATTCTTGCTCTGCCATGACTACATTCTCACAACAGACCGAAGTTGAGGGTTTGTCCAGGTACCTTCCCTGGTGGACAGATGCTGACGAGAGAGAGAAGCGTGTACGGCTCGGTCCACAAGAACTGTGAAGTCTCTGGCCACAAACCCTTCAGTTTCTTTAGCTATGCGCTGCAGGTCCAAGTCAGGGGACTTGTTTATATCACAGCCCAGTTTGTTCTTCACAACATTATGCAGAATTTCACATCTTTGCTCCTTAAGGAAAAACACAAAATTCATATTATTACTTTTCAATGGCTCATCACTAGTCATATGTCACTTAGCTATGGGAATACAATCAGAGAAATGCCTCCCCAGGCAATTTCCCCATTGTGCGAACACGACAGAGTACAGTTACACAAGCTGAGGTGGGGTACACATCTGGACACCCACACTACATGGTACAGTCGGCTGCTCCGCCACAAGCACTCTGGCAGGTGACTCTGCTCACTCCCAGCACAGGCCACTCCTAGCTGCCTTCACACCGGCACGTGAGGAAAGGTGGACCCCCCCCCCCACCCCCCAGGCCTCCGCATGTGAGGAAGACCTTCTAATTGTTGAAGCTAGGGCTAACCAGACAGTAGACAGCAGGGTTGGGTCCAGCCTTTTCCTTCAGAATCACAAAGAAACACTTTGCTTCTGCCATGATCCTATCAGAGGGTTATATTTCTGTGTCTTGTCTAAAATTATATACTTCAAGCATTCCTCGGTAAATCTTCTAAAAACTGCACTGAATCAAGACTGCCATTTCCTTCTCCATTTGGAAGCACTTTAAGTAACATCTGGCTAAGAAGCTTTTTGTTTCTAGAACATTTCTAAAAACATACTCACTAGCCAATGTGCAGGATAGTTTTATGCCAACTTGACACAAGCTAGAGTCATCAGAGAGGAAGGAGCCTCAGTTGGGATTATGCCTCCATAAGATCAAGCTGTAGGCAAGCCTGTAGGGCATCTTCTTAATTAATGATTGATGATGTGGGAGGGCCCAGCCCATTGTCGGTGGTGCCAGGTTGGTTTATATAAGAAAGCAGGCTGAGCAAGTGATGGGTAGATAGCAAGCCAGTGAGCAGCACCCCTCCATGGCCTCTGCATCAGCCCCTGCCTCCAGGTCCCTGCCCTGTTTGACTTCCTGCCCTAGCTGCTTTGGTGGATGACCTGTTACATGGAACTGTGAGTAAAATAAACCCTTCTCCTCATCAATTTGCTTTTGGTCATGTGTTTCTTCACAGCAACAGTAACCTTGAGTAAGACAAACCAACATCCTATCCTTTCTTTCCTTTTGGTACTGAGTACTGGATCCAGGGCCCTTCCACATTCTAGGCAAGCTCTTTATCACTGAGCTCAGCCCTCTGTGACACAGAGTAATAGGCCAATACCTCTGCTTTTTAAATAGCAGTTAAAAGGCAAAGAGTTTGTATACTAACGGAGTATTGCGTAGTGTCAAGAATCTTAAACAAAATAATTGTTCAGTGTGCTCATCAGTCTGAGCATGCTTCCTTCTCCTCGTGGTCACTAAATGCTTGGTGAGCACAATGTCTTGAAGTGGGCAGGGATGCTTCATGAAATTGTTAAAAGACGTCTACACTTCATTTTATCCTCATTCAGAAGAAATACTAACTTTAAGAAAGCCTTTCTGGGCTGGAGAGATGGCTCAGCCTTTAAAGACTAGGCTCACAACCAACAATATAATCGAGCCATTTCCTTGGTAAGTGGGTAACATTTCAGATGATTGTAAGTTATAATCTGTGCTCTCAAACCACACATGCTGCTCTTAAATATCCGTACAATCTCCTAGAAGCAGTCACTATTAAAGGAATAGCAATTTCGAAGAAAAAGAACCCAGTGCAATCATCTGAATAAGCAGCAGGTTACCTGATTAGGAGGTTGGATGTGCTGGACACACTGGAACATGTGGATTCCTTGGGCAGAAACAAGTGAGGGATGTAGGGAGTGTTGGAGCTGGCTTGTGGCGATGAGTGCAACCAAACTTCCCATAGAAACAAAGTCTTTCATCATATCCTTCAAAGCTACAATGAAGCAATATAGCAAAAAGCTCAGGGGGGAAAAACCATGAAAACTTAAATCTGTATATTCATTAAAATACTAATATAACCTAAGGTTGAGCTGTAAGATGGGACAGCTGTCATATTTTTTGAAACATTAACTGTACCCGCTCACTGATGTGTTGAATCGAATGGAAACACTGGAGGCTCTATAAGCTCAGAACATGTCTACTGAGGCTCTGTACTCCTGGATCTTATACAGTGAGTGAATCGAAATAGAAGGGCATCTCAGATGTGAATATTCTAGAAGGGTGGTAAATGTCCATACTATTGTGGTTCTTTAGCAGACACGTCGCGTCTTCCTGAATAATTTCTTTCTATCCAAGGCTTAGCGAAGTTTGGCTGAGGAGATCACTACTGAAATAGGCATTAGTAATGCATCCCTGAGTCCTGATGCAGAGATTTGCAGCCCTCCTTGAACAGAGACTAACAGAGAGGCGTTTAGGAGTTTGTGCAAGACTTGTCAACGTGAGGTTCTACAGGAGCTTACAAAACCCCAACTCTGAGATCAACACTAGTTAACCTAATGGAAGCCACTCTTGTTGTTTTTTGTGTTGACTTCAGCTCTCTAGAACCATGAGGTAATGCTGTTGATCCTTGCAACCCTCCCTCCACACCAGGCCTCTCTTCGCATTCTAAGCCACAATCAACGATGTGGACTCCAACATTTTATAATCTTTCACACCTTTCCTTGTGAACTATACTTCTTTTGATGCCTATTAATTTTCACCTTTCCATTAACGCTTAGTTCATTTACCACCATCTCTGGGAGCCTTCCTGGAAACGCTGTCGCCCACCTCACTCTCTCTTTGGGTTAGATGCTCACACAGCACAGGAAACACTCTTCTAGGACAGTGCATCTTGCCACCTTCCGGTTGGCTAATCTGGCTCAGTTACTTCTCTCTGTCAGTTTCCATTTGCTGACTTAAAAAACCAGGAGCCACGCGCATGTACAGTCAAGGCAGGCCCTCTTCCAGAAGCAGCCGCCATTATTACCACCGCACTGTTTCCTTTCAACAAGTATCTGCCAATGGCACCGAAGCGACAGTGAGTCTGTAACAGAACAGCTTTCAGCAAGACAAGCAGAACGAGACACCAAGTCAGGGCTTTTCCCTGCTCTTGCTCTGCCATCGCCTACTCAAGAGCGGGAGAGGGCTACCCAAAGGAACACACAACAGCATACACCTTATTCCCTTAAAATGGTAGATTTAGGGCCAGCAAAATGGCTCAGCAGGTCAGGTCATGTGCCACCAAGCCTGACAACCTCAGTTCAATCTCCAGGTGGAAGAGAGAAGAGGCTCCTGAAAACTGTCCTCTGGCCTCCATATGTACCCTTGGGTACACAGGTGCCACCCCCAACAAATGCACAAGTAATAAATAAATACAACTTATTAAAATGTAAAAAACAGACTAATCATTAAAACGGAAAGTGTTGCCTGACAAACGAAAAAGCTCCCAAGCCAGAGGGCCATTACCGTGGGCAAGCCGCTGGCTCTGCACTGCTTCAGGGCTGTGCTCGTGTTCCGGGACAGCTGGCAGTCCAGCAATGAGGTCCAGGTCGTCCAACAGAACGACAGATGGCTGCCTCCAGGCTGCTTCTGAGAGAGCCACCTCTAGGGCTTTTTGTATGCTTTCAAGCCTTTTGCCTAGACACAGAAGATGTGGTTTCAGTGTTATTCAAGGCTGGGAAGTTTAGGCTCCTCTTGAAAGCACTAGAAGAACTCAATATCAGTTTATCTGTAAAAATTAAACCCATGTTTTATTAATACGCCAATCAAAAAGCTCATTAATCTTCAACATGTTCAACTCCTCAGTCTCCAAGACCTCAAAGTGCCAAATTGTGTCACAAAGGAAAGACACATGCGACTCTGACTTTCATCTGCATGCACTCAGTCTCACTGCAGAGTTTCAGGCAGCTTACGGTTGTGAAATACATACAGAGGCTGTAGAAAGCATAAATCAGAGTAAGGGGCCAGGCTCTGAACCAAACCCTAGTAGTTGCTAAACTTTCATGATATTTAGCTCCTTGAAGGCCCATGAAACAAATTTACCTTAAAGCTAAATACTAGGAAACTTTCACATTAGCTTAGAGATCTGTAAATGTTCTGTTGTCTGGAAATTAAAACTTCATCACACTTGGAACAATCCCAAATCCAAATGTGTCGTGGGCCTTCAAGGAAGATTAAAACCTCCTTTATAGCAAATGAAATAATGAGTTTCAGGAGCTATCTGTATCTTGCTTTAAAAACATATTTTTATTTATTCTTTGAGAATTTCGTACATCTATTAATGTCATTTCTTATTTTCTATTATGTATGTACTAGGTAAAAAACATGAGCTACAAAGACTAGCTAAGAGTAGGGTATTAGTAGAAACATAGAAGGAAGTTAATTGTTCAAAGTGAAACTGTTCCAACCACTTGTTTTAACCAAATAGATAATAATGTAAATGTTAGACTTTAAAAAATATACAAGTGGGCCAGGCAGTGGTAGTGTACATCTTTAATCCCAGTATTTGGGAGGCAGAGACAGGTGGATCTCTGAGTTCGAGCCCAGGGTGGTGTACAAAGTGAGTTCCTGGGCAGCAGTAATACACAGATAGACCTTGTTTTGAAAAACAAAACAAAACCCCACAAGTGTTACAAGCTCAATTGTAATTCTTCTTGTTGCCACCCAGGTCCACTCATTTACCCTTTTCAGCCCCTGAACTCCACTAAAGAGCAACTCAAAGATTTAGTACAGATTTAAATGGAGCACACTCTAACCACTTGAAATGACATATGTTGGTATTTCGAAGAACACAGTCTACAGAGATTGTCAAAAAGAATTTTAGGGATTTTTATCACAAACATCAGAAAGACTAAGCCTTAAAGTTTCTAAGGATTTTATTCCTTCCTTTCTTTTTTTTTTCAAGGCAGAATCTCTCTGTGTAGCCTTGGCTGTCTTGAACTACTCTGTAGACCAGACCAGGCTGCTCTTTAACTCACAGAGATCCACTTGCCTCTGCCTCCTAAGTGTTGAGACTAAAGGCATGTGCCAGCACACCCAGCTTCTAAATTTGTAAGGATTTTCCATAACTAAAAGACAAAAATGAAAGTTTAAAAAGTACCTAGCTGGGGCTGGAGAAATGGCTTGGAAGTTAAGAGCACTGACTGCTCTTCTAAAGGACCCAGGTTCAATTCCCAGCACCCACATGGCAGCTCACAACTATCTGTAACTCCAAGACTGACACCCCCACACAGATATACATACAGGCAAAACACCAATGAGCATAATAAAAAAGTATTTTAAAAAAGTACCTAGATGTGTCTACTAAGAGCATTAACAATATATTCTTGTCTACAGAAGGGGAGTTATGTGGCCTGCTCATTCCTACCTCGCAAAGCTTTGCAGTCCACTATTTCCACATGGGCATCCAGAACGTCATACGCTTCCTTACAGATGGCTTTGGCTAATGTTGACTTCCCACTTCCCTGGAAAACAATCACGTCGTCAGAACTCTCAATAGGTTTGGTTACAGCTCTGTCATTGCAGCAGCCACCAACCTTCAGCCTCATCAACAGATCGGTAGACCCCAATCCAGTTGCAGTGTGGGATTCTGTGCTCCGGAAAATAGGCTTTTAGTGTGTGAGGCACCCTGTGCTCATTACAGTGCATCGACAGAAAGTAAACACATCTCTCAGGCTGGGCGTGGTGGCGCACGCCTTTAATCCCAGCACTTGGGAGGCAGAGGCAGGTGGATTGCCGAGAGTTTGAGGCCAGCCTGGTCTACAAAGCAAGTCCAGGACAGCAAAGGCTAGCACAGAGAGACCCAGTCTCGGAAAAAAGAAAGTAAACAAATCTCTACACCTGCTAGTTAATATAACTAATAACATTTAAATAAAAACCTTTAAAAACAATACTTTATTGGTACAAAAGATGATTAACATATCAACAAATTTTTCTGAAGTAAACATTCTTATTTAATTTCAATTATTTTAATGAAAAAGTAGATCATTACTATCCCTATTACCTTGTAGTCAATAATTTTAATTACTGCTTTCTTAAGGGTTTACAGTCATTTCTGTGACTACCAATTAATGTGGGGTACAGCCTTCAGTCACTCTTTTTCCTGTGACAGACATGATGATATATGGTATGTTTTACAGATTAGGTTTTACCATGTTGGCCAGTGTGACCTTGAATTTAAGATCCCCTTGCCTCAGCCTTCAGAGTGGCTGGGATCACAGATGTGCAGCACAGCCCTTGAGAGACAATTCAGCTGCCAGGACAGCCCACTTCGATATAAGAACAAAGGACTGGCTTACAGTCAATGGGCATTTTTTATTTTTTGCAAATACAAGCTTTCGTTTATTTCTCATTGTAATGTAATATGTAAAAATGAAAAACAATCATACTTAGTGAAGAAAGGTGAAAAGAACTTATATAATCATTCTACAGTAATTATTTTAATATTTTTCATGTATCTAAGCATTCCATATTTTTACAAATTTATGAAAACAGAACTAAAATATTAATGAAGTTTTATAATTTGATGTTTTTACTTCAGCTGCTTAACAATTACCTCTCTATACTCTATTAAATATATGCAATATGCTCCTCCCAATTTTAGCCATTATCAAGTCAAAATAAGCATCCAAACAAATACATGCCCGTGCGCTTCTACAAAGAAGTGGAATTGTGACGTCACAAGGCAGCACTTTTCACCATTTGCTAACTGCTTGTACAGCGTCCTCCAGCACGGCCAAGGCTGGTGGGCTTTCGTAGTTCCTTTATTATCAGTTTTTTCTTGTCACTTCTTGCTGTCACTCTCTGAAGTCTAACAGTGTGGAACAAACGACCCCCATAGACTCATGTGCTTAAATGCTTGGTCCATAGCGGGTGGCACTATTAGGAGGTGTGGCCTTGGAGGAAGTGTGTCACTGCGGGACTGGACTTTGTGGTCTCCTATGGTCAAGTTACTCCCAGTGTGGCACACAGTCTCCTTCTGCTGCCTTAGGATCAAGATGTGAAACTCTCAGCTCCTTCTCCAGCACCATGTCTGCCTGCATGCCGCCATGCTTCTCGCCATGATGATAACGGACTAAACCTCTGAACTGTAAGCCAGCCCCAATGAAATGCTTTTCCTTTATAAGGGTTGCTGTGGTGGTCATGGTGTCTCTTCCCACCCTGACTAAGTCATGAAGGCTTATTCATGATTATTTCCCTAATACTTATCAGGCACACAAAATATTAATGAGTGTACAATTGTATCTTCTACCACGTATTAAAAAGCTCTTTAAAATACATATCAAAATCCAGAAGGTGAGAATGAAATGCTACTAGCTAGTGAAAAGGAGCACATTTGAACCAAATACCTTTCCTCCAGTGATCAAAAGAGCACCGTTCCTAAGTCCTGCGACGAGGGACATCAGCTGCCGTGACAAAGGACGTCCCAGGAGGCTGTTAGTGACATGCTCCATGGCAGATAGCCCTAAGGAATTCACTCCACTGCAAAACATATAAATCCTATGTGACCAAAGCCCACTGCAAGGTAAAGCCTAGCTATAAAAGGCCGAAGCTGTCCTTCCCGGGCTAGTCAGCGATGTTTAAGGAGCAAAATCTTGGAAGTTTTCCTTGACTTAGGCTAGTGGTGGGATATTGTATCTGATGAGCAGCGTTCCAACATCAGTTCAACATCTGCAACATTCCCAGTAACTGGAACTCTCTAGAAAGGTTACTAATTGGATCTGTGAACACACCAATGCCCCATCCTCAAATCACTTTTAGCTTGGTAATCAATACCATCATAAGCAAGTGCTTTGGAAGCGCTTACTGGGAAAATCAGAGACATCGAATCTACACGATTTTTTGATTTCTACATTGATTTCTATTCATGAAAACAGAAAGGGAACTAAAACTCCTGAAAGTGGGCTCCAGAGAGATTTTACTTCATATTAATGCACCCTGCTGCACGTAAGCCTCTTCAAGGTTTGGTAACGGTGGAAAGGAAGTTAGACTACTCTCCATGAAGTGTAAGAGCGGGGGAGCTCGCTCATGCTAACACTGCTATGGCTGTCACTCACAGCACACAAACAAACTAAGAGGGCTTCACTTTCAGATTCATTTTCCTGAAAAGATGAAAAAAATACACCAAAAATTCCTAATTATTATAATAAAATAGTGAGGTAATAACTTAATTTGAAATATTTCTCACCACTCAACCATTGTTTTAGACTTAGCCTTTCCTTGTTTCACTAACTACTGTTTTAGTGGAGCACAATGGTCGGGTGGTAGTCAGTTAACTCTTCCCACAAGTCAATGCTCAAAGGAGAATCTCTAATGAAACGAGCTGCCTAAGGAGACAGGGCAAGGGTCTGACCTATGTGCAAAGGCAGAAATAACCCTTGAAAACAATCTGCCCCTGCATTAGAAAGACCTTCCGCTGGCACTCCTGTCTCCCCGACACTGTGCCTCTGCAGGTACAGCGCCTACAGAGAGAACCAAAGCAGTGTAAGCACACTGGTGTGACTGTGGTCTCTTACCCCAGAGAGCCCAGCTTTAGAAAGGGAAGAGGCAAGTCAACGTCCTCACTGCTTTCTTCTCTTCTTACAGGCTCTGGAAGGACCTACAGCAGCAAGGAAAAGCAGCTTACATTTCAAGGTTACAGCGTTCATGGATCCCTGAGGCCCCGCCCCCTAAAAGAAGAATCACAGACAGAGACAGCTGAGCACCGAGGACACAGGATGAACACCCTGACGACATGGCACATGGGACATAGATATCTACAGACAAGCAGAAAGAGCGAAGCTGTCTGGTGACACTTTGCATATTTCCTTCACTTGTCATAGTTACTCTTTCCACGGCTGGGACATTTGTACCTCTTCTGAAGGACAGTCCCTCAAGCATGCCTCATAGACAAAGAAACGGTCTAGTTCCAAACCACTGACATATCAACAACGCTGCAGCTCCAACTCCAGAGCCACAAGCAGAACTAGACAATATCCTAAAAACACGAGAACTAAGAGACCTCCGGGAGAAACCCGTGTGGTATTTGTGAAGAAAAGAGAATCTTAACAATTGTCAGAATAATATAACAAATGGCACGTCAAAATATGAATTAAAATTATTATTTGTGTGTGTATGTGTGTGTGTGTGTGTGTGTGTGTGAGTGTGTGCACACACTGCAACAAGGAGCTGGCTCATGTGCCACACCACACATGTGAAGGTCAGAAGACAATTTTGAGGCACATGTACACATGTGCACATGTACGTGCACTACAATGAAGAGTCGGCTCATGTGCACATGTGGAGGTCAGAGGACAACTCTGGTGTGTGTGTTTGTGTGTGTGCCCATGTGTGTGTGCGCGCACTATAATGAGGTTGGCTCATGTGCACACGTGGAGGTCAGAGGACAACCTTGGTGGGGTCAGCTCTCCTCTTCCACCTTTTACATGGCTTTGTGGGCTGGAACCCGGGTTACTAGGCTTATATAGCAAACACCTTTTACCTAGTGAGCCATCACACTGGCCCCAAAATGTGAACTTTTAAAATCAATCCTATAAAACTTAATCTTCATTTGTTTAATACATAAAACTTTAAATCATGACCCAGTATGAATTTACACAATTACAGTAATTTTGAAACTTAGTGATGATTAACTGATGTTTAGATATAGGATAAACCAATGATTTATTTAGATAAATTATAGAGTAAAATACTTAGAATCAAGTTATTCTTTACTCTTTCATGTGGTTTCTAGTCTAGCTCTGGGTGTGAGCTTCCAGATGGAAACTCCTACTTTACGAGTCACAGAGGGCAAGCACGGCGTCATGACACATGAGTGGGATATAATTACTTGTATTGCGATCTTCTGCAGCAGAAGGGCGCTCAACGCAAAAACAGTTTTCCCTTGTTCCTTTTCTTTTTCCTGAGAATGAACTACACTCAGAGAGAAGTCTTTCAATCCTATTAAGAAGAAAGTGATAAACCAAGAGTTAGAACCGAAACCAAGAGGAAATAATTGGATTTGAAATATCAAACTTATTTAAAGACATTCTTCAACACAGCGAACACTGTTATGTTTCACTGTTCATGTGTGACACAAGTTGGAAAAACAATGTAAAAAATGGTTTTAGATGTTACAACTATTTCAACATTTTTACCTACCATCCTTAACTTCCAGTTTAATATATTCTTCCTTTGATATTATCAAAGGCAGCAAGGTGGTGGCAGAGCGCTGCAGCCAAGACGAGAACGCAGCTTTTACGTCGTCTTCACTCACGTCTTTAGGCTGCCAGAGAAAAGGAAAGGAGAGTAGGCAAGCGTGCTGATATCTGACTTAACCTTCTAACATGTCTTCCTAACAAAATGTAAAGCCTTATCAAATACAGGCAACACAGGGGGTCCAGAGTCTACCTGCAGACGTGTCATCTGCTGGGATGGCTGGGCGGTGAGTACGGCCCAAGCTGGGGAACCATGGAGACAAACAGCAACAGCTACAAATGATCCTTTTCCGTCTGCCCAGTGAAACAAACGCCAAGTGTATGTGTTCTCACTGTGGCCGCTGCAGTGAGCAAGCAGGAAGAGCCTCTGTTCCCAGTCAAGGGGGAGGAAACTCAGCAGGGCAGCAGGCCTCCTTCTCCTCTACTGGTTCATGAAACTCAGACCTGAAGCTCAGAAGCACTGCAGGCATTTTGTATCTAAAGGAGCCAAGTCACAGCTAAGGATAGCAGAAGAGAAAGTGAGATGGAGCCTAGGCCCTTGGCCACAAGGCTAGCCACCTAGGAGTGCCTTCAACCCCCCTGTGCATAAGAAAACTAACACCTTCTATGGTTAAGTCACTGCGCCTTTTCTTATGTGGACCACAGTCTAGCTATACTAAATGAGCAGAGTGTTAATTGTTCAAAGGCCTAAAAGGAATGATAAGGAAACCAATGCACATGTTAAAATTTTTAAATGAAGATTCAGCTTGTAAAAGCTCATCTGACAATAAATGACATTCAATAACATTCCTAGAATAATAAAAAAGTCATACAGGGCTTGGATGTTAGTTTTCAAGCGTGAGTACCTGAGCTCAGTCTTCAAGAATTCCTGTTTAAAAAGCCATGTGTGATAACACACCACTGTTGTCCCAAGCCTGGGGTGAGGAGACAGGTGGGTCCTGAGGGCTCCAGGCTACCTACTTGCTTGCCAAGTCCCAGGCCAATAAGAGACAATGACTCAAAAAACAAAATGGCACTTGAGGAATGACAGCACAGGTTATCTTCATGCCTCCACATGCTGTGCACATATGAGCACATACACCTGTGTGCCCACATGTGCACACACTGTGTGTATACACACAAATCATATAGAAAAAGAAACAATGGCTGTCTTCCCAGGGAAGTACACCTGCACTCTGCCAGTTCGCAAGCAGGTCTGTTTCTGCTCTTTCTCTTCATACAGTCAAGCCCACACCTGGGGACCGAGCTTGGCTTAGAACCTGATCATTACCAACAGGAGGCGAAGAAAAGGCACCATCTTCTCAGCTAGGCTGGCCTTGAACTCTTGGAAGATGACCTTGGATTTCTGATCCTCCTGCCTCCACCTCCCAAGTGCTGGCATTAACAGGCATGCACCACCATTCCTGAGCATGCATTTGGGGTCACACCTAGACTTTGTGCATGCCGAACAAACACTCTACCAACTGGTCTACATCCCTCACGCCAAAATATCAATTCAAAAAGACAGAACACCCACATTTGCACTGATCCATTCATATTTGCTTGTTAATGATTTCTTTGCTTCTCTAATTGAGCATGGTATTGGCCCACAAATCCACATATCACTGCTAGGTATATACCCAAAGGAACAGAAAATAGAGAATCAAGCAGATACTTGCACTTCACTGCTCCCTGCAGCATTAATCACAAGAGCCAACAAGTAGAAGTCACATAACTATCCATCAATACCTGGATGGCTAAACAATTATATAATGAAATATTATCCACTAGATGACAGATGAAGTTTGGATACAAGCCATAATATAAAGGGACCTTGAAATGAAATCAGATACGCGGGACAGACACTGCCTGACTCCACTTCTACACAATATCTAGAATAAGTAAATGCAGAGACGGCACAGAGCAGGTTGTCAGGGGATGAGGAGGCATGGGGAGCCACTGTCTAGGGGTACGAAGTGTTCGTCTACAGTAGAGATGGTTTGGAAATAGTAGTATGCAAGGCACAACATTGTGAATATAATTAATACAGCTGAACTGGTCACTTGAAAATGGTTCAAATGCAGTTATGTAACTTTTAACACAATAAAAAGGACATTATTATGAACGAACAATACGAAATTCTATAATATTCACAAAAGAATTTTAATATGATGTCTGCTTGAACTCACCAAGTTCTCTGTAGGTTGTAACTTCAGGGATCTTGGGATTTGAGGGGTGGTTTCCAGTGGCGTTATTCTGACTACTGCATGCATTTCTATGTTTAGTCTCTTTCTCAGGTCATCTGGAATCTGCAGTTTAAAAATAATAGTAAGAAAATGAGTATGTTCAAAGACTGATTAAAGTATTTCATAGCAGAAATACGGATATAATTTTCTATTAATTCAAGTGAAATTACAGAAGTCATCACACAATCCTATCATAGTGACTTATAGTTCTGTTAGCCTGAGTGGCAGCATTAATCAAAATACCACATACTGGGTGACCTAGAGACAACAGAAAGTCACTGTTTTATAAACTGGGAGGTCTACTGTCAAGGTACTGGCAGAGTTAGTGAGGCTCTCCTCACAGCTCTGTGTGTGTGTGTGTGTGTGTGTGTGTGTGTGTGTGTGTGTATGTGTGTGTGTGTACCCCCTTGCTGCATCCTCACTAGGCAAGAGGGGAGAAGGAGCTCAAGTGGGTGTGTCCCGCAAGGACAGGAGTTGCATTCAAGGCTTCATCCCTGGAACCGAGCAACCAGGTAGAGGTCTCATGTCCTGATAGGGCCACCTTGGGGGAGATGTGAACTATAGTCACAGTGTGACCATTTGAGAAGACTTTGTGTTTATGTGTCAAAGTTGAGAACCACTGAAAAAGCTGCAGTCGTTAAACCTAATCACAATGTGCCACGGGTACAAGTCAATCCAAAAGGTAAAGGGTAAAACTTACAGCCCTCATTCATAAAATATCCTAAACTTAGATCATGGGGACGACCAAACAATACTATACTAATAACAACTTCTGCACGCATTAAACTGTATGCCTTAAATTTCATCTCAGTAAAGATGTTCAAAAATTCTTTAAAATTCTTTTTAGATTTGTTTTCTTCAATGTGTGTGTCCTGCGTGTATGTACGCCTGGACTTCACAAGCATGCCTGGTGCCAAGGGAGGCCAGAGGTGGATGTGAGACCCCTGGGACTGGAGTTAGAGATGGTTGTGAGCCACCATGTGTCCTGGGTCCTCTGCAAAAGCAACAAGTGCTCTGAGGCAACGTTCCAGTGCCCCCCAAATTCTTATCTCCCCAAAGACTGGTAAGCACTAATAGACTAAAGAGGAGCTGGAGACATTGCTCCCTCCATATGAAGACGTTTAGAGACTCTGCCCCTTGTCATGTTGGTTTTCAATTTATATATAGTATTGTAACTCAAAATTTGGGGAAGGTTAAGTAACAAGTGTTTCCCCAAATCATAAACCTCATACTCACCCAGACTTTGCCAAGGTGGAGAGGTTCTATACTTCTGGTGAACTTTGTGGCATTCTTCAATTCCTCAAGTCCATTCCAGACCACCTTTAATACACAGGCCTCCGCAGCTTCCTCACCGCAGTCCGAGGAGACCTGCTTATGATCCGGAGCCTCTGACAGGTGCTTCTCCCTTTCAGCTGACAGGACACCCTGCTGCTTACTTTTGCCTTGCCGTTGTTTTGGAGAATGGAGCTTAACTAGTTTCCCATAGATCACAGTAAAGCTGGGCTCGGCATCAAAATACTCTTGGTCCCATGGAAAGACGTGGGCGGCGCAGTGTTTGTGAGGCACAGAGGTAGCAGGTGCATTACGCACACCAGGAGGCTGAACTTGGCATACTCTGAAAATACTGTCGGGAGGAACAGCCTGTGACTGCATGTTTCTGAAAGCACTGATCTCCAATGAGCCCCAGGATGCCTCTTGCTTGTTGTCAATCCCAAAAGAAAACATGCTTCCGAGCACAGTCCACCAGTGTGGCTTCAACGACGTGTCACTCGGGACGTCTGGGTCTGTTCCATGAAAGCCAGCGACGCCCTCCATGTTCATCTGAAGCTGCTTGGTTCGCAATTCGTTTGCCATTTCTTTTTTTTCTCGTCCAGAAGCGTGGAATTGCCCGTGTGCGCCTCCTGCTTTTGGAAATGTGTTTTCTTTGGCTTGGCGTGTCTTTGGCTGAATAAGGAGTTTGGTGTTAGTTTCTAGCCTTCCGTAGGGGGCAGCTGGCATCAGAGCCACTGGGTAGAAAACAGAGCCCATTAGTAATGTTCACCTCAACTTCGGACGTGGCACTCTAGCATACAGAATGACGGCAAGTATTACAAGATCACCTACCAATTTGGATAAATATATAAGTCTGCTGGTCAACCCAGATGGGAACAACAGCTTTAGGGAAAACTATTCGAATCTGATCTAGAAGATGCTGTTCAAGAGAAACGGCGTGCAGCTCCTAGAACCAACAGAGAACACAGTTAGCTCAGGCTGCATCGGGATCAGCCCATACCTTGTAAGGAATCTCCACTCTTCCTATTTTATTTTGAAGCTTATTGTTGTATTTAAACTTTGAATGACGCTGTGGGACACATATGGCAGATCCAACACCTATGCTAACCTTTTGTTGTTTTGTTTCGGTGTCAAGAGAAGCTAAAGTCTACTTATTTAGAATTAATCCCTCCCTCCCCCTGATCTGGGGTGGCGTACGCCTTTAGTCCCAGCACTCGGGAGGCAGAGGCAGGTGGACCTCTGTGAGTTTGAGGCCAGCCTGGTCTTTTTTATTTTTAATTTTATTTGTTTATTTATGGTATATGAGTGCTTTTTCTGCAGAAGAGGGCATCAGATCACATTATAGATGATTGTGAGCCACCATGTGGTTGCTGCGAATTGAACTCAGGACCTCTGGAAGAACAGGCGGTGCTCTTAGCCACTGAGCCATCTCTCCAGTCCCAAGCCTGGTCTTTTTTTTTTGTTTTTGTTTTTGTTTTTGGTTTTGGTTTTGGTTTTTCGAGACAAGGTTTCTCTATGTAGCCTTGGCTGTCCTAGACTCGCTTTGAAGACCAGGCTGGCCTCGAACTCACAGAGACCACCCCCTGCCTCTGCCTCCTGAGTGCTGGAATTAAAGGCCTGCGCCACTACACCCAGCAAGGCCAGCCTGGTCTTACAGAGGGAGCTTCAGTACCTGCAGGGCTACACAGAGAAACCCTTTTTTGGAAAAACAAATAACTCAATTACAAATGTAGCATGGCTGTCTCATCTGTGGCTCTCACGGTATACATTACATCTAACTCAGAATACATAAAGAAGCCAAGAAAAAAAAATCTCACAACTCATGCTTGGGTGTGGATTAGCTTCACGGTAAGATAGCACTTAGTTTATCTTTACCAGTATCTCCCAGTCGTCTGCAGAGAGGGGCTCCACCTCAACTTGTTGGCAGGATACCACATGGGAACAAGGCCTGAGAAACACCTGGAGAGATCAGACAAGCAAAAGGACTTTTATAAAACTTTTCTGTATCTCTAGAAAATAAGTTCTCTCTGTAAGATTCTGTCTCTCTATGTCTCTCTACACATCTGTCCCTCTGTCTCTGTCTATTTCTCTGTCCCTCTGTCTTTCTCTCTTTCTCTTCCCTCTTCCATGTCTCAGATATCAAATATTACGTACTTTAGTCTTTAGCTAGGCCTTGATATATTCAATATCGTAGGAAAAACTGTTTCACAATGAACTACAGAACAAAGGAACATCCAAGCACAACATGCTTGTAAAAGTAAATAAAGATATTCCTAGAAAGAAGTGTAAGAGTCAGGTGAGATAGCCTGTGCCTGTAATCTCAGCTACTCTGGAGGCCGAGGCAGGAGAATCTTGAGTTCAAGGCCAGCCTCGGCAATGTAGTCAGATCTATCAAAAAGCAAGGAGAGGGGCTGAAGGGGCTCTTCTAGAGGATCCAGATAGACTTCTCAGCTTCCACATGGCACCTAACAACTGATGCCCTCTTGTGGCCTCGACCGGCACCTCATGCATGTGGTGTACAGACAAACCACCCTGGCACACAAAAATAATTTATTTTAAAGGAAGAAGTGGGAGCTGTAGAGATGGCTCAGTAGTTAAGATCACTTTGCTCTTGCAAAGGACCTGGGCTTGATTCCAAGCACCCACACGGTGGCTCACAAGCATCAGTAACACCAGTTCCAAGGGATGCAATGTCCTCTTGTGGCCTCTGCAGGCATAAGGCACCTACATGGTGCACAGTCACACACGCAGACAATATACCCATAGACAAAATAAACAGTTAAATATTTTTTCATTGAAGAAACAAAAACAAAGCAAACAAACCAGGAAGGCTGGTGAGGTGAGTCAGCAAGTAAAGGCTCTTGACGCCCTCTATTTGAATGAGATGGCATGAGGGACCGCAAAGCAGCGCCTGCCCACAGGAAGCAAGTGCTACCCAGGCTAGCAAGGGGATTCTGTTCCTGCTCTTTGAGAGTCTCAGTACAAAAGAGTCTGCAGAGAAGCAGGCAAGTGTCACTTAGAAGCAAATAAAAATGAAAAACAAGGGCTACTTAGAGTTCTAATCAGGACACCGGAAGCCACCCTAGGAAGCTGCCACGGCCCACGTAGCGGTGCTCCTGCAATGTGCTATGAAATCCCCGACCTCTAGGGTCAGTTTCCAGTGAAAAATGCAAGATTCTAGGGGCTGGAGAGACAGCCAAGTGCTTGCTATGTCATGTGTGCACAAGGACCTGATTTGGACTCATGGCACTCATAGGCACAGCCATGAGAAACGGCTCCGATGAGCCCAGCACAGAGCCAGGCTGCTCCTTGAGGCTTGCTGGCCAGCCAGGCTCTGTAAACTAAGGCGCTCTAGGATCAGTGAAAGACCCTGTTTCAGGAACTATGGTGGACAGGCAGGAGGGACGGGCAGCTCAGCAGCTAAAAGCAGGGAGGAGCTCTCTTCCCAGCACTCATGGCAGACGGCTCGCTGTTCCCTGCAGCTCTGGCTCCGAGAGGAGCTAGCTGCTTCCTCTGGCCTCTGCGGGTACTTACACTCACAGACACACACCCTCATTTGGATATACAATGAAGATAAAAAAAAAAAAAACCATAAGGTGGAGAGTAAGAAACATGCGACGTCAACCTCTGGTCTCCACACTGACAGGCGCATGTACCTCCCTCCATTAAATCAACTAAAATTCTAGCAAGAAAAGAGAGTACACAAACGCCTACTGCAAGGCTTATGCACTTCTCATGAATGACCTATTTAAATTATCAACAGCATGCATAAATAAACCACTCTGAGTTCAGAATAAGTTAAAAAAAAAAAAAAAAAGAAGATGTGCCACTGTCCTGTTCTGTTGTGAGAAACTGGTAATACAGGGCAATTTGGCTCCATCTACAGAGGCCTCAATGTAATGTCACCTCCAGACATGATGAGACCATCTTTGACATCCCTCATTGGCTGGTAAAGCAGACTTAACCTGAAAACCTGAATTTTAAATGCTCTAGACTCTGAAACTTTCTGAGTGTGAGTTTCATACTTGAGAGCCATTCACGGTTTAGAATTCTGGATTCGGGCTGTCCAACTGATAGGCTATGCAGCGACTCCAGGTCTGAAGCACACCTGGGCCCAAGCAGCTCATGTCAGAGACTCCTAAGCTACTTAGGATTCTAAAAAAGTACAACAGCAGTTCCAGAAAAATAAGATACTTGGGCCTTGGGGGCTAGGCAGCCCACTAACTGTTCCTGCAAGCAACTGTGGATAAAAAATGCTGGAGGAAAAGAAAAAAAAACACTGCATCCATATTAAACATATTTTTATTGGCAGTGTTCCTAAATAATACAACTATTTACACAGCATTGACATTGACTTAAAGATTGTAAGTCTCTAGTGGTTTTGCAAATACCATGCCATCTTATAAAAAGGATATGAACATCTAAAGACCTTGGCATTCATGGATGCTTATGGAAGCAACTCTAACTTACACACATACAATGAAAGGTATGTGATATACTTTGTGGAGTAAAAATTGTGGGAAATATGTACAAGATTTTTCTTTGAATCCTAAAGGTCTAGTTGGATCTCAAAAAACAGTAACATCCATTCTAAAATTGGGCTTAGGAAAAGGAAAAAAATGAAAATTTTACTTTCCATCAAAATTTCAGTGGATGTTTAAATGGAATACTTAAAATATTTAAAATTAATCAACTGATGAACATAATATAATGAAAAATAGACACAAGTCCTTATGCTTTGTGGTCTATAATAAGTACATACAATTATGGGTGAGACAGAAACAGAAAAGACCACCTTTGTTGAAGTGATATCAGGTTCATGGAAGGCTAGAAGTCAGATAAGAAATAATAATAAATAAGCCAGGTGTCTTGGTACACACCTTGGGAGGTTGAACCAGGAAGATCAAAGAGTTCAGAGTTCATACTTAGCGACATAGTGAGTTCAATCACTGGGCCTCGAGTGGTAAAAATCAGATTCCTGGAAGTTCTCTGATCTCAACATTCCACAAGCATTTCCTTTGACCTGCCACTCCCTATGCCCCTTATCCCACCAGCAACACACACACACACACACACACACACACACACAAATTGTGACAAAAGCTAAGATGAAGTTCTAAAAGAAGAAAACCCAATACTCGAAAAGAAAAATAATTTTACAAAAACTGAGTGGGAAATGAGCAACTACAATACAAAATCAATCTGCCAGCTGTGGTAGCACACGCCTTCAATCCCAGCACTCGGGAGGCAGAGGCAGGCGGATCTCTGTGAGTTCGAGGCCAGCCTGGTCTACAAAGTGAGTCCAGGACAGCCAGGACTGTTACGCAGAGAAACCCTGTCTCAAACAACCAAACCAACTAACTAACCAAACAACCAAAACAAACAATAAAGAACACAAACTCAAGTAGGAGGCATGTGAAAGATAAGACTGTGACTTACAAATAAAGCTAATTTGAGTATCCTGGCCTGGTCACACAGGCATACAAATGACCTCACCTTCAAAATATCTGAGCTTTAGGGTGGGACGTTAAGAGGAAGCCACCGCCACCACACTGTGCTCACCTGTTCCCCGCTTGACAGGCCAAGTTTCTGACCAACTTGTCTATTAATTTCAGCCACATTTTCTCCTTGATCATTAAAATGTCTGCCTTCCACCCAGCTCAGGTAGGTGGGCTGGCGATCCCAGGTAACTTCTATAGCTTGATTCTGTTAATCCAAACAAGGAGAGAAAAAAGGGGGTTAAAGTTTATGTTTTTCCCCCCTCTGGATTCAGATAAGCAACTATTATAATACATACAACCAAAAAAAGCACTAGAGATAGTTAATTATTCTTTATTTGTATTTGTCATTTAAAAACTATAATCATTTTAAACATCCAATAGTGGTGCTGCTATGAACAAAGCCTGTATTCTCACAGTCTTATGGACTGGCTCAAGTGATTCAGAATTCAAAATGCCATGGGTAGGTGACTGAACTTACACAGGCTTTCAGTGGGCATGTGTTTATCCTAAATTAACAATCCAAAGGAGAAAAAAAAATGACATATGTCCAGGCAAAATGCTCATATTTGAAAAAAAATAAAGCAACACAACTTAGAATTATGAAACACAAATCAGCTGGACTATTTACTCTCTTACTAATCAATGAACTTATGTCAAAAGTAATAAATGCACATGGTAAAAGTACAAAACTTAAAAAGGGTAAATGTGACAGTGGGCCCATGTTCCTAGAGAGAATCTCCTGCTTGTACACAACTTCCATGCAGTTTCTCAATGGTTGCTAAAGGTCGCAGAAGTAGCTGGGCATGGTGGTGCACGCCTTTAATCCCAGCACTCGGGAAGCAGAACCTGCCTGATTTCTATGAGTTCGAGGCCACCCTGGCCTGCATAGTGAGCTCCAAGCTAGCCAAAACTACACAGTAAGACCCTGTCTCAAAAACCAAACAAATAAGTAAATAAAGGTCATAAGACTATAGAAACATAGAGTTTAGCATATAGTTCAACATAGAATTTAAACAGGGGCTGGGTTGGTGGCTCAGTGGTTAAGAGCACCTGCTGCACTTCTGCCTATAGAGGATTCAGCTCCGGCCTCCAAAGTACCACTGCATATGACAGCCAGACAGCCATGCGCATAATTAAAAATAGACCTTTAAAACTCAAAACATGTTGGAAGAGCACAACATGAAAATAACATAACATGTAAGCTTGTGGCCGAGAATTAGAAGACCAATGTCCTCTGTGGTTAAAGAATTACAGTGCTGGGGAGGGCGCTGCATGCCTGGGATGGCAGCCCTTGGGAGGCTGAGGAGGGAGGGCGTGATCGAAGGTCAGCTTGGGTGACAGACATCCTGTCTCTGTGGGAAAAAAAAAATTACATTCATAGGAACACAGGGAAATATATGTTCTTGGGAGGGAAATTTTTCCTTTCACAAAAACACATCATATGAACAAGTTTGTGTACTTCTGATAACCCTTTTTAGTCGGTGATTCCTGCATTTGTATACTATAGGCAAGATGTAAAATGCTTTACCCATTTACTATTGCATTACAAACATTTCCACACATTTATCACTTCTTTTTCTTTTTTCTTTTTTCGGTTTTTTTGAGACAGGGTTTCTCTGTGTAGCCTTGGCTGTCCTGGACTCTCTCTGTCGACCAGGCTGGCCTCGAACTCACAGTGATCTGCCTGCCTCTGCCTCCCAAGTGCTGGGATCACAGGCGTGAGCCACCATGCCCGGCCATTTACCCTTTTTAGTAAAAAAACAAAAACAAAAACAAAAACAAAAACAAAACAACAACAACAACAGATAGTCTGAAGACTTGTTATCTCAGGAAGCTTGTGATTAAATTTACTTCCACATATCAAAATAAACTCATTATCTTTAAAATAGTGAATACCAAACTCTCTCGTTCTTACCAAACTTCAGTACTTCACGTTTCTTTAAACAGGACAAATTGCAAAGGATACTGGAGCCCCTTCTGACACAATAAAGTACTCAAACACACCCCCTAGTAAACTTCTGTACATAAGAAAGTCACAATTAGCCGGGCATGGTGGTGTGTCTTTAATCTCAGCAGAAGCAGGTGGATCTCTCAGTTCAAGGCCATCCTAGTCCACAGAGCGAGTTCCCAGACAGCCAGGACTACAGAGAGACACCCTGTCTTGAAAGAAAAGAAAAGAACAAAACAAAGCAAAGACCACGTGTATCCTTTAGTTACCTAATTTTTCTCGCAAGGTCCAAACAATGGTCCAATTGGCTTTGCTGACAAAGGTCATTCAACTAAGCACAATTTGATAAAGTAAAAGGAAGCCGTGGCTTTGGAGTCAAAAGCCCCATGTCACTATCTAGGTTACAAGAACAAAGGTAACAGGGCCTCGGGCGTTATTTATGCAGTTTCGTAAGTTGCCGATGTTATAACTCAGCTCCCCCTGTTTCATAAGAAAGCTTTAAAAGCAGAGACATCCAAGGAGGAAATATGAAGTACACCCTGAAATGTCTAAAATACCTACTAGCCCACTAGGGGAAAACAAAAGAAAAAAAAATCAACTTTATCAGAGAAGAAAAACATTTCAGTCATTTGGTATGGATCAAAACGTAGTTCCTAGTTGCATCACGGCATACGCTACACTCAGTGAGACTTGGCAAACTAATGCGCTAAGCTGATTTTTACGTTGCTTTTCACTAGAACCACAGACGCCTTCTGGGGGAGAGAGAGAGAGCACTAACAGCATGGAGACCCTTTCATGACAAGAAGTGCACTGAACATCTGCTTTGGCATATACTGCGTTATCAATATCACCATGAAAGAAACAATCACCATGAACCCAAACATTCAAATGCCTCAGGACTGCCTAGGTCTAAGGCCTGGGCTATCTCTGGCTAGCATGAGGAAATGACAAGTCTATGCATGGCCATTTCTGGGTGGGATTTAGATCCCTTTTCTGCATTCAATGTCAGGAGGAATCTTCCTGTCACTATCACTGCATACCTTGAGCTTAAACTATACAGGAGGTGACTGAGTGGAAGTGGTGGTTCTCACCTGGGAGTCCCTGTCCCTCAAGGACATGTGTGTCTGAAGATGGTGCGGGGTGTCACAATGGGAGACACTACTCCTATCTAGTAGGCAAGGGGCATGACGATGTTAAGTATCGTACAGACCTGGCCATGGCGGCTCACATCTTTAATCTCAACACTCTGGAGTCAGAAGCAGCTGGATCTCTGTGTGTCTGACGCTAGCCTGGCCGGCATAGAGTTCCAACCAGGCAGGGCTACACAGTGAGACCCTGCCTAACAACAGAAAAGCTAGCAAGAAGTAAGGGTTGACCAGGATGGCTGAGAACTTCTAAGTTCAAGTGTACTTAGTACTTCGTCCTTCAACAAGGACTGTGTGAATAAAGGAAGACATGCTTGAAACAAAATATTACGTAACAAACGAGACCTGTCATATAAATCACCAAGTTCTGAAAAGAACATAACTGTGGGCTACAGAGAACCGTAGGGCTATGGGGGAGAAGGACTGTATTATTGTCACAGGCACGGGTTTGTATGAATGACGGAGGCTTTGGTGGGGAGCGTAGAGCCAGGAAAGGAGCAGAGGCAGGCCGAGATCAGTCAGGTAAGAAACAGTGGCAGGCGAGTGGAGCTGACGCACAGCGAGGGCGGTCTAGAGGGCAAATTACCGAAGCCACATGAAAAAGGACTCGGATTTCTAGTGTCCTTGTGTTTGAGAGTAGGGAAATGAAAATGAGAGTAGGGACATTCTAGAAAACTAAGAATGTCAACTCTGTGAGTCTAAGTAGACTAGATAGTGTGTGTGTGTGTGTGTGTGTGTGTGTGTGTGTGTGTGTGTGTGTGTGTGTGTTTTGGGTTTTTAGAGACAGGGTTTCTCTGTGTAGTCTTGGCTGTCCTGGACTCCCTTTGTAGACCAGGCTGGCCTTGAACTCACAGTGATCCGCCTGCCTCTGCCTGGGATTAAAGGCGTGCGCCACCGTGCCCGGCTTTTTGGAGATCTTTTAAAAATCTGTTCCCCGAGATTCTGTATCAGTAAGTTTGAGGAAGAATCAGAATATCTGTATTTGAAAATCTTTAAGTAAAGCAGATAAAGGCCACCACTGAAATCCTTATTCCCGTGACTGCATTGTCAGTGTTACATATTTTAGAGCTTCAGCTCAACTGAAATAATTCAACCTATTAATTCTTAACTCATGAATCTTTCTGCGGGGGGGGGGGGCGCTGTTATCTCATTAACCTTTTGCACAGATTGAAGGCAAATCTGCCACTCGAGGCCTCTATCGAAGCACTGGCAACTCGCTGGCAGGAAAATACTTTAATAAAACACGAAAGAGCTCTCTGGAGCTTTTCAACCTAGAGTGAGGACTGCTTCTGAACCCTAGAACATTCTCGGTCTGGTTTAACCGAGTTAAAGGATGGGATGCACTACCCATGGTGTGGACACACGTGCTGCCAGTCCACGCCGTGCCCACCGGGGGGCCTCGCTCACGCCTCTGAGCAGACGATTGCCCCGGCGGGGCAAGGTGTCAGAGGACACCAGTGCCAGGACACGTCGGCGGCGTCCGACACCAGGCTGTGGCTCAGGCGTCCGGCTAACGCGTTACCTGCAGCAGGTGCAGCTGGGCCACGAGGCGTCGTGGCAGATGGAGGAAGCAGTCCCGAACGTTCGTGAAGGCCACCGTCACGACCGCCCCGCCAGACCCCGCACCCGCTACGCGATCGCCGCTCCACATCGTCCGAAGCAAGGTTCTTACTCCTACCGGAGACCAGAATCCGCCCGGTTCCCGTCAGGCCAGGGCGTCGGAGCCGGAGAACACCGATCGGTCCCGCCCCCCTCTTCACAAGCCTCGCAGCTGTCACTCTCCGATCTCTCCTCCGAGGCTCTAGGGGGCGGCACGGTGCTCACCGAATCCTCGCTCTCAGGAAACGATTGTCGATGCGGTCGATTCTCCAGCCAATCGTAGCACGCTCGACCCATCCTGCTCTCCTATTGGGCACAGAGTAGGGAGTCCGGCGGATGTTGTTGTGGCGCGGAGGACTGCCGCCGGCAAGATGGCGTGTAGTGATGGGAAGCCGGGAAGCGTCTTCGACCACCACGTCCAGACGGTTGTGTGTGACTCCCGGGCCAAATACCGGGAGGGCCGGCGCCCTCGCGCGGTCAAGGTAGAATGACTTCGGTTTCTTTTCTCTCCTCGGCACAGCTCCCCATGGCCAGCCTACCTAAAGGCATGCCAGGAGTGGTGTCAGCTCCCTCTCTCAGTGGAGGCGGCACGAGGAACCCGGGTCCAGGTACCAAGGGTTATCACTTACTAGACCGTCGTCTCTCCGCGATTTTTAACTTTTGTATCCTATGTGTTAACGGTAGCGCTTCTCAGAGGACAAGCGCCGGATGAGTGGTCAGTGACTGTTTGCATTTGGAGTCAGCTTTCAGAAAGACTTGTGTTAAATGGTTTAGTTAGACACCCTTATGTGGAGTGTGCCATTCTTGAGACAGAAAGAGTGACGATTTTCTGTGTATGTTTTGCAGATCAAATTGAGCAGAGTATTAGTTGTTTCCAAAGTTCCATATTTTTAAAAATCAGGGACAGATTTGCCAGAGGAGTAAATTTAACGACACCCCCTCTCCCCCCCCCCTTTTTTTAGGTGTATACAATTAACTTGGAATCTCGGTACTTATTAATACAAGGAGTTCCTGCAGTGGGAGCCATGAAGGAATTAGTGGAGCGATTTGCTCTGTATGGTGCGATTGAACAGTATAATCCTCTAGATGAATACCCAGCAGAAGATTTTACAGAAGTTTATCTCATTAAATTTGTGAGATTACAAAGCGCAAGGTATGTACAAGTTAAACAGTACCCATGTCCTCACGCCTGTTGCTATCATTGTAGCTGACCCTGTGTTTTCCCCAAAACACACCCATATCACATAGGCATTTATGACTCTCAATATTCCTATTTTGCGGGGCTTAGGGGTGGGAGGGAGACCCGCCTGCCTCTGTGCCTCCTTGAGTGCTGAAGTTAGAGAGTGCTGGGTCTAAAGGTGTGCACCACGCCACCCTGCCTTCCTGTTTGTTTTTACCCCTCCAGATTTCACATACGCTAGTCAGTCATCCTAATAGTGAGTTACATCTCCAGGCCTTTCTTCAAACTTTTAAAAAGCTGACTTTACAAAAATACTATTTCTGGACTTGAGAGCTGGCTCATCCATTAAGAGCACTGCTTTCTCTTCAAAAAGTTCTACGTTCAATTCCCAGCAACCACACGGTGATTCACAACCATCTATAATGAAATCTGGTGCCCTCTTCTTGCTTGCAGGTGTACATACAGGCAAAACACTGTACAATAAATAAATCTTTAAAAAAAAGATACAGACCATTAAAAAACAAAACAAAAATTTCCATCCTCTCATATCTGTGCATAAAACTTTTTGAACCGGTAATATGATAGATTAAGAATTAGCATTTGAGGGGCTGGAGAGATGACTCAGAGGTTAAGAGCACTTGGCTGCTCTTCCAGAGGTCCTGAGTTCAATTCCCCGCAACCACATGGTGGCTCACAACCATCTATAATGAGATCCAGTACCTTCTTCTGGCCTGTAGGTGTACATGCAGGCAGAGCACTGTATACATGATAATAAATAAGTCTTTAAAAAAAAAAGAATTAGCATTTGAAGTAAATTTCCAGTCCTGTGGCTTAGTAACTTTGGAGTTTTTAATCCTGCTAAGCATATTTTTTTTTCTCTTCTTAAAATCCATATGGCGAAAAGGTCTACTTGAGGCTCATTGAGTGAGGATTAAATGAAATAATTTATGTAAAGGGCTTAGATTGGTTCCTCTTATTGAGAGGAAATATTAGAGCCTGGTGGTGGTGGTGGTGCACACCTTTAATGCTAGCACTGGGGAGACAGAAGCAGGTGGATCTCTTGAGTTCAAGGCCAGACTAGTCCTCAGAGTGAGTTCCAGGACAGCCAGGGCTACACAGAGAAACCCTGTCTCAAGATAGAAAAAAAAAAGGTAAACATTAGTGATAACCGTTGTTATTATTATGGTTCTGTGTTAATCAATCTGAAGTCTACAACGCTCTATTTTTGTGTTAACCCTTTTTTTAGGGGAGGAGTGTAGCGCGCGTGTGTGCGCATGTGTGTGCGAAGTGCACATACAAACACACAAGCTAGAAGTCAATGCCAAGTCCCTTCAGTTGATCTTCACCCTGTTTTTTTGTTGGGACAAATTTTTTACATGTTGCCTTGACTAGCCTAAAACTGGCCATGTAGAGCAGGCTGACCTAGAACGTAAAACTTCCACCCGACTCTGCCCACCCATCCTACCAGGGTTAAAGGCATGTGCCTCTACCCTGTGTTTTGAGGCAGGGTCACTCACGGCATCTGGAGCTCATCGGCTAGATTGGCTGGCTGTCAGGCTCCAGTGGTCCTCATGTGTTGTCAGCTCTGGGTTATAAGCACGGTGCAGTGACTACCTTATGTGTGGACGCTAGGGCTCTGAGCCTAGGCAGGGGAGCTCGAACAAGTGCTCTGCCAAACTGAGCCATCTCCCTAGCTCATGTGAGCCACTTTGTCTTTTTAATCACTAACTTAATCTAAACCATATCTTTCCTGGCTTTGCCATTCATATGTGTGTGTGTGTGTGTGTGTGTGTGTGTGTGTGTGTGTGTGTATGTGTGTGTGTGTGTGTGTGTGTATATATATGGGTGTGTGTATATATATGTGTGTGTGTATATACATACATACCCACATATATTTATATACATATATATTCATATTTTTTCTTTAACTCATTTGGTAGAAAAAGGCTTTAGATCCCCTGGAGCTGAAGTTACAGGTAGTTATGCACCACCCGTCATGGGTTCTGGGATTTGAATCTGCTCTGAAAGGTCAGAAGGTGCTCTTATTCAAACCATGTCGTTAGCCCCTTGTATTTCTTTTGTGTGTCACTCATAGTCAGCCACAAAAGCACTGAGGTCAAGAAGCTGTGTGCCTTTTCTCAGCAATTGGCCAGCTCTTCGTGGTTAGGAAAGCAAATTCCCTAGTGCTTTTGTATCTCCACAGAACCCGATACTGTTGGCTCTGAAGTCAGACCTCTAAATTGAATCGTAGTTTTGTAGATGAATGTGTAAATATGGCACAGTTATTAATTTCCTGGTGCTGTGGTTTTATCATGAGATGGTTATAAGATACCAATTTAAGTGCAGCACTGTGGCTTTGCCTGGAGTAATATCTCAATAAGCACTGATCATTATCAGTAGATCTGTAAGTACTTAATTACTTATTATAGTGCCTGGCTCATCATACGTGTTATTTCTTGAATGAAACAGTTTTTCAAAAATTAGTTACTTCTCTTTTATTTTTCTATGTATGTGATATGGTTATGTGTGTGCTTTATATGCCATGTATGCATGCAAGACCCTAGAGAGATGAAAAGGACATTATCCCCTGGAACTGGAGTTACAGACAGTTATAAGTTGCCGTGCTGAGAATTGAACCTGGGTCCTCTGGAAGAGCAGCCAGTGCTCAGCCCCATAAGGAATTCAGTACTTAATTTTGCATTGATAAGTTGTTATATATTCAGTATTTTTTTATTCATGTGTGTGTGTGTGTGTGTGTGTGTGTTGAGTTTTGTGTGTGTGTTTGTTTCTGCCACGAGTGCTGGATTACAGGTGTGTGCCACTGCGCCCAGCTTTATGGTGGTTGTTTTTAAATAAAATTGCAACCGTTTAGCCAATAAAGTCTCAGGAGCCAGATGCTGGGGTGAAAGCCTACCAGCTCAGAGAGCAGAGAAAGCACCCAGCTGACCTTCCTACTCTGCCAACATACCAGAAGGAAAAAACTCCTACTCCTTTTCCAGGCTGTCATAAAAACCCTGCAAATTGAATGCCCTTCCTTTCTACTTCCTGTGCATCTCTCTATCCATCCCCCAGACTTCCTCTCACTCTGTCATATTTTTCCTACCTTCACTCCCTATCAACTGGTTGCTTGCTCTCCTCTTGACCTAGGGTTGACTTTATTTAATTGTGTTTACAGAAAGTTCTTGAACTAAAGGTGTGTGCTAGGGCTGAGCCACACTACAACTAGAAGCAGGTTTTTCCAGTGCACAATCTCAGGGTTCACAGTGTGATCAAATATCCTGAAACAGCTGGTTCTTTCCTACCATGTTAGTTCCAGAGATTGAACTCAGGTCATCAGTCTTGGTAGCAAGCGCCTTTACATGCTTACCAGCCCAAAGTTACATATTTTGCACACAAGTTCTGTAGGTCAGGCTAGCCAGTAGGATCCCGGGTTAGTTCAAAAGAGTGTAGGTGAGTGTGCCTAGCGTAGCTGAAACCGATTGACATTGTTAGCGGAGGGAAAGGGAAGGGTAAAGGCTGGGGCTGGAGGGATGGCTCAGTGGTTAGGATCGCTTGCTGCTCTTCAGCGATCTGGACTTCAGTTCCCAAGCTGGCTCCAACCACTTACAACTCTACCCATACAGGGTCCAGTGGCCTCTTCTGCTCTCTGGGCACCTGGCACCTGTACATCTACAGACACACACACATACAAATAAATAAATAACAAGATAAACTTTTTTTTTCTTTTATGGGTTTTGGTTTTCTAGACAGGATTTCTCTGTGTGCCTTGGCTGTCCTGGACTCAATTTGTAGGCCAGGCTGGCCTTGAACTCAACAGTGATCTGCCTGCCTCTGCCTTCCTGAGTGCTGGGGTTACAGGCATGAACCACTGTGCCCGAGATAAACCTTTTTCTTAAAGAGTACTTTTTGGGTCAGTGAGGTCATTCCAACTCAAAGCATCTTACTCAGAACACCCCCCCAACACACACACACACACACACACACACACACACACACACACACACACACACATACACACACACACTCTCCCTCCCCCCACCTCCTCTCTCTCTCTCTCCTTAAATCAGCCTGTGCAATACCTGTTAATCTTTTATCTTTGGTAAATCTGCATTTTAAAAGCCATGGCTGGAGAGATGGTTCTACAGGACCTGAGTTCGATTACCAGCAATCAGATCAAGTGTCTATAACTCTAGCTCCAGGTTAGAGCCTCTGAATATACTTACACATAATTAAAAATAATAAAATATAAGCATTTCTGAGTATAGTGATGCGTGCCTTTAATCCCAGCACTTGGGAGGCAGCAGCGTGCTGAATTCCAGGCCAGCCTGGTCTACGTAGTGAGTTCCAGGACAGCCAGAGCTACATAATGAGACCCTGTCTCGGGTAGGGGAGTGGTTGGCAGGGTAGAACCGTGCGTCTGTGAGCTGAAGAGATGACTGAGAAGCTAAGAGTGCTTACTGCTGTTCCAGAGGACTCAAGTTTGGTTCCCAGCACCCATGTCAAGTGGTTCACAACTGTCTATAACTCCAGGTTCCAGGGATCACCTCCGGCCTCCTTGGGCAACTGTACTCATGTGTACCTACCTATACGTAGACAAACATACCTCTACATAAGTAAAAATAGTAAAAATAATAGTTTTTTAAAACATGTAATTTATGTATTTCTCTAAAGTTCTCTTTATGTATTTCTCTTTAGGGTAGCTAAGAAAAGGATGGATGAACAGAGTTTCTTTGGTGGGTTACTCCATGTGTGCTATGCTCCAGAATTTGAGACAATTGAAGAAACTAGAAAAAAATTAGAAGAAAGAAAGGCTTATATTGCAAGAGTTACTAAAAACAAAGGTATGGAAAGTCTGTGTTCACAGCTCCTGTATACCAGGCCCTGCTGGCTATGTGCGTCATAGAGTTCCTGCTCTGTTGTGGCGACTTGAATCACAGGGTTCTGTGCAGTACTATACAGTCTCAGGAGGAAAGGGAGAGCTGCTGATTTATGCAAAATTCCTCTGAGATGTGAGAGATGGTTGAATTTTATCCAGAAGGGGAGTAAAAACGTGGCAAGGTGAGCCAAGCCATGTGTCTAAACACTAGAGAAATAAACTTTCTCCATACATTCAAGAAGCTGTAAGTCCTTCAGAGTAACCAAAGTTTTAATGAGAGAGATTAGGAAAGTAGACCGGAAGTAAATTAGGAAGTGCCTCGTATCCCAGGCCAAGGGATCTGGTGTTTAGCATGAGGACAGCAAGCAGCAGTTGTGGTTTGCGGACTGGCGACAAGTGCTGCTCATCATGGGACAGTCCTGGCGTTTGGTCAGCAGCTGGTTCTGTGGCTCACATGCCTAGCTGAGCTCTGACACAGCATGAACTGAACATGCAGTGACGTGCAAAACTCTCAAAGATCACAGCTAGTGGGGAGCATGAGAGTGTAGGTCTTATTGTCTGCTGAGTAGGGAGACAAATGAGGCTCCAGAGGGCAAGTGAGGCGTTCTAGGTGAATAGACAGTGTCGTAGATAAGGAGGGAGAAGGGAAAGGTGACTTGACCCTGCTTCCCTTCGCATCCTCTCAGAAGGCCTTTGGGTAGCCTCAGTGCATTGCCTGCCCTAGAAGTGTACTTAGGGAGTGGAGCTTGTTTGCGTTCTAGGGTTGTTTTTAGAATGACAAGGTTCTGAATATGATTAATGGACCATTTGTTTCCCTTTCCCACAACTCTTTAAAAATGTACTCTTAAAGACTATTACATGACAAAGAAAAAACCAGTTCCAGAGCCAAAAGGAACAGAAGATAACAGACAAGATTTCCACCCACATACACCTGGATTTTGGACTCCTGCTTCCAACAGTTCCCCTGGGAACTCAAGTCCTTGTCTTCCTTATTCTTGTGAGTTGCCTCTGTGCTATTTTGCTTCCAGAAGCACATGTTCACCTGGGGAAGACGTGGAAGGAGCGTCAGACTCCTGGACTGGTGCTAGGAACCATAGTGAGCTCCCCAAGCATCGTGACTGCAGTGCCTTTCCCCCAGAACCACAGACGAACACTTACAAAGACTCAGTGCCCTGCTCCAGTGTGCAGGGGGCCGCTGCTACCTCACAAGCCGTCGGTAGGTTTATGCCTAGGACAACGCAGCTGCAGCAGAGAAAAAGACGACGAGACTGTGATCGTGAACTTGGAACTTTCCTTGAAACAAACACAAGCAGTAATGAGGTCTTGATTGGACCTAAGTTACCAGATATTCCCACGGTGGATCTGCAGGACGACTCCTTGAATGCAACAGCAAACTTAATTCGGAATAAACTTAAAGAGGTGAGGTTGTTGCTTTAAGAAATTGAGGTAATTTAACCATAGGAACGACAACCAGATAGGAAATCATTTGGAGGAACTAAAACATATTATTTGTGCTTGATGTTTTTTCCTACCTTGTCTTTTAAGATAACAACTTTGATCAATATTTATTTGATTTGACAGTCATTCTTGGTTTAACAATGAACAGACACATTTCATGTCAGTGTAGATACAAAAGACTACACGTTCCAGTCTGTTAGAGTATGATAGTTGTTTCCAGATGTTGTCTTTCCTACCTTCTCCATTTAAGTTCTGTAGGGAGGAATAGTATAAGCCAAAAATTGACAGTTACAATCAGTTACTTCTCTCAAGTTCAAAGTTAACTACAGACTACATCAAAGTCAAAATGCTTTTATGGTAGATATCCATAAAAGGGATGGCTTTGATTAATTAAGTAATCTGTTAATTAATTTTGTTGGGAACAGAACCCAGGGACGTACGTGCGTGTTAGGCAATTGCTCCATCACTGCCACATCCCCAGCTAACAAAGTGAGATTTCTAAAGACTGAGCTTCAGTTGCCTTACGCTCAGCATTTTATGTGTGAACTTCAAAGACCTGAACTAGTTGGAAATCAGATTGTCTTTTCCCCCATTATTTACATTATTTTCCATTTCCTAAACACAAAGAAAATTAACATTTGGAGTAGCTTGTGAAAACTTTTTTTCTGTGGAGATAGGCCTTGTAGAAATCATAGATGGAGGGCCATGAACATTTCTTTTCTTTCTTTCTTTCTTTTCTTTTCTTTTCTTTTTCTTTTCTTTTTGGTTTTTCAAGGTAGGGTTTCTCTGTGTAGCCGTGGCTTCCTGGACTCAGTTTGTAGACCAAGCTGGCCTCAAACTCAGAGAGATCTGCCTGCCTTTGCCTTCCCGAGTGCTTGGATTACAGGTGTGTGCCACCATGCCTGGCTCGTGAGCATTTTTTTAGTTAATCCAGGTTCATAGAGGCCTAGTGTGAGATTATAGGTGTGCACTACTGCTCCTGGCCCTTTCACATGGGGGCTGAAGATCAGAACTCAGGTCTTCGTGTTTCCGTGGCAAGCACTTCACCAGCTGAGCCGTCTTCCCAACCCATTTGGTTTTGTTGTTTATTATGAATGGGATTTGTTTTGTTTTGTCTTTTTCTTGGCAAGTTTATTGCTTTTTAGAAAAGCTACTGGTTTTTGTTTGTTGATTTTATATATTTTAATGAAAGTGCTTTTCATAGTTAGTTTCTGGCTGAATCTTTAGAGTTTTTTAAGTATAGAAATGTGTAGTCTGTGAGTAGAGATACTATGACTTTCCTCTGTTATTTTTCTTGTCTTATTGCTCTGGCTTAGACTCACAATATTGAATAAGAGTAGAAAAAATGGACACTTTGTCTCCATTCCTGATAACAAAGGAAATGCTGTTTTCCTTTTAATTACTTGCTGAGATAAACATGTAATTTCTGTTCTTGAGTCTATGTGCTGTATTTTTTGACTTGCCTATGTGGAGCCTTCCTGGAAATCTTGGAATGAAACTAACTTCGTCATAGTTGTATGATCTTACTGTGTTGTTCAATTAATTGCAATCATTTTATTGAGAATTTTTACTTACATGTTGATCATAGGAATTGGGCTGTAGTCTTGTTTGTTGTAATTTGTAGGACTTGTTATCAGGGTGATGCTGGCTTCCTAGAATGCGTTAGCTAATGTCTTTCCTTACACATCTGCTTTTTTAACTAGCTTGAGGAGAATTGGTATTAACTCCTCTTTATAAGCGTTGGTGGAGTGAATCCATTGCTTTTCTGGGGACTTTTATTGGTGCTTCAGTCTTGTTGCTTGTCATGGATATATGCAAATTGTTTATATTTTCTTGAGTTAGTTTTAGTAAGTCATATTGCTAGCTCCATTACCCAAACTTTTAAAGTCAAATTAAGTAAGTTTTGTTTTCTGTCAGACAAGGCTGTCTCCCTAAAGTGGGGCTTGAAAGAACAGCATTGAACGTAGGAGAAAATGGGGTTTATATAGCTCAAGAACTGCAAGATTTCAAGTGTTGGGGGATTTCCAAAGGAATTTTGATGACTTAGGAGCTTGGCAGAACATGCTATCAGGGTGTAAGACATGTTGGAATAGGTATAAGTGGGGCGCCTTTTCTGATCACCTGTTCTAGCTCCTACATAATGACACAGAGACCTAGTAGAGTTATTAATAAGTGTTAAAGCACTAGTGCTGGGCGGGTATTGATTTACTCTAATCCTCTATGCTAATCTTGCCACTTCCCAGCCATCTCAGTCTCACCTGGGCTGCTTCTGCCCTCATGGTGAGCTCCCCATGGCAACATCCTCTCTGTCACGTCTTCCCTCTCCCTTTCTACCTCATGGTCCCCACCTGAGACTCCTGACTAGAATTGGAAGCCCAGCCCCAACTCTCCTCTCTTGCCCAGCTATTGGCTGAATCAGCTCTTTATTCACCAATCAGAGATAATTGGGGAGCATTCTTGGCACAGCACTGATCAATAATCCTGACAATGCTCATGTCTCGACAGGAACCTGGTCTCTGGAGGCACAAGACCAACCCCCAACAGGAACAAGTCAAGTTCCAGAATTTCAAACCTGTTTTACAGAAAACAGGAATGAATTGATTCAGACCTTGTAACAAGAGGCTTCTAGTCTTAGGATGGGTCCAGGTGGTCCGTCAGTATATGCCTAGGAATGTACCCATGTCTTCTAGATTGTCCAGGCCTTTGAAATATGTTTTCAAAGAATTCCAAAATGAGTCTCGTAATTTTACTGGAATCTGTTGTAACCTTCCTGTTTGATTGATTGGTTGGTTTTGGTGTGTTTGTACTTTCCCCTCTTGCCCTTCTCTCCCTCTCTTAGTTTATTAATCTTAAATTTGAAGAGAACCAAGCCCTTATTTGGTTAGTTTTATATGTTGTTCTTTTAGCCTAAATTTTATTCATTTCTGTCCCAATTTTTTACTAACTATTGCTGTCTACTGCTTAGTGATTCTTTTTGGTTTTTTTGTTTTTGTTTTTGTTTTTTTTTGAGACAGGGTTTCTCTCTGTAGCCTTGGCTGTCCTGCACTGACCTTGTATACCCGGGTGTCCTCCAACTCAGAGAGATCCTCCTGCTTCTGCGTCCGCATGCCGGGATTGCAGCCTTGCCTGGCTGAGATACTTAGTGATTCTTTTTTGTTTTTAAACTAGGTGATTTCACCTGTGCCAAAGCCTCCAGAGGACAAATCAGAAGACGCAACTACAAGTCACCCACGAAAACAAAGAAGAAGGATATAGCTTGCCAGCGGGGGAGGGGGCAGTTTTCTCTTTCCTTTCCTCTTTTGAGTCAGGGTCTCACTGGGCAGCCCCAGCTATCCTGGGACTCACTGTGTAGACCAGGCTGGCCTCAGGCTTCTGCCCTCTGCGTGTTGGAATTAAAGGTGTGCCCATCACACCCAGCTAAATTGGTCCTTTCTGGGGTCTCTTTTATGTGTAGCCCATTTTAATTCTGAAAGAAGCCTTACTACTGCTGGTTTTAAGGGGTTTTAATTGCACATGTTCCCATGTCTGTGGATCAACGTGGCAGAAACCATCCTTCCCACACCATACTAGTTCTTATGTTGCAGTATATAAGTCTATAATGCAAATAAAGGCAACTGGGATCTGACTTTAACTCAAGTGTTGAGCAGTTTGTCTTCAAAAGCTAGCAGGCGGGTTGTTTTTGAATATCAGGGTTTCAAAGTGAAGGCAAGTCTGTAAAGGAAAAATGCCAATAAAATGTTAGAACAAAGTTGATATTAGAAACATACTTAATACTGTAACTTCTACAGATAATTTACATGAACTACCATGATCTAAAAGCTAATCAATTTTGGAAATTCTTTTTTTTTGTTTTTGGTTTTTCAAGGTGGGGTTTCTCTGTGTAGCCTTGGCTGTCCTGGACTCACTTTGTTGACCAGGCTGGCCTTGAACTCACATCCATCCACCTGTCTCTGCCTCCCGAGTGCTGGGATTAAAGGCGTGCGCCACCACTCCTGGTGGAAATTCTAGATTTCTATACTGTCAGCACCTCTGTACTTTTTCTTCTGCCAGTGGACCATGTAAACTATTTCCATTTCATTTTCTGGGAAAAATAAGCTGGGACAGCGCGTGTGCTGCACTGTGTGCTGTACACATGTCAGTCTCATGTCGAAGGGCCTCCTGCTGTGGGGTTGTAGCTGACTGTGTCGAATAAGGCTTTCTTCAGTTGCCGTGGTGCACTGACCAGCATTGCCAGTGTGGCTTCTCAGTGCTGCTGATGCCACAGGAACCTGCCAACCAGGGTTAGGTTCTGCATGCAGAGAGGTGATTACGTAGCTTGGAATCTCAGGTAAAAGATCTAGTAACAGCCTACGACACAAGGAGCTGGAAAGGACAAATGCCACCTGGGTCAGGCTTCACAGATATAGAGTGCTGTGTGTGTGTGTGCATCTCAGGACCCTGTTAAATGCAGTGATAATGATGGGAGGCAGAATAGGAATTTTTTAGTGACTACAAGACGAAACAGTTTTGGAGATTGACTTATACTGCTAAAAATGGCTTTGAAGATCATTTTTCATGTAGTTTGTGGCAATCCAGAACTTCTCTTACGGCGCTCATGGGAGGAGCTGTTACACGGGTTCTCTGTTCATGAGTGCCCTGTCGTGTGTGTGTGTGTGAGAGAGCACACTTGTATGTGTTAGTGTCAGAGTCGGGGGGCAGCATCGTTCCCTCTGAGCCATGGGATCTGACGCTTGTCAATTGCGCTAAACAGGGTAGCCAAGAAGCCCCAGGGTCCTCCTGCCTCTCTGCTTTCTCAGTGCTGGATTGCAAGCACATTCCCCCATGCCCAGCTTCTTACATGGCTGTTGAGAGTTGAAATCACAGTCTCTGCTTATTGGGAAGCCCTTTAGTAACTGAGTGCTCTCTCCCACCCAGCCATTAGGCTCTGAAAATTGAAAGCCTTTTACACATCGATTGGGAGCACTTGGGTTAGAAGAGGTCACACTTATAGCACGTACTCTACTTCCTACTTGGTGTTCTGTCATGTAAGAAAGATTAGACTCTGGTTTGGGTTTGCTAAGTGTGTCTCCATACTTACAGAACGTAGGGATTGTGTGTGGCCACAGAGGTAACAAATTAAACCAAAATCTGTTAGCTATGATTACTGAAACAGTGATGTCATCTTTAGCCCCAAACTGGAATGATGGCAGTGGGCTGAGGCTGCAAAGGTGAGCAGCTGTCATATATTGTTTTCTAAGTTTTAAAATTCCCCTAACTGGGCAGCCAGATGGCTTGGTGCCTAAAGGCACTTGCATTAAAACCTGACTGTTCATGCTGTAATCCCAGCAATCGGGGAGGCGGAGGCAGAGGCAGGTGGATCGCTGTGAGTTCAAGGCCAGCCTGGTCTACAGACTTGAGTCCAGGACAGCCAAGGCTACACCAAGAAACCCTGGCTCAAAAAACCAGACTGCATGAGTTCAATTCCCTGGCATCCACAAGGTGGCAGGAGAGAGCAGACTCCTACAAATTGTCTTCTGACCTCTGCATTGTGGCGTGTCCCAGGCTTCTGCTGCTGTGATAAAACACCATGGTCAAAAGCAAGGAAGGCAGGACAGGATCTCAAACAGAGCAGGAAGCTGGAGGCAGGAGCTGATGCAGAGGCCATGGAGGGATGCTGCTTACTGGCTTGCTCATCCTGCTTTCTTACAGAACCCAGGACCACAAGCCCAGCAATGGTACCACTCACAATGGGCTGGGCCCTACTCCCATCAATCACTAAGAAGATGCCCTACACCTGTGGAAGCATCAGCTGAGGTTCCCTCTCAGATGACTCTAAACTAGTTGACATAAAACTAGCCAGCACATGGTATGTGCACGCACACACACAAAACGCAAATTTCTATAATTTTAATGAACATTCCCTTCATCCACTTTAAGCTTTCAATATTTGTAACTCTACCTTTGCATCTGGTAAACATGGTCCAAACACCTCCAATAAAAGTCTGTCTTTTTTCACTGCTTTTTCAAAGTCTGCAAAAGAGATCTTGCCATCATTGTCATAATCCTAGGGAGAAAGGTGATTTTGTGATAAATGATAAAGTCCTTTTAATTTTGCCACGTAAAACTAGCTATCTAGACTGCTAGGAAAAATTCTAAGTTCATTCTCCTGAAGGTATTATTTACACAAACGTATGGGTATTTATTAATAGATGTCACTGATTTATTATCCTCACCAGAGCCACCTTAGCTATACACAATGCAGCCCTGTCAATAACATATAATGGAACTGAGGAATCCTGCAAAACATTGGGAGAACTGTATAACATACTGTCCCTTTAGCAATAAGTAAGTGTAATATGTCTCTAACTTTTTAGCATAATTTTATATTTCAAAAGGCCTCTTGTTTGGGAGCTCTAATAATAAAATAACTAACATTTATTTTACATAATAACTATTTAGTCGCTGAGCCATCCCGTATATACTGAGCACCCACATTCAGTCAGGCACTGTGTTAGGTAGTGGGCAGAGCAGGAAAACTAACGAAAGGCAAGTGAGAAGTGCCCACAGGAAGCGCTGGTCCTCTGCGGCCTATTGCGGCAGCGACTCCGAGTGCAGTGCACCGCTGTGCCCACACTTACCATTTTCTTTAGGCTTATGTCTACCAACTCCTTTATTCCTTCATCATTCTCTTCTTCAGGAGACTGCTGAGAGAGACTGTTCTTCAACATGTCAAAAATTTTTTCCCGGGAAATATAACATTCCCCATGTAAATAATAAACTTCAAAGCAGACTTTAGAAAGGATAGGAATCAAAAATTGAACAAACAAAATATCAGTTATTTTTGCATAAGATAATAAAGGGTTAATATAGTTACTGATCTTATCCACTAAAGGGTAGAGGCTTTATAATCAAGTGCTTCTTCTTAAATTCCTTTCCACAGGATTAAATGCCCCCTGGGAGGTGAGAGAACAGCTCACAGCTCCTGGATTGGGGGTTTGAAAATGTTTTCCAACTGCAGTAAACAAAGTGGATTTTTTAAAACCTACTTTTGTTTGCATGCTTACATGTGTGTGTTTACATAAGTATGTATGGTGTGTTTGTATTCTCTGCACATAGACTATAAAGATGAAGCGCATACTTTACCACCCACCCCCCCAGTACGTTTAGATAGTGAATAAAGTCATTTCCCCGGGGTCTGCCCTATGTTCAAGCCTCCCTTCGAAGAGTAACCTCCCTGCTTTCCAGCTCAGATGACCCGACTCATGCCCTGGGAATACAGCAGTGAAGTCGCTTCCCTGGAGTTTATTAATAGTTAAATGTTTTATAAAAACCAGGAATAAACTCTCGTTTCAGATGAGGTGGGTGTGTCTGTTAAATTTCTCCACACCACAGCATAACATACAAGTTGAAGAACAAAAGGGCTGGGCATGGTGGTGCACGCCTTTAATCCCAGCACTCGGGAGGCAGAGGCAGGCGGATCGCTGTGAGTTCGAGGCCAACCTGGTCTACAAAGTGAGTCCAGGATAGCCAAGGCTACACAGAGAAACCATGTCTTGAAAACAAAACAAAACAAAAAAGTTGAAGAACAAGCCTACTGTGGAAAATAGTGTTCCCCCAACTGAACTCCTCAAATATGTAAGAAGCATTTTAGGAAGTGGGGGTAGAGAGGAAACATCTTCCTCTGTGTGATGCTATTTAAGCAGGTGACTCCGTTCACTGCCACAGCTATGTTCACCAGTGATTAGTGTTTCCACACGGAGTGACATCCATGACACAGCTGTGCACTTCTTGGTGAGACTTGTGTAAGACCCCCTGTGAGGTTGGAGGGAGTGGAGTGGGGTGGGGGATGGGTTAGAGTGCTGGCTTTAAGATGCGTGAGGCCCTGGAGTTAGTAGTGCCCAGCACTGCAGTCCCAAACACTGCAGAGCGGGAACTGTGCATGTTACCTCATGAAATATCCAATAGGAAGAGGACTACGCGAGCACACAGTTATTAAATGTCAAACAAGTGGTTATTCAAAATACTGTTATAAAAAGGCTAGTGTGTCTTTAGCTTAGACATATTTTTACTAGAAAATGTATGTGTCTGTGTGAGTGTGTGCCATGTTTACACAGGTGCCCACAGAAGCCGGGAAGAGGGCATTGAGTCCCCTGGGGCTAGATAGAGTATGGGCAGTTGTGAGCCACCCAGTGTGGCTGCTGGGAATCAAACTTGGGTCCTCTGGGGAAGCAGCAAGCACTCCTGTCCCCTCTCTCCTCCTTTTTCGGTGGTCCAGATCAAAATTCAAGTGGAAGCGCAAAAAAGAACAAAAATTTGCTCAACTACAAAGAACTCTGCAGTCTTTTGTTAAGCAAATGTGTAATTGAAGCTGTTTGTTTCCCTGAAAACTGGTGTCTAAAATGCTTTTTGCTGTTTTCAGGATTCTTCACGGGGAACCATGACAACAGCAGAAAAGCATAGGAAATGAACAGTACCATGGCAGGGTGGAGGGTGGGGGCAGGCGTGTAATCCCGGAGTGGTGGGATTCACAGGCGTGCACCACCGCACCAGTCCCCAGAGAGCTGTTGCTGTTTACAGCTGTGGGTCAGGACAAGCTTCCAGATGCCCAGTGGTCCTCCTCTGTAGAGCCCTCCCATTGGGCCTGAGCCATCTTTGGCCTTCTCTTAACTCTCCTTCATCATAAAGATCAGAAGGGTATTATGATGTTCGGGCCGTTAGGGTGTGTTGAGCATCATCCTCACTCTCTTGGAGTGTAGTGCACATTTTCTCCAGTGAGAAGAAAACAGATGACTCCAAAGTAACACTTGCATGACCCTCTCTCAAGGCTTGTTTGCTGCTGCGCCCAAAGGCAGGTTAAGAAATCTTAGCCTTACCGGCTGAGCAGAGTTCCAGCCTGACCTTACTGGCTGTTCTTAACTTGGGTCCTAGCAAACACTCACCCTAATGACAGCTAAGATTTCAGGCTTGGTAAGGGAAATGGATCACAACTAGATCCCCACTTCATCTTTTGTTTGGTTGGTTTCCGTTTTGTTTTGTTTTTTGAGACAAGGTTTCTGGGTGTAGCTTGGCTGTACTAGACTCACTTTTTAAAGACTAGACTGGCTTCAAACTCACAGAGATCCAAGTGCTTCTGCCTCCCAGAGTAGTAGGATTACAGGCATACACCACTGCACCAGTCCCCAAAACATTTGTGGATTTTTTTATACTTTTTTTTTTTTACATTTCTGCATTCATGTGGGTCCGCATGCATGCATGTATTTACGTGTGCATGCTCATGGGGGTCATCAAACAGCTTTCAGAAAGTGGTTCTCTCCCTACCATGGAGGTTTCAGGGATTTTTACTCAGGTTGTCAGACTTGGTGGCAAGCACCCTTTCCTGACGAACCATCTTGCTGGCCTTTTTTATTTCTGGTTGAGATGCCATGAGGCATTTTTGCAACGCTGTATTTGAGGACACTGATTTCTTATATTTAAATGACTAAGCATTCACTTGGGAACAAATGTTCCTGGAACATTCTCCACAGTTATGTGGAGAGCGGGGACTGACTCTGACATGAACTCTGGAGCCCCATATCTGACCACTTCCCCTTGGTGGGGAGGCGTGATGGCACTCAAAGAAAGACTAAGCAGGCTCCAAGATGAGACTTGATAGCCTATGACCATATAGTGGGGGAGGAGGTCCCCCTCGGTCACAGACCTAGGGGAGGGGAATAGGGTGAAAGCGGGAGGGAGGGACAGGAGGATACAAGTGATGGGATAACAATTGAGTTGTAATCCAAATAAATTAATAAAATTAAAATTAAAAAAACCCAAAATGTTCCTGGAAAGAAGCTATATCTACAAAGGCTGATTGATAAGAATGTCAGTAATCCGGGGGGGTGTTTGGGCCTGGAGCCTAATTACAAATCACCTTGGGCTGTCTTTAGCCCCTTCGAATGGCTATTTATTTTCCACCTCTGTATGTGACTTGACATCCTTGTGACTATTTGTTTCCAGAAGCTGAGAGTGTCAGCAGATAGTATGCGAGGCCTGTAACAGGTCCCTGGCATGCTGTGACCACACACCTAATATTGTCACCAATATATTTTAAGTGTTTTTGCTTTATAAATTTGTTGTTTTGTTATTTACGGAAACATCACAAAATTGCTGCTACATCGGAAAATGAAATTTGGGTAAACCTGACTCAAAGCTCCCAGGCTGTGGTCACTCTTAGTTAGCTCCGCAAAAAACTCTCTCTTATCCCTTTTGGGGCGATGGCTCTGTCACTGCATCAGCACCATACTAAACACAGAATTGATAGGTATTATCACCAAGCCAGTAACCCCATCTTACATTTCATCTTCTCTTCAAAAGTGCCTCGGAGAAACACTGATAATCCTTTCACCCACTCTTGTACACTTACATAGTTATCACTGTCTTTGTCAAATACAAAGAACACTGAAAAAGAAGAAGAACCTGTAAGCATATTGTAATTGTACTTGTTTTATAATGCCCACCCTGTGTTTAGATAGAAGAACTTTCCTTCCAATTGGGAGGGGAGTGCTATCTTTGAGGTAATCAGAATTATTAGAAATGTGTTTGTCCCCCTGTATTTTTTAAATCAGAAGAATCATTCCACACAAGCAATAATGATCCTAATTTGTGCTGTTTTATATCATTGCTAGGGCCACAAAAATCCATGGAGTTAATTAATGACATGACTTTAAGTCTCAAAAATAAAAAGTAGTGACAAATCTGTTGTAGAATTTCCACAATATCTCAAAGTAAATTACTAATGCTAAACATTATTTTAAATTCTTCTGTATTTAGTGTGTGTGTGTGTGTGTGTGTGTGTGTGTGTGTGTGTGTGAGAGAGAGAGAGAGAGATAACCACTAGATTCATCAGTTCAGTGATAATTATTTCTCAAAACTTCCTTGCTAGGAGCCACAAAATTCTTAGTCTGTACTAAAAACCCTCATCACAATCATCGCTGGTTGTTTGTAGCACTCTCCTGCCTACCACAACTCACTCCTTTCTAGTTTGGCAACTGGAAGAAAGTCCAGTCGTGTGAAAAGGACATCAGACCAGATTCATTTTGGTTTGCTGTGACCTCTTACCCCTATTCATCAACATGTCATCAGTCATGCCGAATATGTTGTGTAGGACCCCTCGAAACGTGTTTTGGTCCATCCCTTTAGGAGTAAGCTTGCCAACAGGTCTTTCCAGCAAGCTGTAGAAAAGTCGGATGAGACACTCAACTTCACTTTTCTTGACTGTAAAATGAGAAGACAAACTAAGATGCACATTTAACCACTGAGATTCAGTGCAGCTATTTCATTTTTACAGCCCCAGGTGGGCGCGTATTATTTGTTACTGAGTAGTTTGTGGTGTTTTCTTTCTACCAGATCTTCAGCCTTCCAACTGGAAATTTGAAATATTCACACAGGGCTCACTCCAGACTTAGAGAGTTGATGTTTAAACATGCACAGGGCACTATGGTGCCATCAGGACAGGAACCAGGGATTCAGCCATTTCAAATTTCAAATGCTTAATAACATTCATTTTGTGGATCAAATTAAAATCTCTCACTCCTTAATGTAATAGCTACTTTTGTTCATTGTGTAAGGCTTAATGGAAACTCCTGGACCAGGGGGCTGGCTGACTTGCCAAGAGGTGCGTAAGGAGCTATGGCGTGGCTTGTGGTAGAACACTTGCCTAGAGTGTGTGATCTCCAGATCGTCTTAAAACAAGCGCGAAGAGTTAAATAAATAAAGTATTGCAAATTACAAACCAAAGGAAGAGATAGTCAACTAGGGAAGGTGCTGAGTGATGAAGCAATACCCCAAGTGGAGGTGACACTGCTCAAAGGAGCAGGCGCTGATCTAGGGGGCAGCTTGAGGGCTCAGAGCCTGTGTTCTAAGAGCAGCAGGTGCCAGCAGCGCACTGGCCGATCTTACAGACAACACAAAGCTCACCAAACAATTCTGGCTGACAACTAGGGCTTGGATGTAAGGACAACCACTTTCATAATACATTCTTGAAGTGATTTTTGAATGGAAAGTCAGCAATTTGTATCGTTACAAGATCATAACAATCTGTCCAACACATAGTTTTTTTGTTTGTTTTTTTTGAGATAAGGTCTCACCATGTAGCCCTGGCTGCCCGAAATTCTTGATCTACTGCCTCAGTGTTAAGGCATGTGCTATTGCCTTCATTTTTCACTAGAAAAACGAGGTCTAAGTAGCCTCCTTTTAAAACCAGTGAGATTTGCCCAGTGTGGAGGTACACACTTTTCATCCCAGCACTCATGAGGGAGAGGCAGGTGGATCTTGTCTTGAGGCCAGCCTGGTCTACAGAGTGAGTTCCAGGACAGCTACACAATCATACCGTGCCTCAGAAAAAATTTTAAAATCCAGTGGTATTTTTGTGACTGTTTCCGCTAATAGAATACAGTGAAAATGAGGCCGTGATGGAAAGACAATTTCATCGTCAGCTGTCATGCTGCTATTTCCTGACTTGAACCATTCCCTCCTGGAGGAAGGCTCGAACCAAGAAAGTAGATGAAATTGGCAAGGTTCAGGAAGTAGGAGTCTGAGAAAACTCCTGCAATCTGTGTTTTTAAACTCTTCCCAAGGTTATATAAGTGGAAACAAGTACTTCGGAAGGAGCGCCCCCCCACTGCTGGAGCTGCCTGCAAGGTGTGTTCCCTGACAGTTTCATGCAAGTAATAACAAATGTTTGCCTTTGTCACCTGCTATTACTCTCACCCCACTACCCCCACATTGAAACTTTTTCCCCAAGTCCTTTTCCCGCTTTCCTGTCTTTTCTTTGTGTGCCCTCCCACTGGGTTTAATTAGGGTTGCTTGCATGACCATCCTTGGGAGGCTCTGCACCTCTAGAGGAGCCTGGGAACTTAGTGATGGCGGCTGCACCACTGAAGAGAGTGCTAGCCCTTCCCCTCGGTGGCAGGGCTCACCAGCTTTTCCCTTTTCATGATGAAATGTTGACAGGCTCAATCTTGTCTTGTGTGGGTAACCACAGCTGCAGTGACTCAGTTCAAGAGCAGTGCCATGTCAAGGAAGACAGCATCTGTAACACATCTTCCTCATTTTCTAGCTCTTTATTCTTTCTGGCTCCCTTCTTCTGCAATGTTTTGTGGGGTTTTGTTGTTGTTTGTTTTTAGTTTTTAGAGACAGGGTTTCTTTGTAGCCTTGGCTGTCCTAGACTTGCTTTTCGACCAGGCTGGCCTCTAATTCAGTGATCCACCTGCCTTTACCTCCCAAGTGCTGGGATTAAAGGCATGTACTACCACGCCCGGCTTCTGCAATTTTTTTGAAAGATAGATATATATATTTATTATTATGTATACAGTGCTCTGCCTGCATGTACACATGCAGGCCAGAAGAGTGCATCAGATCACATTATAGATGGTTGTGAGCCACTATGTGGTTGCTGGGAATTGAACTCAAGACCTCTGGAAGAGCAGCCAGTGTGCTTAACCTCTGAGCTATCTCTCCCCCACCTCCCCCCACAATGTTTTTTGAGCCTAACCCGGTGATGTAGACCCATTTAAGGCTGAGAACTCCACTGCAATTATTTCAGAACTTTGACCAGTTAGGAATCTCCATTAACTGCTGCTTATTGCAATAGCTTTTTTTTTTTAAATGAAGACCAAGAGCAGCACTAATTCTATGCAAACATGAAGTATTTACAAAGTGTTCTGACCATGTCCAGTTAGTGAAATGACAGCAGTAGGTTTCCCTTTAGGTGCTATCATCTCCCTTCATTGGGTGCACAATATAAGGAACGTGTCTCGGCCTCTGGAGCAGGCCTTGACTGCAATTAGGAAAGGTGACAACCCCTCTTACCCCCCCCCCCAGCACCCATATGCCATTACTGCACCAGTGGATAAATCTTGCCGGGTCCGTTGTTATTGTAGCTTAGTGTTCACAGCTAGGTAAGAGTGGTGACAGCTTTCCTCCCCGAGAAGCTTTGCAATAGCACCTTCTGGCACTGTAAAAGCTAGCCAGCAGGAGGCAAGCATCCAAGTTCCAGCTTGACTTCTCTAAGTCCTGTGACAAAGTGTGTAGTGTCTTCAGCAATAGGGTCTTACCTTATAGCCCTGGTGGGAGCCAAGAGCAATGGCCGTAGCATGTATTGTCTTGGGGCCTCTCTAACCAACAACTCACACTGGCACTGGGCTTTTTGTTAAATAACAAGGTTTCTGGGAGGAGCACTAAGAGAGGTAGGTTTCTTAAATCATGGCCCATACTAAGGTGGGCTTTTTGGTGAGATAGCCACCGCTGAGGCATCCATGTTCCTGTAAGATCCCTCCCCCACATCCCTAAATAAACTCACTGGCTCATCAAGGTAGACGGGTGGAATTGCTTCTTTGGTATGTTATAGATACCAGGAGACATACTAAATAGGTGTCTCCCCATGAAAAATTACACATCAGCTTGGCAGGATCTAGAATCCCCTAGGAGAGGAATGCATTTATGGCTTGGGTTGTCTGAGGTGAGAAGACCCACCCTACATGTGGGTAGTACTATTCCACCCAAGAGGGCCTGACCTAAATAAAAAAGGGTGGGTTCAGCAACAGCACTCACCTCTTTGGTGACCATCGCTCACATGCCTGCAGCCCTAACATCTCCAGCATGGTGAGCCACTATAAACCCTTCCATTCATACATTGCTTCTTTTAGGTAGTTATCACAAGAAAATTCCTACAGTGACTTTACAGGCTGGGCTATACAGGGGATGCTGTAGCCCTGAGGGAAGAAGCCTCACCAGTTTCTTATGATGTGGGTGAGGCAGGCGGATCGCTGTGAGTTCGAGGCCAGCTTGGTCTACAAAGTGAGTCCAGGACAGACAAGGATACACAGAGAAACCCTGTCTCAGAAAACAAAAACAAAACAAAACAAAAAAAAGATATGGTCATTGCAAACTATTTTAAGTAATAGGCTATAACTGTATTTTTAGCAATTTTTCCACCAATGGATAGTAGTGTGTTAAGGTCCAGTACAAGACAGCATAGTTAGTTGCCCAGTGTCCTCTAATTTAACCATTTTCAGTTTCTCCTTGGCTTTTATGGTCTAGTAAAGTATTGTAAAGCATTGTTTCTCAACTATGATCATGTCTTGGGGACATGTCACAGAGATGGAGAGTTGCTGCAAACTTTCATCAAAATACAGCCACGTATGTGGTATGGTTTGTGGGGGTTCCCCCTGCTGTATGTTGAACCCCCCCAACTCCAGTCTGACAGTATTAGGAAGTGGGGCCTTTCTCAAGTGATTGTTTGGTACCCCTATAAAACACGATACCAGTACCCCATCAGCTACAAAGCACACCATTCCATCTCCAGCTGGACTTGCCAGCTTCTAGAACTATTACCAGTAAACATCCAGGCTCACCTTAAATTATCCCTTTTACTAACTCTGCCCAGAGTTCTAATTCTCTTTACTTGAGAAAGCAGAGGTGGATTGTTCTTAGCACAGCACAGCTTCTAACCCTTCCCCGCAGAGCTCGTTAGGAAATATGTGTGCAGACTATGCAACACCACACTATTCTGTCTCACAAATGCCTAGAGGTGGCCCTGCTCTGAGTCTGAGTCAATTTTAATAAAGACCCATCAACACCAACCACCAAAAATTTGGATCCACAAGGGCAAATACTATAAAACTTTTCCCTCCCTTTGCTGGAATGGCAAAGCCAGTTTCTCTGGCTCATGGCAAGGCACCTGACCAAGTACCTTCAGAGGTAAACATGCAGGTTTGAAAGTTAGAAACACAACTAAATGAGCACTTGCATCCAAAAGTTGCTGTGAGCGTTAGGCTGAGTGTGATCAGCAGGGTCTAGCACAGCGGCAGGTTCTCAAACATCTGCAAACAAATGGTAAACACAGCAGCCTCCTGTGAGGTGGGAGCACCTGTGAGGAGCACTGCAGGTGAAACGTGAAGGAGCACACTGCACGAGTCACTTCTAGATGGCAGAAAAGACCAAATAGCATGTAGGACAGTTGTAAAATTCTCTACTCACTGTAGGATAAAAGCACAAAGGAAAAGCCAAGCCCAAATCTGGGGCCAAGAAACAAAACCCCACCAATCCTCACCTTGGAAAGCTCTGCCCACCCCCAAAGGAATCTGGGGTCTTCCCTCCCAATAAGTCTCTGTGTGAGGTTTGTTGTACACTATCTCTCACCTCAATGGATCTGTCTGTAACACAAGTGTAAAACAGACAGCTGGCTAGACCAAGGTACCAGCACAGGTAACGTACTCATCAGTCTGAATTTACAAAGGGACCTTGAAGGCACAACAGCTACGCTTTGCCATTCAGGGTCTGAGTATTTTGAGCACAAGTAAAGAATTAATGTTAAAACTTAAAAAAAAAAAAAAGGAAAGGAAATGCAATGATTTCCTCCCCAAACAGTATCCTTGCAAAAGACTATAAAAGCCATGCCACTGATCAATTATTACAAACTTCTAAGTGTGTAATTGCTTTCAAGTAACAAATTATGGTATTAAACACATGGGTAGTAGACATTGCTAAAATAGTTTCATTGGAGTAGGAATGTAGTTTTTTCCTCTTAAATATTTATATATACAGTGCTCTGCCTGCATGTACACTTGCAGGCCAGAAGAGGGCATCAGATCACATTATAGACGTTGTAAGCCATGTGGTTACTGGGAATTGAACTCAGGAACTGCGGAGGAGCAGTTAGTATGCTTAAACTGAGCCATCTCTCCGGCCCCTAGATTTTTTAAAATTATTTTTTATTTTATATGCATTGGTGTTTTGCCTGCATGTATGTCTGTGTGAGGGTGTCAGATCCCCTGGCGCTGGAGTTACAGTTGTGAGCTGCCATATGGTTGCTGGGAATTGAACGCAGATCCTCTGGAAGAACACCCGGTGCTCTTCACCGCTGAGCCTTTTCTCCAGGCCCCAGGAAGGTAGGTTTTTAAGTGCATTCAACTTTCCCTTTTCAGTGTTATGACCGGCTCCATTAGAAAGCAGTAACTGGCCTGGGGAGGTACCCTGGTTGGTAAAGAACTTGCAGAGCAGGCCCCGAGCTTGGACCCCCAAATAGCCATGGAGAGCTAGTGCAGCAGCTGCCGTGCCTCAGCTCTGGGGATCTTTGTCGTCAAACTGTTGAGCTCCAGTTTTAGTTGAGACTTATCTTACCAAACAAATCCTACAGAAACAGAAGACTGAGCAAGACACCAGACATTCACCAACCTCTGCTCACCCCTACTTACATACACCTCGTGTGTGTGTGTGTGTGTGTGTGTGTGTGTGTGAATGCATGTGTGCCATGCGCTTACATACAAGCAAGCAGTTAAGACATATTTACTGTATTCATTACTAATTTTAGGGATTATCTAAGAATTAAGTAGTAGAAGGGTGGCAAAAGAGCCCCCAGAGAGGTGCCTGAGGGGCTCAAGATATTTTATAACCTCTTTCCACCATGGGTTCCAGGAATCAAACTGTTTTCCTGCTGAGCCATCGCACTAGCTAAAATCATCTTATGTATTTCTGTCAGTCCCCGAAAGTAGAGCAATCTGCAACTGGGTTTTGTGCTAGAAACTGGAGAACTGGTTAAAGTAAATGTGTATTATTTTAAAATTCTTATTGTCAACAGAATAAAAGCTGTGCTTTGTTTGGCAGATAATTCTTTTGCATTTGTGACAGGAGGTCTCCCCACGTGTCAGGACACCTGATGGCTTAAATGTTTCTAATACAAGTGTAACGGTTCACTTGCTTATATCTACTTTTAAAGTAATTTATCACTATTATTTTGTGTATGGTTTGCAGGTCAAGGACAGCCATTTCGGATTTGGTTCTCATGGGTTCCAGAGACTGAACTCAGGGTTTAGGGCTTATGTGGCAGGTGCTGTATGTACTAAGCCATCGCTCATTCTCTTCCCACCACTCCCTGACCTGTTTTTTGCGACAGGGTCTCACTATGCTGCTGTGGCTGGCCTGAAACTCATGTTGTAGACCATGCTGAGTGCTAGATAATTGCAGCTCTTATTTATTTTTAAATGACCAAAAATACTAGAAATGACTTTCAGTGTGTGGCTCCAGAGCACTCGCTCATGTCCAGTATCCTGACTAATCCATCACTAGTGTCTGTCTCACTGAATCTTGGTGCTGAGGCAGTGCGAGGGATCTGCCCAGGACTTACAGCTCTTGACAGTCTTACTGATGGGGTCCACGAGTTTCCTCAGAGCCCTCTGCTCCATCTGAGTGGCGTTGGGACACACTGCTCTCCCAAGCATGTGTCTCAAGCTGGCACTAACTCTAGGACTCCAAAACAGAATGTGGCCATGGCAACTTCCCGGCAACCAGACAGAATGTTCTCAAACAAGTGGCCGCTAACAGCACATATGCAGGGAAGCTGTTAAGGCTGTGTATATCCAAAACCTGTAGCCACTTCTATATTTACCTTATTTCTGAGACTAAATATCATGTAAAATGATATTTCATATTATTTCATTTATAGTTCCTCAGCGCAAATTAAATATTTTTCTCCCTATTTGAACATATAGTCACAAAGCTCTTTTTTAGGGGTCAATAATTTTCCAAGCTATCAATAGCTCCTTTGAAGGCTGCCACCTAAAGTCACCACTTGGTGACCTCCACATGAGACCCACACAGTCTCATAGACAGGAGCTTCTCAAATAGAAAACTCACTTGCTTCCAATTTTGACCCAAAGGTAGAAAAACGTCGTACGACTATGCTATACCAGTTAAAATGTCCATTGTTTCACTTCATCTTAGTTGTGAGGCCTTGGAGGAACAGACACTTAATCCTAGTCTGTGTTGTTTTTACAGAGGTGAGGCACTACAGACCACGCTTACAATTTAGGACACAATAAATAATCTTCTGGGGGTGGGGGTTTGCTCCACCAGGCCAGCCTCATAATCCACGCCTCAGATACATACAGACACACCCCCAGTTCCTGTAAGTCTTCAGTAAAATATAAAGCAATGCCTACAATAAAGCAAATACAACTGAGGGAAAGAAAGGGTTCACAAAATCCCCCTTACAAATACACCTGAAGAATGCCAGTGGTTTTAAATTGAAATAAGACAAATTTCTTGTGTGAAAGCTACAAGCAATTCGCATCCCGTCTCAGGCCACTATACTGCTTATATGAAATGAAAGGGAAGTAAGGATCAGGGCTTAGCATATCTTAACTGAAGGACACAAATCCGTATTTTGGATGAAGTAAAATTTATAGACTCTCTTAAGAGTATTTAAAACATTTAAGAGCAACCAAAGGAATCCAAAGAGACCAAAAAAGCTAGCACTGGTATCAACCCAACATGTCTACACATATTCATCACTTTCTGACAGTTATCACAGTGGCTTTCTATAAGAGATGTGTCAAAGCCGGGCATGGTGGCGCATGTCTTTAATCTCAGCACTTGGGAGGCAGAGGCAGGTGTGAGTTTGAGGCCAGCCTGGTCTATAAAGCAAGTCCAGGACAGCCAAGGCTACAGAGAAACCCTGTCTGGAAAAACTAAAAAAAGGCCATGTTTGTAACATTGGTGTAAATCACCCAAGAAAGAAAAAGGGCAGTTTTGGTGGGAGAGGGAAGATGTTATTAACTTCTATATTATCATAACCATGGAATTAATATAAGGGACAACACTCCCTAAATATCCTTTTTATGGCTATCAGGAGACTGCTAAGGTCACCAGACACCAAGAAAGGTACATCCCAACCAACAGACTCCTTTCGCCAAATCATCATCTCCATCCAGTCTAACAAGCAGTTGCTTCTTGCAGGATGTGGCCTCATACTCTAGAGCAGCCCACCACCTGTCTTTGTACATTTGGGAAAAGTGACAAACAAGCGACCCAATTGGCTTTTCTAACGTTTGTATGAGCATCAATTTTGAAAAAAAAAAAAAAAATTTTTTTTTCTTGGTGGGGGGTGGGGAGCAGGGGGGTATATCATATGTTCCTCAAACTTTTTGATTTGATACCTTTGTATTAGGAAATACTATGCATCTTTAAGTAGGAAAATTTAAGAAACCTCCCAAGAAACATACTATTTTTATCACTAAAAACCTGAGGGGAGTTGGACAGTGGTGGCGCACACCTTTAACCCAGCATTAGAGAAGCAGAAGCATGCAGACCTCCATGAGTTCCAGACCAGCCTGGTCTACAGAGCAAGTTCTAGGCCAGCCCGGTCTACAGAGCAAGTTCTAGGCCAGCCTGGTCCACAGAGCAAGTTCCAGGCCAGCCTGGTCCACAGAGCAAGTTCCAGGCCAGCCAGGGCTACACAGAGAAGCCCCGCCTCAGAAACCCAAACAAACTGGAAAGCAGAGTTACCGTTAATTCTGTAACTACCCGTGACCCAACGGGAGATAAGAGCACAGCTATTTTAAGTAAAATAGCTATTTATTCAGCCTCTTCATGCCAAAATGTTCTGTGCATATTCCACTATAATTAGCACACCCTCTGAAACAGGCAAAATTGTACATCATTATATTTCATATAACCTGATTATATAAAAGTGTAAAATGAAATGACATTCCTAATAATTCAGCAGAGATAAGAGGCACAAAATCTTAGTAAAACATGACACAGAAAGAGCAGTAATGTAATTCTCACGTAAGTTAACATGTCATAATTAGTTATTAATATACAAAGACAACAACCTTTTAAAACATTGTGTTTACTAAGATTCTGGCAATAGCTTTATGTAACAAGATACAGCATACCAGGCCTGCCACTCAATTTGTTTGTGGTACGTCTCAGCTTCAATATGAAGCTGTTAAAAACAAAAACTAAAAAGTCCTGCTTTTTACATGCTAAATATCTTGTGTCATTCAACATAGTTATGAACTTAAGACAGCAAGAGTTAGAAGTTAAAAGCTAAACATCTCAGCCTAAACAAAATTTATACAAAACATAAAGTAGCAATCATTGGCTATATAAAAATCTCCTGACTGGTTAAAACTTGTATAACACATGCGCTTTAGAATCATCAGCTATGAAGCTCACAAAGTACCAGTGTCAACTAAACAATCCCTCTCCAAAGCCAAAGTGTAGTCGAAAATAATTCAAATGACGCAACACAATCTAACCCTAAAAACATTCAGTTATTACTGATGTGGAGGTAAATTCCAGAGCTTTGGGGGCTTTCTCATGCTGCAAAGGGCCAGGTGTCTCTGGTTCATTCAAAGCAGCGTACAACGAAGTCTAAGGATGTCATTAACCCAGTCAAGGGCGGGACTGACGGTGCCCGGCTCTGACCTCCCAGGAAGCATGGCTACTGTGTCCACAAAAGTACAATGTGTGAGATCAAAGGCACGCTGTTCTGAGCTAAAGAGATAGCAAACCACCCCCCTCTTTAAAAGCTCCTTCCCCAGGTAAATCGAAGTATACGTGGGGAAAAATTAAAATATACGTATCTACAGAGTAAGGACTTTGAAATATTAACGTAATCCTTACTTCAAAAATTTTTACTAGAGTCAACTAATTGTTTCTGGTTACATCTTAAAGATGGACCCAGATTCAGTTTCTGTTGATTTATCCTTAAGTACTTCTAGTAAAAAATATTAGCTTTATTCCAAATATCTTAACCACTAGTATACTGCAAAGTATTCTCTCCCAGAGTCACCACGCACTGGAAGAGGAAAAGGTGTTCAAGCAGCGGGCAGCAATCGTGGCCCTTTACACGGCGGAATCCAGGTGGCTACTGACTAGTCCAGGACAAGTCTAAAAACAAGGGAATTCATGCACATTACTAAGTATGTCATAATCTTCACAGTTGAAAGCTCCTTCGACATTGCACTGTAAGGACCCTGGTCTTCCTGGATGCTATGGGGAGTCCGAGCTTGAACTGGCCGCCTTCTTCTTCTTCTTCTTGCTGTGTTTCTTATGCTTTCTCTTTTTTTTGGCTTTGTCCTGTAAAGATAATTCCATGGCAGGGTTACCACTGTGCCCATTTAAAAATACGCCAAGTAAGAACATCATCACTTCTACATCTATGCTACTTACTATAAACCACAGAAGCAAGCACATTTGTTAGGACTTTCTAGAAAATCTTCAACAACTACAACTATGGGTCTAGGAGTTCCTACTGAGCCTCAAAGACAGGAGAAAACTCTCAAGTCAATGGTGTACTAGGATCTTCTAACAGAAACTTCGATAGAAAAGACTTGACTGAATTATGCTGTCAATTGCTACATTTCATGTTATATAGCTTCTAAAAGCAAAGGAACTACAGCTCCAATACAGGAAAGTCACACACAGCAAGACACAACAGCTTTAGTGAACTGCCAGTTTTCTGAGGACACAAGTATTGACTCTAATATTTTTAATTGGAACACTATTTTAGTTACTAATACTAATACTAAGTATATACTAATATATACTTAGAAGGACATTTTATTTAATAAAACATATGCTCTTTTTTTCCGAGAACGGGGGTCTCATATAGTATAGGCTGGCCTTGAATATGCTATGTCACCAAGATGACCTTGAACTCCAAATGCCTAATTTTTACAGGAAGACTGCTGCCTAGGAAAAGCAGTCAAATTCTTACTGGGTTAGGGTGCTGGAGTTTGCTGATCTCTTAACTCTTCTGAGTGCTTCTGCTACAGAAGGCATAATTCTTTCTTTCTTTTCTTCTTCTTTTGTTTATTTTTATTTTTCTAGACAAGGTTTCACTGTATAGCCTTGGCTATCTTGGACTTGCTTTGAAGACCAGGCTGGCCTTGAACTCAGATATCACCTTCCTCTGCCTCCCGAGTGCTGGGATTAAAGATGTGCGTGACCACCACCCGGCTGAGCTTTTTAGTTTTTAAAATATATTTTTAAAAGATTTCCTTATTTTATGTATATGAGCGCTCTGTCTTCATGCACACCAGAAGAGGGATTCCGACTCTACTACACATGGCTGTGAGCTACCATGAGGTTCCTGGGAATTGAACTCAGGACTGCTGGAAGCGCAGCCAGTGCTTTTAACCATTGAACCATCTTTCCAGCCAAGCGTTTTGTTTTAAAGTAGGTACTTAAAGCATGTACAATTTTACATAGAAGCCAAACATCTTAAGTTTGAGCACTTATTTACTGTGGTGCTGGAGTAGAACCATGGCCTTGTGCATATAAGGCAAGGACAACCCCACTGAGTTACCCCCACAGGCCCACGAGGAGCTTTCTTTCTCCACACATACACTTGTACTTATCTCATACTCTACTGCACCTCTAAGAACTGGACTGTGCCCAGTGGAGATGCTGGTAAGAAAACACAGCGCTGGAGAGAACAAAGCAGCACTGAAGTATACACTGGACCTAGCCCAGTGCTGTTCTAACTACTCAAGCTAAGCTACAGTCCAAAACAGACACACACACACACACACACACACACACACACACACACACACACACACACACACAAGTTTGTCACTGCAGCCACAAAACACATTATCCTGATTTGGAAGCTGGTGTTTCAGAGGAGGCCCTTATACTCAGAGCTATGAAGTTCTAGGAAAGGGTTAACCTGGACCTACAAATGAGAATGTTCTGGTTTTCTCCCTTTACCTCTGCTGAAGACAGAGCCTTCACAGGCTACTTGCTACGCTTAGCCAGAAGGCCCTTGCATTACTGCACTACTCTCTGAAGGTATCAGGTATTTCCTTTTTTTGGCCTGCTTCTCAGCTGGCTACATCCCCGTTCTCTTCAATCCTCTTCCTATTTATCAACCTGCATAGCGGCAGAGCTATTTTAAAAAGAATCTAGTAATTACTATTAGGTGTCATTCCTGTTGCCACTTCCAGCTTATTTCTCATTGCAGCTAACACACACACACACACACACACACACACACACACACACGACAGGGTTTCTCCATGTAACAGTTCTGGCTGCCCTGGACTCACTTTGTAGACCAGGCTGGCCTTGAACTCACAGAGATGCAGCTAATATTTTGAGAAGCCTTTTTTATTATTCTAGGGTTGGCTGACCTATAAATAACTTCTTTTAGAAGACTTGGGAAATCACTCTATTTTGTCATAGCTTAAGAAAGTTACATAAGGGTTGGAGAGATGGCTCAGTGGTTAAGAGCGGCTGCTACTCCTGCAGAGGACTTGGATTTGGTCCCTAACACCTAGAGGAAAATTCCAGTTACACGGATCCTATGCTTTCCTGCACACCATGATACACATACACAGCCTCAGACAAACACTTAGATAATGAGAGATACAATAAAATGCAAAGTCAAATAATCGTTGGAACATATATATATATATATATATATATATATATATATATATATATATAAAAGCATACATATATTTAAAAATTTGTATATGTGCACATGGAAGTCAAAGGTTAAGTGGTGTCCTAGAGATCAAACTCAGGTTGTCAGCAACTACCTGTACCCACTGAGTCATTTCACCAGCCCCTTGAACTTCCATTCTTCTGCCTTCCCTAAGACAGGATCGCACTGTGTAGTTCTTACGGTCCTGAAACTTACTTTGTATAGCAGGTGGACTCGAACTCACAGAGATCCACCTGCCTCTGCCTCCTGAGTGCTGGGATTAAAGGTTACACCAACCATTTCACCCAGATCTGAACTTCTGTTTTTAACAGTAAATACTGTAAGGGGGTCAGGGAATATTTGCTCCCCTTCCTAGGCCAACTTGATTTCCCCTTATCCAGCAGGCAACAGTGATGGGCACCACACTCTTCCCAGTGCTTCATTTGGTCCCAGATGAGTTAATGTTAAAGAACAGTGGCCCGCTGTTGTCTATAAAAACATAGGATACTTGCTGTTGCTCTCTCTCGCTCTTCACCGCTTTTCTTCTTTTTTGCTTGTACCTATAAAGTTGAAATTTTTGTGAACAGAGGATAAACATGGAATTTATACTTAGAGCATTTTAATCTTATACCTAATACATCTTAAATGTTGAAGTCATCAGATGTAGGAATTTGATTATAAAAACCACACTTTTTTTACTCCTGCTATGTATCAATAAAGTTTCAAAAAAAAGAAAAACAAAACAAAAGCCTACAATTAACATTTTAAATGTCTAAGAGCTTTGCCTTCAGCACCAAAACCAAGCAGTGCGAGCTGTGGGAAGGAACCATGAACTCTAGCGTAGAGCAGACCAGCGCCTGACTCTTAGCTTCAGCTTAATCACTTAGCAACACTGTACACGGCCACCACTGCAGCCACATACGTACTGCACTCCAGAGAGCCATGAGGAGCGCTCACTGGACAGTTTATATTTCCTTTTGCTCACTGTGGTGCACTGAGGTTAAAATGAACATTAGATGTTAAGTACAAATACAAGATTACTTTGTTACACTTTCCTTATTGGTACTGGATAAATGTTCAATAAAAGATAAAAATTGTCTGGGTATCAGTTGTATGGCACAGCTGTTAGATAACTGCATGTTGAATATATGACACAAACACTAAAGGAATCAGCAAGAAGAGAAAGATGCACGAAGACAAAGCACTCTCCTGAGTCCTTGTCAGAGCCCAGCTAAGTTTAGAACAAAAGGTAAATAGCACCTTCCTTTTACTTTAACCCATGACTGGATTTCAGTTTTCTGCACCGTACATAGACTCTTCCATGTAACCAGAATGACAATGGAATATTAAAACTATAACATTGGGAAGGCATGCAAAACCATGGTCAATTATCAAAATGACAGTCATATGATTATCTCCTGAAACAATGTAAGGCTCACTCTGAAAAGCACTTTCCTTTCTTCACTCACCTCTTCATAGTCTGACTCTGACAAGGACCCAGATGACAGTGCTTTGTCTTCATGCATCTTTCTCTTCTTGCTGAGCCCTTTAGTGTCCTACAAAAAAACAAATACAGGCATACTGATTTTAAGATACAATAATCTGCCAAATAAACCTCAAGTTTCATTTCCAAACTAAAAAAATTATGTATGTACGTCTCCACATGTAGGCACAAACACATGTCCAGCATCAGCGGTAACTCTGTAAAGTCTGTTCTCTCCTGCACCCTGTGGGACTCAAGGACCCACCTCAGGCTGTCAGGTCTGCATCACTGGCTGCCTTTGGCTGAGCAGTCACACAGCCCATCTTATGCAACTCCAGCTTATGGAGTACCCTGATGCTGTCTTCTGGCCAGCTTGGGTACTAGGCATGTACATGGTGTGTGTGTATGTGCGTGTGTGTGTATGTGTGTGTGTATAAAACACTTAAACACATAAAAATAAATACATCTCTAAAGTTAAAGAAAAAATATGCATTACAGCAGTTGTATTGCTGAAATCTATAAATAACTGGTGGCTGGAGAGATGGCTTAGTGGGTAAGAGCACTTACTGCTCATGCAAAGGACCCAGGGTCAGTTGCTACCACCCATAACCACCTCTAAACTCCAGACACACACCTGCATACACACACCTGCATACACACACCTGCATACACACACCTGCATACACACACCTGCATACACACGGTGCACATAAACTCATGCAGACAGATAAACACACAAATAAATCTATACATCTTAAAAGTGAAAATAATCTAGATGCCCCATGGGACAGAGAAATAGATGGAATATTGTAAACAACAGAAATAAACTTAATTAAAATTAAAACCATCAAGGCAACGCTAAGGCTTCAGAACTTGACACTGTTTTGAGAAACACACATTGTCTGTCACCATAAATACATACATGCTTCTATGTGAAATGTAACACGCACTGTCTGTCACTGTAAATACATACATGCTTCTATGTGAAATGTAACACACACTGTCACCGTAAATACATACATGCTTCTATGTGAAATGTAACATGCACTGTCTGTCACCGTAAATACATACATGCTTCTATGTGAAATGTGGCTGAGAAGCAGGGCCACTGCCTCTGAAGAAGTAGTGACTTTAAAATAATAAAACAAAGTCAGAAGCAAATGTAAACTCTAGCCAGTATAAGCGTGCTGTTCAGAGTGTGTGTGTCTGTGTGTACATCATAAGATTCTGTACGTAATACTTTGAAGTAGTTCAAAAATCACAATACAGCCGTTTCAGATTTTCACACTGTATTACTAAATTTTAGTTTTACATATACTTTTTGGAAATATGAAAGCAACCATTATTTTACAGTCATTTTGAATATCAGGAATACCGAATCAAGTGTCATCCTTCGGGCAACTACTAAAATACTCCTATGCATTTTCTACTTCTATCAGTTAATATAACCAATTATCATTAATAATAGATAATTATAGTGAAGATCATGTGGCTACAGGCACAGCTGCTCAGGAAAATCCCAGGAATTAAGAGGCTAGCCAGGGCAACACAGTGAGCCCTCATCTCATAACCAAATAAATTCATATTTTAAAATTAATTGCATTAATATAAAATGCCACAAGAACAAAAGAAACCTCTTGATATTAAAAGTGGCACACATCACTGTTAGTTTCTTAAAGCCATTTAAGTGCTGTATGACAGCACCTTACGCAATACAGAAATAGTTACCTTTTCTCTTTCAGTCATATCCTTTGACTTCCTCTTCTTTTTTGAACCATCCTAAACAAATATACATACACATACATATGTACAATTTTTAAATGTAAAAGATACAGAATGTAGCCCTCCCTCAAAATTATTTGATTCATGACTAATAAAAATTTACTTCAAGAACAGCATATAAAAAATGTCCATCTATTTTATGTATATCTTCAAGTAAGACAACAGGCCTTTCCCCTTATCTCACTGAATAAAATTGATATACCCCTAAAATAAGATCTACGTGGCCTACTTTAAAATAGGGCTTTATGCCACTGTCTTTGCCTGTGGTAGCCACGTGTAAAGTTCTATAAGCCACATGGTTTCCTGCCACCCACCAGTCTGACTTGCCTACTGTCTTCATCAGGAATTTTGCTATCCCTTTGATCCTAGCTAACAACTAACTCATACGCTTGCTGAAAGGATTAAATACGTTGACCACAAGGGCCTACACAGGAGCCACCACCACACGGCAGGCATTCCATAAAGACACAGAAATAACCAACAGTCACCGAGTACTTTTTACGTAAGAAATCTCCCCAGGGCGAGTAGAGCTCTTTTAGAACCCTGAGCAGGAGCGTTAGCTTACGGAAGCCCCAGTGTTCCATGGGTGCAGACTATTTCTGATCCTAATCAGACTTTGGGGTTAGAACCGAGGAATCAGTCCTCTCTTTTTTAGTACTGAGGACTGAAGCCAGAGTCTCTCTCATGAATGCCAAACAAGCTCTCTACAGCGTTTCTCCAACAGGAATAAATACGTCTAACTAAGCAAGGTACCAGGACTTCATGCTGTCTACCACTCAGTACAGTCCTGGCTACTGGAATCAACATTTTTATAAAACATTTCACACTTTTTAAAAGAATGTTCACCAAAATTTGAAAGTCAATTGTATTTGACATCTCTAGTTCTATTTCTAGTTAGTACAGAACAAATTTAGGCTTAAAAAAAAAAAAAGGATACTAGGCTATCTGTTAAAAGGTAATCAGCTCAATTTCCAACACAGAATTACAAAAATAATTTTTTTTAAATATAGGAAACAATATGATGGAGATTTGGAAACATAGAAACATGTATATAAAAGCACTTGGGAATTAAATATAAATGTAAATATAAATATTTAATATAAATAGTAAATATACAATTAGACTAGTACAGAACCTCAAAGTACAAAAATCAAATGTGTTCCTTCTAACTGGAGTGAGCCTGGACAGAAGGAACGGACAGAAAACCGAGTGCTTTTGCTCTCAGCAATGAGTGCTGCGAGTCTCACCTTGCTGTCTGAGTCAGAGTCCGACACTGAGCTCTCAGGAGACTTATGGCAACGGCTCTTCTTTTTCTTCCTCCTTTTCATTTGTTTTTTATCCTACACAAAATATTTTAGAAGCTTTTGCTTTCTGTTTCAGAATATAATTTATCCATTTAACTAATACCATAAATGTAGTAATGAGCAGAACATAATGAAAGGACCCGCTTATAAGCATATTTTCCTCAATTAATATTTATAATGTAAGTAACATACCACTTGCTATTTGAAGAGTCAAGTGCTCTGAACTCTATGTATGTAATTCTAAGCAATGAGTCAAAAGCATTTGATTAAAAATTTTCTATTATTTTAAATGAACAAAGCAAACTTAAATATACATATATACATTTCATCATCTCATTTATTCATATATAGCAGTCTAAGCTATTAAGAATTAAAATCAGAAAGTCAACACACATAGCAGCAATTTCACAACATGAGTCCTCTTGACATTCAAGTAGGTACCAATTACTTCATGGACCATCACAACAAATCTTACCTCATCTTCAGAATCTGAAGAACTGCTGGAAGAATCAGAGCTCGATGAAGAAGAAGATGAATACTTGACCAAGCACAAAACAATTAAAGCTTGTGAGATGCAGGAATTGGTTTCTTTTATTAAGTCTCTCAAGCACTTAGTGAAATCAATCTAGTCTAAGAAACAGATGCCATATTCATAAGATTTAGAAACTAAAATCATCTCCCTCCCCAAAAGCTGAACAAAGTGACAACATATGCAGCAACAATCACTATTGTCTCTGTAGTGGCAACAGAGGTATCACTAGTGCATGAGGACATTGACATTTCTTTCATATCACTAAGAGAATGAACGTCACTGCCCATCACAGCCAAAGGACCTTTGGGCTGCTTGACGCATCTGCAGTTTAAGTCAGCTTTACATACAAGACAAAAAAATCAATCATTCTTACTTTTTAAAAAATAAGCTCTTAAGTGTAACATTTAAAAAATAGAAAACTTTTGCTCACCCTACCAGATTTCTTCTTTTCTTTTTTCTTTCTCTAAATAGAAATAACACAAGCCTGAATAAGTGGATGTGATTTTCAAATGAATTTATTAACACATTATTATGAAATCCAATGATAAACAAAAAGTGTTGTTACCTGTCTTTTTTTGGATGAGCTCTCACTTCCACTTAATAATTTTTCTCTATGCTTTTCTAGTTCTTTCTTCCAATTCTGCAAAAAAGAGACCATTAGAAGCTACTGATCTCTTTCCAATTTTTTAAAAAATTACCACTCACCTATCTCAGCTTCCTTTTAGTAAATAAAAACTTTACTTATTTTCACTATTATATATGTCTTTGTAAGATGTGAGCTTGTGTGTATGTGTGTGCACATGCATATAGCCCTGGCTATCCTAGAACTTGTCTTATAGTCCAGGCTATCCTCAAATTCAGATATCCACCTGCCTCCACCTTCACAGTCCTGGGATTAAAGGTGTGTGCTTTAATTAAGCCCACCTGAGCTTAAAATAAAGTTAATAGAAAGCTGACCACAGTGGGTAGGTATGAGGTGCACGTACACAGGTCAGGGGACACTCTGTGGAGCGGGCGCTCTCCTCCCATGTTTGTGTGTGTTCTGAGATGAAACTCAGCTCCCAGGCTTTGAGGCAAGTACCGTATCTGAGTCCTTCTCCTATTTTTATAAGAAGGTATTCACTTGCTCACAAACTGCCTTCAAATTGCTGAGGCCTGCTCTTTTGACAGAGCTGCAGCCATTTCCGTATTCAGCTTCCATTTGGTTTGTTTTTAACTTTTACCTCTGCTTCCTAGAAGTAGTTATTCATAGCTGACACCACCACTCTCTGCCAGAGGGGAAGCTGACCTACACTAGATGACTCAAGGTGTCATAGCTCATACCTCGGTCTCTACACACTTCGCTACTCTCTGGCTGCACTTCTTTTGTTATCTCCACACCTGGCTGCACGTTAGATGTACTCTCAAAGACCCCAACCACCACCTCATTCGGTATCAATCAATTTAAAGGTGGGCTGATAATACTTTGTCTAGTTAGCCAAAAATGCAACATTGCTTTGAATGGTTAGCCAGAATGTGTTATTGCCCCCCCCCCCGTGTCTTTTGCATTTGGTTTCAGTATAGAAGGACTGCCCTGAAAACAGGTAGATGTCACAGTGAGGACCCTGAGTTCTTGTTGTGGCCCTGATCAATCAACGTGAAAATGCACTCAAATAAACCATCGATGTCTCACTGAGATTGGGGCTTGAATGGTTTGTGGGGGCAATGCTTGTACTACAACACAAATATTTAACAGTAATATCCTTAATGACTGAAGTGCGATACTCAAATTCTTGGTTTATTAAAGTGAAACAATTAAAACAGATATCATTTATTAGAAAATATTAGTCTACTTTTTAAAGAAATGCTATTTACAAACCTCATTCATTTTTTCTTCAAACTCAGCCAAAGCCTTGGAACCTTTCTTTTTCTTTTCTAGTTGCTCCTTTACCTCCTCCCTTTTAAAAAACAGAATGATAAATACAATTTCAAGCATTACAATTTGAGGGGACGGTCACAAACAAAACATCATTGTAAATATCATTTTAATATTCTAAGACTCCCTCTCATATTGATAGTTCAAATTTCTTTGTTCACAACCATATACATAAAGGCCATTAGGGATATTAATTACTCCTTATCTAAATCCAGATTGCTTAAGTATTAATTTGATTCAATCGCAAGACAACTCAGTAAATAATAGGTTCTTCACTTTACAGCCTACTCAAGTTCAGGGAAAGACAGACGTCTGCCTCAGGCCACAAGCTGTCAGTGTTAAGATAAGCCAAGGCAAGTCTATCTTACTCAACTGCTACATTCTGCTAGTAAGTCCCATAATATAAAAACTCACATGCATGCACAAGGCTTGATACAGGCTACCTTTTTAGAGCACTGGCCTAAGGTGGGCATCTTGGAGTTGAGCTTTGGAGAGGTCTTCCCATTCCCTGACTAAGAGCAGCTAATCTGCCTAAACTCTGCATGTGTGAAGATAAAGTACAGTTTAGGCTGAATATCTGCTTTATTTCCAGAAATGTGGGATTTGAGAATGTAATAGCAGAGGTTGACTAAGCAACAATAAAAATCCTGAGTACCAAATGCCTAATAAGCCTTCTGGGCTGGCAATATCCTGCCATATACTGCCACACTTCTTTGCTAGAGGAATCAAGTGTGCCTTGTGTGACTCTGTTAGAAATACCCTTGAAAAGCCATGCCTGGCTCCTAGTGTTCCCCTTTTCAACAGTACCTGACATCCTTTTGTTGCCATTAATGTTACTACAAGCAAGATTACCTGCCAAGACTCCTGTGAGTGTTCTTATGAATTACCTAATCTATGGGATTTTAAAAAGGCTTCTGACCCATGGGGCAAAATGCTTGCTTGAGCATTTCCTTTTAAGTTCCATCCCCTTTTACCGTGTTAAAGCTAAAATAACATTTTATTTGGGGGAACTTTTCTGGCATACTGCAGTGGTTAAGAACAACACTATGGCTGGGCGGTGGTGGAACACGCCATTAATCCCAGCACTCGGGAGGCAGAGGCAGGTGGATCACTGTGAGCTCGAGGCCAGCCTGGTCTACAAAGTGAGTCCAGGACAACCAAGGCTAACAGAGAAACCGTGTCTCAAAAAACTAAAACAAAATAAAAATTAAAAAAAAATACAATTCACTCCTTATCATGGATGTCCACATGTAGAAGAATGAAATTAGAACCTTATATATTACCCTGATCAAAAACCACCTCTAGATGGACCTCAATGTGAAACCAAAAGTTAAAACTGCTAGAAGAAAACATAGGCAGGGTTACAACACACTGGAACAGAAAAGGATTTTCTAAACAGAACTTGATTTGCCCAGGAATTAAGGCCAACAATCAACAAATATGACCCCTGTATAGCAGAGGAAACCACTGAGTCAAGAGGAAGCACACCGAGATTCTTTGCCAGTTGTATTTTTGATAGAGAATCAATATCCAGATATAAAAAAACAAAAAACAAAAAACAAAAACAAACAAACAAACAAACAAAAACCCAAAAACAAAGAATCAAGGAAACAAACAACATAATTAAAAAAGGGAGTTGTGACAAACAGGTGACAATGCTACCTAAAGGAGTCATAGATTATTTATGAATGTCAGGCATGAGAGGTGTGTGTGTGTGTGTGTGTGTGTGTGTGTGTGTGTGTGTGTGTGCGTGCGCGCGTAAGGACAAGACAACACACAGTCCAAAAGCAACACTGCCTCTGCCTTTGGTTGAAAGCAAGACTCTACTGCTGAAGACTGAGCATACTTCGGACATGGGATTTGGAGGAACTGAGCTGGAACTGACTGGGAGCCTCCTTTCTGAGGACTGGCTCTCATGGTATCTGAAGGTGCTATACAAGCTGTCAAGAGAGAAAAGCCAGGGTAAAGGCCACGAACCACAATGATCAGAGGGCATATTCCCATGGTCCAAGAGTGGCACCGTTAGCTTACAGGGGGCCACCAGCTATCTAAATGGACTTAAGGCCATGCAGGAGGGAATAGCCAATTACCTGTGGCTGGTAGACCCTGGAAGAAAACCTACCTCTGCCATTTTCCTAATCCAATAAAATTTCTAACTACATTCTAACTATGTACCCTTATATCCAGACACAGTAAGCTCTCACCCTCAATAAAGAAAGAGAAGCTTTCTCTACAATGAATGGAAACTACTTCAAAGACCCACAACTGGTCAGAACAGAGCGTAAATGACCATGGGTGCCTACCCTCAACTGCTCCATCTATAATGCAATCTATACCACTTAAGGCTCAGGGAAAATTATAGACGAGTGGCAGAAAGATTTTAAGAGAAAGAGGACCAGGATGCCTACTGAAAATTAGTGTCTTTTATCCACGTTGGGAACCTGTACCCATGAAACTGCAACAATCAGCTGCCTAACACCACCACCAGACGACAAGGCGACTTGGATAGAGATGCGACAGGTATGCTGGGGGTGGGAACAGAAAACCAGTATGAGTCAGTTTTCTTCAGGGATGAACTTTCTGAAAGGTCATCCAATGCCAAGTGGCCAGCCTGAAACACACGTACATATGAGCAATACAAAATGAGTTCAATTCAATAGGGTGCCAGTGTGTAACGATATTAAAGAAGTCCTAAAGTTGAGGAGTAAGTAGGAAGGGAAAACAGGAGAGTTGGAGAGGAAGGCAGGAGGAATGCAAAAGATGCATAAATGCAATACACTTGTATAAAATTATCAAAAACATCAGTAACAATCACTTGTTATTTGGTAATTGCTCAACAATCAGTAAAGGCAGCAAGAATAAACGTATGAACAGGTAAACTAAGAAATACCAGGTAGGCCTTGGTCGATTCAGATAATCCTGGATTGTTGGCCCTGAAGACTGGATTGGACCCCTTGATCGAGCCATCGCTATTGGATTCATGTAGGCCTTGAGGAAAGAACAACAATTAATTCTATTGAAATAGCCACCTAAAAAGTCGCTTACTTATATCTAGTGGCATTATTATAAATGAATACTATATCTAACGAAGCATGAACAACTTAACGAATCAACTTCTTATAGAAAACCAGTGTAATCTACAAAGCCGTGACTGTTTGTGAGATACGTAGTTATTCCATAACACTCGCTGCTGTCGCTTTACCAAGATTTGATACAATAATGATGCCTCTCCCCCATTGAAGCCTTTAGGGTAACTGTCCCTAAAACCCAATAACCTAGTGAGAGTGATCACCCTATGCTGACAAATTAAGAAACTCACTTCCAGCTGGGCGGTGGTGGTGCACACATACTGACACACTGTGCAATTCTAGCATATAAGAGCTAGAAGTGGGAAGGTAAGGAGTAGCTACATGAAATTTTATCTCAAAACAAAACCCCAAATAATTTAAAAAAATAGTTTATGTGTATTGGTGATCTGCCTGCCTGTCTATCTGTACACTGTATATATACATACCTGTGGAGGTCAGAAAAGGACAACAGATCCTCTGAAAATGGAGTTAAAGATGGTTTTGAGTCACCATGTGGGTGCTGGGAAACAAACTCAGGCCCTCTAGAAGAGCAGCCCGTGCTCTTAACCACTAAGCCATTTCTTTAGCCTCCCAAGATAATTTAAAGTGTGCAAGAAAGGACACCTGTAATCCCAGCACTCAAGGAGAAAAAAGGCAGGTGGATCTCTGTGAGTTCGAGGCCAGCTCTGTCTACAAAGTGAGTCCAGGACAGACAAGGCAACACAGAAAAGCCCTGTCTCAGAAGAAAAAAAATTTTTTTTTCTTTTTTTGCAGAAGGGGAAACCATATATTGAGTAAGAGAGAAATACCCAGGGTATATAAAAAGCCACTACCTGGTCTACAAAGTGAGTCCAGGACAGCCAAGGCTACACAGAGAAACCCTGTCTCGAAAAACCAAACCAAAACAAACAAAACAAAACAAAAAAGTTACTGCAACTCAACAAAACAACTAGTCATCTACTTTAAAACAAAGGAAAAAAAATGGATATTTCTCCAAAGATGCACTGTCAATGGCCAACAGACAAATGAATGTTCTGTATCACTAGGAAGGCTATTATTATCAAAGAACCAGAAAATCACAAAGACTGCTATGGATGGGAACAAAGTGGTACACTGTGCACTGTTGGTGGGAGTATAAAATGGAATGGCTGTTGTAGAAACTAATTTGATTGTTCCTCAGAAAGTTACACATAGAATTACTACATGAACTTCCAATTCCATGTCTAGGTACTACAGCTGCCCAAGTGAACGCAGAGACTCTAATGGAACACCAGTACTCAAGCGCAGCACTCATGACAGTCAAGGGCAGAACAAAACTAATATCCCTATCCATGGGTAACTAGATAAACCAAACACACTCCACTCAATTTCTAAAAAATTGAATTCTAATTCGCTATCTGAATGGGTCTAATTAAGGTAAGACAAACACAACAGCACGGCTTCACAGCTGCACTACTAGGAGGATCTGTAAGAAGTGAATCCATAAGACCAAGACAGAACAGACCTGAGCTTACCAGGCAGAGAAACGTGGGAGTGACTGTTTCATCATACACAGTTTACTGGGATTATGGACGTTCTGGAAATGGACTGATGGTTGCAGAGAACTGTGAATGTAGCTAATGGCACTGAATTAGACTTTAAAATGGCTAAGGTTGTTGGGCACTCTTTAATCCCAGCACTCAGGAAGAAGAGGAGGCAGGAGGATATCTATGAGTTCCAGGCCAGCCTGGTCTACAGTACCAAGTTCCAGGCCAGCCTGGTCTACAATACCAAGTTCCAGGCCAGCCAAAGCCGTACAGTGATACCTCATCTCAAAAAAGAAAAGGGTAAATTTTATGATATGTAAAACAACATACCAGCCTCCACTGTTTGTTTTCAGTTGTTGAGCAACTGAAATGCTTGAGGCAGCTGAATGAAATATCTGAGAGTATATGTTTATATAAAAACTAAATGTGCTCTGGGTATGGGGCAATAACTCAGGATCTGATGCTGATCCTCCTGTTTCTACTTTCTGAGTGCAGAGATGACAAGCATGGACCACATCAATTTTACATGGTGCTGGGGCTCACACGCAAGGCCCTGTACATGGTAGGCAAGCACTCTATAACCTGAGCTACATCCTACATTGTGTATGTATGCAATGTAATGTAACTATGCATGTAAGATCCAATAAAAAAAATGATGCTCTGTATTTTACAGTTACTATAGTAGGATAAACACACATTCCAGAGACCTTTTATTCCCCCTCAAAAACAATGAGACAAAATAAAGCAAAGAGTTTGTTTAGTGATGGTTTCTGGCACAGATGTTGACTTACTAAAATTTTCTATAGATGGGGCTGGAAAGATGCTCAAAGGTTAAGACACTGGCTGTTCTTCCAAAGGTCCCAGCAACCAACTAGCATGCGATCTGGTGCCCTCTACTGGCATGCAGGCAGAATACTGTATAAATAATAAAAAAAAAATCTTTTTAAAAATTGTTTAGATATAATATCTGTTTTGTTTTGAGACAGGTTCTCCCTAAGGAGCTGTAGGCTGTCCTGGAACTCTCAACCACAATGCCTCAACTTTTGATTACAGCCATGCCCCACCATGCCTGGTAGGCGCAACCTCTTGATTTTCATATTCAGTTTTCCCAAGTTTAATTTAAGTTGATAAATGTTTACAAAACTGTTCTCCCTTTCTCCTCTCTATCTATGTGGTAAGAACTTAGGCTAAAGGTAATTACCCTTAGGTTGATTTTAAGGCCTTTCTGTTACCACTTAACATCTACTGCAATACTTATCAAAGTGTGTAAAAAGGCCAATATTTCCTAATGGAACAAATGTGATGGACTTACAGATTCTCTGCAGAGTAAACAAAACCACCACTGACCAGTACAGGGTGAGAATTACTTCCACTAAAACATACCTTAAAGTTCTAACATAAGCTTCTTACAAGGAGGGAAGAATGTTAGAAGTTCCTAACATTGGGAATATTTAAAGAATCAAGGCAAGGTACAGGTATCAAATGCAATGCAAAATCCAGAGACATTTTGTGTGTGTGTGTGTGTGTGTGTGTGTGTGTGTGTGTGTGTGTATGTGTATGGCACTATTTGTCTGTGCCATGTGTAAAGGTGTCCATGAAGGCGAGAGAAGGGCATCACATTCTTGGAACCTGAGTTAGAATTGTTTGTGAGTTACGGATCCTGGGAACCAAACCTGGTTTCTCTGCAAGAGCACTAAATATCTTTATTCATTTTAGTAGTACCTAATGGTAAAACATTTTAAGTTTAAAACTTTAAAAATTCTTTCCAAAGAGTACAACTATAGAAATTGATCAGCCCAACTAAATTACCACAACAGAAAAAACAAAACAAAACAAAACTGTAAACATGCAGGACGTCATCAAATTAGGACTCATGAAATCTACTGAAGCAAACCTCCTAAATGAAATATTATGTCGTCACTGAAAAATTGTTCTTGTGATATGGAAAGATGTTCAAGGTTCTGAAGTAAAAAAGCAAAATCAGTTTCAAATGAATAAACAGCATTTTAATAATACCAACAAAAAATATGAGCATACTGAGTGGTGGTGGAGTTCGAGGCCAACCTGGTCTACAGAGCAAGTCCAGGACAGCTAAAGCTACACAGAGAACCCTATCTTGAAAAACAAACAGATGAAAAACCCAAACAAACAGCATGTGCACTAAAATGAGAGGCATTGCCCTCAACTATCTTATTTTTGTAAATTCTTACTTTTGTGATTTCTGATTATGTGAATATGTCTGTCTGAGGGTGTGTGCACTCAAGTGCAGAAGCCTGTAGAAGCCAGGAGGCAGTCGTGTTGGACTTCATGGAGCTAGAGTTAGAGATGGCTGTGGACCGTCTGATGTGGGGGCAGGGAACCAAATTCTGGTCCTCTGCAAGAACAGTATTTACGCTTAACTGCCGAGTTATCTCTCCAGCCCACCCCTTCACCACTTTATATACTGAATTTAGCATCTGAATACATACAGCACCAGACCAACCCCTAACAAGCATTTGCTTCTCTTGCAGAGGACCTGAGTTCTGCTGTCAAAACCTCATGGCAAATCTCAAGCGTCAGCAATGCCCATTCCAGGGAATCCTATGCCCTTCTTTGGCCTCTGGTGCCTGGTGCTAATGGAAGAGGGTTTAAAACGCCCTGGAATTGGAGTTATGGACAGGATAGGAGCTGCCATGTGCATGCTTGGAAGCAAACCTGGGTCCTCCAGAAAGCACTCTTAACCACTAAGTCATCACTCTCACCCAACTTGATCATTTTAAATATTGTGACCTTGGCTGAGGAGATGGCTTAGTGGCGCAGATATTTGATCCCACTGTGAACCCCGAGATTGTGAACTGTAAAAGCCTGTTTCTTGTTTGGTGTGGTTCAGCCCTGACACACACTGCCAATCCAAGAACTTTCTGTTTATTGTAAACAGGTGATTATGGTGTGGCTCAGCCAGTCCTAGCATACAGCTTTAATACAAGAGCTCTCTGTACACAGGATTTAAAAAAGTTAACCCTAGGTCAAGAGGCAGAGCAAGAAACCAGCTCTTGGATTAAAAAGTAGGAGGGACTTTGAGTTGAGGGGTATTTAAGACAGCTTGGATAAGAAGAAGGGGCTTTTGAGCTTGGAGCTAGCAAGCCTTTGGCCTTGGGTTTTGTTTGGTCCTAGGCTGTCAGCTGAGCTAGTGATCTTTTTGGGTATGTCAGCTGAGTAGGAAGGTCAGCTGAGTGCTTTCTCTGCCTCTCTGAGCTGGCAGGTTTTCATCTGGCTCCTGAGTCTTTATTGGTAAAATCGAATGATTGGGATTTTCATTTAAAAACAAACAAACAAACAAAACAAAACATTTTGGCGCCCTCAAAGCTCAGTAAGTAAAAGGCCTGAAGGCCCGAGTTTGTTCTCTGGGAGCCACACGGTGGACAGAGAATACTGTCTCTGGAAAGTTGTCTCCTAGCACACCCACACATATGAAAAATTAAAGTGAATAAAAGTTACAAAAACAAAGACTTTGACTTTGTAAGTCACACATTCATAATATGTTACTATAACTGTTTGTGGCTCCAAACTGCTACATGAATTCAAGTAAAACAAAATGATTTGTTATTGTAACTCAGAATAGCAAGCTGAGCTCAAGGGAACACAAGTGTGGGCAGGTACCAAAAGAATACATAGCACTACTGCTAAAGGCATGAGCAGACTCTAATTTGTTGTTTTTTGTTTGTTTGTTTTTGTTTTTTCGAGACAGGGTTTCTCTGTGTAGCCTTGGCTGTCCTGGACTCACTTGTAGACCAGGCTGGCCTCGAACTCAGTAATCCACCTGCCTCTGCCTCCCTGGGATTAAAGGTGTGCACCACCATGCCTGGCTGATCTACCCCCCCCCCCTTTTTAAGATTTATTTATTTATTAAAGTACACAGTATTCTGCCTGCATGTGAGCCAGCAGGCCAGAAAAGGGCACCAGATCACATTATAGATGGCTGTGAGCCACCATGTGGTTGCTGGGAATTGAACTCAGGACCTTTGGAAGAGCAGTCAGTGCTCTTAACCTCTGAGCTATCTCTCCAGCCCAATTTATCTATTTTTTATCTAGAGAATATATCCATTTTAGAGGGTACAGATTATCAAAAAGAATATGAAACAAGCATCCAGAAAACAGGTACAAAGGCACCGTTAGCTTAATAGTCCTTTATCGATTCCAAGAACTAAAACGCTTAGTTTAAAAAAAAAAAAAACACTCAAGGAAAAAAACAAATTCATTATCTGCAACTCTGGGTAACCATGTGTCAAACAATGTAGGGCTGTAAAAGTACTCTGGCAAGTACTTGGTAACAGGAGGCTATCGATGTGTGGGCATGCAGGCAGGACACTTTCACACATGCACAGGAAGTCTCTTCCTTCTATTCAACTTTTCTGTGAACCCTACGTTTTTCTAAAGAGGGCTCATAGGTCAAAGGGCATATTTCTAAAGGATTCAAGTTGGATTCTCAGTACCTTCAAAGGCTGTAAACACACCTTCCAAAACAAACAAACAAACAACAAATACCCTCCACAACAAAACAAAATAAAAAGCATTGTTCAGGAGGGTGAGATGGCTCAACTCATAAAAACACTTGTCTATCTAAGCCTGATGACCTGAGTTTGATCCTGGCAATCTACAATGACGGAGGAAGAAAAATCCTGGAAAGTTGTCTGCTGGCCTTCACAAGTTTCTGTGGCATGTGCACACACACACATACAAAATAAATTATGAATAAGACCAAAACAACTGTTCAATCACTGACCTAAAGTTACTTTTGCTGTTGTTGTTGCTAACATTTTAAATTCTGTATTTGTGTGTCCGTGTCCCTGTGTGCATGTGGATTCTCACGGACATCAGAAGAGGGCGCTGGGGTTACAGAGGGCTATGGATGGAACCTAAGTCCTCTGCGAGACCACCAGTACCTGGCCTGGTCTACAAAGTCCTAGGCCAGCCAGGGACATACACAGAGACCCTGCACCAAACACACAAACAAACGTTAAGAAAGAAGCTAGGAAGGAAGGCAGGGAGGGAGGGAGGGAGGGAGGAGGGAGGGGCGGGGCAGCACCATGTGCTCTTACCCTGGAGCTATCACTCAAGTTCCCTAAAAGTCTGATTGTGGCAGACTGAAGTGACAGGAATGACTAACGCAGAGGCTTTCAAGGTAATAACAATGTATTTTAACGGTTGATACATATCATTATAATTTGTTCAAGGACTTGCCATGCACAGATCATAGCATCGTGTGATTCCCGAAACATAAACAGCAACATAAACCACAAGTTCACATGTACCTATGGTGGGGATGCTGTATATGTGTGGGACCATGAAATGTATAGGGTATCTGTGGTTTAAAAGTGCTGTTAAAAACTAAGCCTTTGGGGCTAGAGAGATGGGTCAGAGGTTAAGAGCACCGCCTGCTCTTCCAAAGGTCCTGAGTTCAATTCCCAGCAACCACATGGTGGTTCACAACCATCTGTAATGTGATCTGATGCCCTCTTCTGGCCTGCAGGTGTACATGCAGGCAGAGCACTGTACACAAAATAAATAAATAAATAAATAAATAAATAAATAAATACACTGAGCCTTTAGGAGGGGAAAAAAAAAATCCAGGTCCACGAGGTATTGAACCAAGTATCAAATGATACAAGTTCTGGTCACAGTCCTGTCCTGTCCTCTAGGCATTAGAGACTCCATCAGATCTCCCACACCTCCCACCTTTTACTTTCTGGTTTTATAATCTTTGAATTACAAACAAAATACTACCAGAACATTCTGTGCTACAAGAACAAAAACAGCAGAGAGCTGTCAAAACGCTTCAGTAAACTAAGCTAATTTCATGTTTTGCATATGCCTTGGGGGTGTATAAATGAAAATTTTCCAACAAAGAGGAACAGTGTGGATGTCTGTAAGAAACTACGATGTCTGTAAGTAATCCTACAACCGTTAAAACCACTGTAGCATCACTGATTAAAACCAAAACAAAAAAATCCTGAAAAAGTTCCAGGAAAGGAGTGAGCTGATTTCTTAAGCCTGAGAGGGCACTAAAAGGGCCCAAGCGCTCCAATAGGAAGAACTCAGGATGCCCTCGCACACGACCATTTCAACTCTATAGTCTATGGTCCAGACAACGCGCGGCCTGTCTTGAAGCCAGGAGGGACATTCCTGAACCCCGTGAACAAGGTTCACGACCACCGAGCTTCCATTACGGAACCACAACGGACGTTTTTAAGACCGGATTGGTGGGGGGCGGTGGAGGGGGGGGGAAAGGGGGAGAAAGGGAGGGGGAGGGGGATTGGGGGGGTGTGAACGACGCTATCATTTCCGGGCAGCTCTTTGGTACCCATGCACGTTCGCTTGGGCAGTTGCCTTTGTGGGCAAGCCGTGAATGAGGAGCCCCCCCCATTTCGCACAGGTAGAAACTTGGATTCAGAGAAGTCACTAACTTCGCAGTCTAAAAGCACCCCCAAAGCCCTCATCCCTGCACCCTCGTCCCCGCGGCCAGGCTGCGCGGCGCCTGGGCCTCGACCTCCCCGTACAGGCGGCGCCAACTCCGACCGAGCACCCGCGCCTGCCGGGCGTCCCGGGGGAGCCCGGCCGATCAAGGGCGAGCAAGGCGCACGCGCACCGCACGGCGCGGGGTCCCGGGGTCCGCAGGTGCGACGCGGCCGCCGCCCCCGCCGCGAAGGATGACGGCTTCACGCCGCTCGCTCCCTCGCTCGCCTGCCGCCCGGCCCCGCCTCATCCCTCGGGTTCCCCCGCCACGCACTCACCACGCGATTGTCTCGTTTCCCCATGGTGGCCGGCCGGACGCGCGGGAAGGGAGAGCAGGCCGGAGGAGAAGCCGAAGCGGGCCCGCCGCAAGTCCTCCTACCGCCTTTACGCCCCGCCCAGAGAGCGGCGCCCCGCCAATCCGGGGACTGCACACGCCACAGCGCCCCCGGCGGTGCGGAGGACAGATGGCGCTGTTCCCAGGAGCTGCCGCCGGGTTCCTGTGACCCCAACCATTCTTGGGCAGGAGGACACACACTCTGTACCTGGGTCTCGCCAAGGCAGCTCACTCCATTTGGCCTTGGCTTCCTTATGCGCCGAAATACTCATTCTAGGGGAAAGCAAGATTATTACAACACTTACTGTGCCTGCGCTGGTACTCGTGTTGAATGGTACACGTGTTGAAAATAATGCTAGGAGGACCAATACAAACTGGTCGTACAGAATTCACCTGGTAGGGGAGAAAGTGTTGTGAGAGGCTTGCTTAAGGAACGTGTGTACTCCACGCTTCGTTCGCTCATCACCTGTGTATTCATTTCTTTTGGTTTTTGAGACTAGCTTTCTCTGTGTTGTCTTGGTTGTCCTGGAACTCGCTCTGGAGACAGATCCATCGGCCTCTGCCTCTCGAGGAGTGCTGGGTTAAAGTCATGCAGCATCATGGCCTGGAGATTTCTATTTTGTTTTGTTTTGTTTGTTTGTTTGGGGGGGGGAGGGATTCGAGACAGAGTTTCTCTGTGTAACCTTGGCTGTCCTGGACTCACTTTGTAGACCAGGCTGGCCACGAACTCACAGCGATCCCTCTGCTTTTGCTTCTGCCTCTGCCTCTGCCTCCCAAGTGCTAGGATTATAGGCGTACACCATAATCACCTACTTTGCGTCTTTATTAACGCTAGCTGCTCTTGCAGAGGACTTTTATTTGTTTCAAAGCATCCACATGGCAGTTCACAACCATCTGTAACTCCAATTCCTGTGTATCCAATGAATTCCTCTTCTGACCTTTGTGGGCACCAGGAACACTCAGTGCACATACATACATGAAGGCCAACATATAAAACAAACCTAACAAAAATTTGTCATAAATCTTTAAAAAAAAAAAGGAGGCTGGGACAATAGTTAAGATACAATCCCTACCTTTTGTTTGTTTGTTTTCCTTTCTTTTTTTTTTTTTTCTTTGTGTGTGTGTGTGAGTTGTTTGTTTCGAGACAGGGTTTCTCTGTGTAGCCTTAACTGTCCTGGACTCACTTTGTAGATCAGGCTGGCCTCAAACTCACAGAGGTCAAGCCTGCCTCTGCCTCCCAGAGTGTCGAGACTACAGCTGTGGGCCACCGTGTGGGGCCACAATCCCTACCTTTAAGGGGTGCGTTTACAAGCTCGTTGGGAGGAGATAAGTACACACAGGTTGCAGTTACTGTTTCAGGGCTCTGCTATTATCTAGACTGTACCAAAACGTCAGGAGAAATGGTCTAGACTCTAAAGACTGACACACCATCCTCATTGAGCATTCACAGTCTTGGGGAAGGCGGCTTATAGACTCGTGTCAACACAAGAGCATAAGGAAGTAATTTAAAAGCGACCAGAATCCTTTCTGCTTATGGAAAGTGGCAATATAGAACTTTTATTACATTGAAGAGAATCCTTTAGCCTTTTCCTGGGCCTTATGCATACAACCGTAGCATCTGGGAGGCGAGGGCCAGATGGGTAGAAGTCATGAGTTCAAGGCTGTTTTGAGCAACAAACCAAGTCGAGTCTGGCCTGGGTAACTTAGTGAGACATTGTCTGTTGGTTTGCATATCAGTGGCAGTGGTGGATCCTTTACCTAGCGTGCGCGAAGCCCTATATTCAGTCCAGTACCTCAAAGAAAATCACCTTTTCCTCTCTTAACAGAGATTCCCCTCCTTCCTCATGCTTTCTTGTTGCAACAGATGTCTCAATTCCACATTCTTTCTTAAACTGTTCCTGTGGTAGTTTGGGTGTTATTGGCCAACAGAGGCCTACAGGGAGTTGGTATGGCCTATTGAGAGGTGTGGCCTTGGAGTAGGCGTCACCTTGTTGGAGGAAGTGTGTGTGGGTTGGGCTTTGAAGTCTCCGATGCTCAAGCTATATCCAACCACACAGTTCTCCTTCCGCTGCCTTCAAATTAGGGACGTAGAGCTCGGAGCTGTCTCTGTCCAGCACCACACCTTCCTGGACACCGCCATGCTTGCCACCATGATGACAGTGGACTAAACCTCTGAAACTGTAAGGCAGCCCTAGTTAAATGCTGTCCTTTATAAGAGTTGCCTTGGTCATGGTGTCTCCTCACAGTGATGGAGACCCTAACTAAGAACAGGCGGTTCTTCTCACATCATTCAGTACTGATTGTTTTGGGGGAATCAGTTTTACCGCCCACTGTGGATCTGGCTTGAAGTTGTTTTTGTTTGTTTGTTTGTTTGTTTGTTTTTTAATTTCTGTTTCTCCTCACTTATCTTTTACTCCCAACTTAATCTGAAGATAGGCCATCTTCTCTTTGTGCCCAACAGAAGAGTCTGTGAGCAGTAGCCCACTCTGTGATGCTCTGGCACTCAGCAGCCAGGATTTCCAGCAGGATGGGGAGTTTCCTCTTTAGCTCCTTCTTGCTTTTGCATCCCTCATCTTTGCCTTGCTTCATCAAGTATAGAGATTTAAAAATATATAATGTTATGTAACTCAACAGGAAGATCTGTGTTTCCTTGGTCTATCTTTAGCTGATAATTGACCCAACCCTAGAGCAGGCATCTCATTGGAGAACACACAAAACAGAAAAGCTATCCAGGACCCAGTGGAGATCATAAAGAAGCTATTGGAGGGGGCTGCTGAGAGAAGACGTCATAAAACCTACATCAATCCATGCTTTCCCAAAATAAAACTCCCAGTGACTCTGTAGGAAGACCAAAGAGATGCCTTATATATCGCCCACATATACGATCTGTTAAGAAACACAGTTCACTTCTAGCGCTGAGTTACATGCTGTCCCAAACACTTAAGGCACAGCCAAGAAATTGCATTTCATCTTTCTGATGAGAAAAATAGAGGACAGGCAAAGCCAAGCCATGCGCTTCTCGTCTCACAGTGATAAACCAGAGCCGCTGAGGGTTTGAACACAAGTGGGTCACAGATGAAAATACAGGCCTCCCTTCCAGTGTCATGCTATCATTGGAGGGGACAAGAGAGGCTCAAAAAGTTGCATTTCAGGTAGACTGTGACTCTGGGCAGACTTCCCACTGAAGAGCTGAGAAGAAAGAGAGAATTGCTTGGGTTAGAGGAGACAGACTAGGCAAGTACACCAGCATCAGGCACTTGCACAGGGTGGAAAGGCTGGGAAGGCACATGGGGCTGGAGGCAAAAGACCTTGACTGCGAAGGGGGGAAAGTTTTATTTTATTGTACGGAGAGAGTTTTATATTTTGGTTGTGAGCCTAGCCTTTAATGGCTGGGCCACTCTCCAGCCCTGGAAGAGTTTTAAATAGGAGTAGATGAATAGCTTCAAAAGAGCAAAGCTGTAAGTCATAGTCATAACTATTTTAATAGCTTTCTTGGGTTGAGGCTTTCCGCGTGAATAGCATCCACTGATTATAACTTGGGTCGTCTTCGTTTTGCCTTTAATTTTTGTTTTTTCGTTTTTGTTTTTTTTGGGACAGGGTTTCTCGGTGTAGACTTGACTGTCCTGAACTCTCTTTGTAGACCAGGCTGGCCTTGAACTCACAGAGATCCGCCTGCCTCTGCCTCCCAAGTGCTGAGATTAAATAAAGGTGGGTTGTCTTCTAAATGTACCAATATACTAATTGACTTTCCTGCACTCCTGCATTATTTTTGTGGGTGCTTGAGGATTTGAATGGAAAGTGACATAGACACTTAATCTATAACGCAAATGTCTGTTGTTTGGGTGTACATATCCCTAGACTAGACACATAAGGATGACACTTTATACTTGATGACAACGGCCACTGGAATAATATTAATCTAGGCAGCACTTCTGGTGGGAGGATTCAAGTTTGATATTCATGACAAATGAAATGACTAAAGTATAGTACTCTCCTGCAGTGACAAACCACGCAGGACTCTTTAAAGTGAGGTAGAACTCTCTGTCTTGATCTGGAGAAATGGCCCTAATATTTATTGGCGGAAAAGGAACTACAACACAATATAGACCATGACAGCGTGTAGTAAATAAAACAATGTATTGATGCTCAGTGGGTAAAGTGTGTGCTGTGCAAGGACTGGAGTTTAGATTCTCAGCACACACCCAAATGTTGGGTGGGCATAGTGGTCCACCAGCAAGCCACTGTTCCGGAGGTGGAGAAAAGTTCTCCAATGTGAGTTGGTTGGCTAGACTAGCTGAGTTGGTGAACTCTAGGTTTGCGTGAGAGACCCTGCCTCACAGATATCTACCCATAATGTGCACCCACATATATGTGAATGCACACACGAACCGCCCCCCCTCACACAGACCAATAAAAATAAAATACATTGGTTCATGCACTGTCTAGTTTTATGTCAACTTGACCCAGGGTATAGTCATCAGAGAGGAGGGAGCCTCAGATGAAAAAACAAGGCCTGTTTTCGGCAAGCCTGTAGAGCATTTTCTTAACTAGTGATGGATGGGGAGGGCTCAGCAAATTATGAGTGGGGTCACCCCTGGGATGGTTCTATAAGAAAGCTGACTGAGCAAGCCACGGGGAGCAAAGCAGTAAGTATTCCTTTTCCATGACCTGTGCATCTGCTGCTGCCTCTGTGTCCCAGTCCTACAAGAGTTCCTATCCTGGTTTCCTTTGATGGTCAACTATAGGGTAGCAGTAGAAGCCAAATTAACCCTTTCTTTCCCAATTTGCTGTCGGCCATGGTGTTTCATCATAGCAATAGAAACTCTAAGGCAAATTTGTTGTTTTGAAAAAATGAAAATCCCAAATCCCGGGAGCCAGATGCTAGCAGTGAAAACCTGCTAGCTCAGAGAGGCAGAGAAAGCACCCAGCTGACCTTCCTACTCAGCTGACACCTCAGAGGAAAAAGCCCAAAAAGAACCCTATCTCAGCCTACAGGCTAGGAAGAAAAGGCAAACAAACAAACAAACAAACAAAACTCCAAGGCCAAAGGCTTGCTAGCTCAAAGCTCAAAAGCCCCTTTTTCTTATCCAAGCTGTCTTAAATACCCTTCAACTCAAAGTCCCTCCTACTTTTTAATCCAAGAGCTGGTTTCTTGCTCTGCCTCTTGACCTAGGGTTAACTTTATTAAATCCTGTGTACAGAAAGCTCTTGTATTAAAGCTGTATGCTAGGACTGGCTGAGCCACACCATAATCACCTGCTTACAGTAAACAGAAAGTTCTTGGATTGACGGTGTGTGTCAGGGCTGAACCACACCAAACAAGAAACAGGTCTTTACAGTTCGCAATCTTGGGGTTCCCAACGGGATCAAATATTTTGTTGGAACTTGGAACTAGAAAAGCCATTGAGGGTTGAGACCTCAGCGAACTGTACTGTAGGAGATTGGGCATCAGGGGTGAGGATGTTGAGGGCAGTACAGGTGATGGAGACCTGGCTTGAAACGTTTTAGAGGGAAGCTTAAAGACTCTTTCAGGGACATTTGATATTTTGAACTAAGATTCTGTGGTTCTGGGTTAGCTTGTGATTAACTGAACACCAGAACTGCTAAAATGAAACCTTTGCTTTGCTAGAACACTCGATGCTAGGCAGCTGGAGATGATCACCTAGTGGCGAGTACCAGCATCATTGGGGTGAAATCTGGAAAGTGTTTCCTAAGAGCACACACAAGCTGTGTTCCAGATATGGCCTATGCCGTACCTTGTGTTGGCAGCTGAACTTGGTTGTATAAGAGTCACCTCGGTAGTGCTAGTTTTGAAGAAGGGAGTCAGAGAGAGAGAGAGCAGCTGAGGCTTGGCACTGTGTGGCGAGGTTGGAGTCTCTGAAGAGATGCCAGGAAAGGACACTGGGGAACGTTCAGCTCAGTTTCAGCAGAAGATCCCAGCAGTTTGGAGGTGCCCGTGCCATGGGATGCCAACTACGAACAGCAGCAGCTGTGGAGAGGAGCCAGCAGGAGACCAGAAGACAAGCTGTGTGTGCTGCAGAGGACAGAGCCAGAAAAGTGATCTGAGCCCCCCTGGAAGAGTCCAGAAGATCATGAGGAAGTCCCAGACACTGGATACTGAGTTATTTACAGCTGGAGTTTGGTTTTGCTTTGATTTGATTGTGCCCGTGTTCTTCCCTCTTGAAGGAAGGAGGTATTTAATTTATTATTGATTTTATTGGAGCCCACAGTTGAGAGATTAGATTTTTAAAGATATTTTTAGGTTTTAAAAGAGACTTTGGATTTTTAAATAGACTGAATTTTAAAGTGTTTGAATTTATAAAGATAGTAGGACTTTTAAGACTTGGAACATTTTGTATTGTGATGTTTGTACTAATGTGTGCTCTTGGGGAGGAACAAGAAAAAAATTGGTTGTGGCTTAACCAAGATGTGTCTGTGTGTTGAGTTGACAAGAAGTCAGTTGTACTGGCTAGTTTAATGTCAATTTGATGCAAGTTTACTCATCAGAAAGGAAGGAGCCTCAAATGAGAAAATGACATTATAAGGTCGGCCTGTAGAGCATTTCCTTAACTAGTGATTGGGGGGAGGTCCAGCCCATTGTGGATGGTGCTGATGCTGGGCTTGTGGTCTTCAAGCCAGGAGACAGAGCAGGACATTAAGCAGCACTCCTCCAGGGCCATTTGCATCAGCTTCTGGTCTCAGGTTCCTACCCTGTGTGAGTTTCTGTCCTGACTTCCTTTGATACTAAACTATGTTGTGGAAGCTTAAGCCAGATTAACCCTTTCTTCTCCAACTTGTTTTTGGTTATGGTGTCTCATCATAGCAGTAGAAATCTTAGCTAAGACATTTCAGACCTGTACGGTCATATTGTTCAGTGGTGTGTGTGTGTGTGTGTGTGTGTGTGTGTGTGGTGTGGTGTGTGTGGTGTGTGTGGTGTGTGTGGTGTGTGTGGTGTGTGTGTGTATGTGTGGTGGTGGTGTGGTGTGTGTGTGTGATATGTGTGTGTGGTGGTGGTGTGGTGTGTATGTGTGATATGTGTGTGTGGTGTGTGTGTGGTGTGTGTGTGTGATATGTGTGTGTGGTGTGTGTGTGGTGTGTGTGGTGTATGTGTGGTGTGTGTGTGTGTGTGGTGTGTGTGTGATATGTCTGTGTGGTGTGTATGTGGTGTGTGTGTGGTGTGTGTGTGGTGTGGTGTGTATGTGTGTGTGGTGTGCACACATGCACATGTGTGGGTTGTGAATGTGAAGGTTAAACCTCAGGAGCCATCAACCTCATTTTGTGAGACTGTATTTCTCATTGGCCTAGAGCTCATCAGTAAGTCCAGATTGACTAGCCTGTGATTCCTGGGCTGTGCCTGGCCCTGGGCTTACAGACACTCACCACTGTACCCAGCTTTTCCAAGGGGGCTCAGTGGATGAACTCTCATCCTGTCCTCGTTCAAAATTTTACCAACTGAGCTGTCTCCCTAGTGCTCTGGAAATTTTCTGAAAAATTTCCACAAACTTTCATTGGTGGGTACTTCATAACAATATTAGTGAGCCAAGAAGGTAGACAGAGACATTGTTACCTCCCACAGCTTCTGTTCTTCCTGGGCCGACTCCACTGAGTCTCCTTGGGGATCTGCACTTGCCACGCAACTTCTGGATGCAATTTTGCCTCTGTGCAGTTCAAACAGTGATTGGTTAGCATGATCATCTGTGCTCTTGGCAGTCATATTTCTCTCTGTAAAATGTCTGTAAAAGATCCATGCTTAAAGAACCTGTGCTTACTGGGAAGTGGTGGCTTGTGAGTTCGAGGCCAGCCTGGTCTACAAAGTGAGACCAGGATAGCCAAGGCTACACAGAGAAACTGTGTCTCCAAAAACAAAAACAAAAACAAACCAAAGAAAAACAAACAAACAAAAAAAAAAGGAGAAGAAGAAGAAAGAAAGAAAAAAGAAAGTGTGCCATTGAAAACCAAGTTGTCATTCATTTTACTTAGTTTGTCTGTTGTAAGCTCCAGATTAAATTCTTTTAATGTGTAAAGGTAGCGGAAGTTACCAAGAAAGAGCATCAGGAAGGAAAATGTCCCATATCCATGAGAGTGTCAGCTGGACCAAAGGGTTAGAGCTTTGCTATAATTTTCCTCTTGTCCCATCCTTGTTGATGTGCCTCGCGAGCTATGAAAGCCACTGGCCTTTAACTTTATTAAGACTCAGTTTTATTGTGGTAATTGGCGTGTAACATTTTCCAGCTCGCAATGCAGTTTGAACTTTGAAAACTATAGTCTTGTATCCATGGCCACAATCAAGAGATGGAAGATTTCCATCTCTGTAAACGTTCCCCTGCGCTTGTGCACAGTTAACTGCCTTTCCTGTTTCCCAGTCTGTGGAAACCAGTGGTCCGTTTTCTGTTGCTCTAGTTCTGCTTTTACTAGAACTTCATATACATGAGTATGTGTCCATGTTTAATGCATTTATGTGCATGTATCTGTGTACATGTGTGACGAAGCCAGAAGTTGACACTGGATGGTTTCCTATATGCCACTCTGCCTTATTTGTTTGAGACAGGATTTCCTACTGATCTTGGAACTCACAGATTCAGCTCGATTGGCTGGCCAGTGGGCCCTGAGCATCTTCTTGTGGCTGCTTTCCAGCACTGGAGTTATAAGCGTGTCTGACTTTTAAGTTGATGTTGGGGATAAGCATCAAGTCTTCCTGCTTTCCCAGCACACCATCTCCCCAACCTCTGGCTGGATTACACAGACACTATATTAATAGTTCTTCCTTTTAAAAATGTATGTTAAATATGAAATATGTGCCATACAACATACATGATATAAGATTTATTGGAGAGCATGAGAAAAGAAGGAAGGGGGGAACACCCAAGGGGGACAGAGAGAGAGAGAGAGAGAGAGAGAGAGAGAGAGAGAGACAGAAAGAGGAAGAGGAAGAGAGAAGAAGAGGAAAGCAAGAGAGGGAGAAGAGGTGGGTTTGTCCTTTTTATATCCTGAGCAGGTGCACACCTAGTGGCCAGACAGGTGATGATGCCATAGGTTGCTAGGCAGACTAGGGCAGGTACACTAACATTCCTCCCTTTTCCTATTATTAAAAAAAAATGAGGATGCTTTTCATGTATGGTATGTTAAAGTATATAAATGTAGCTTCATTGGAAGCAGCTTTTGGCTGCCATGCAAATAGAAGAGAGAGAGAGAGAGAGAGAGAGAGAGAGAGAGAGAGAGAGAGAGAGAAACAAAATGTCCAGATTACTTGGTGAAGGGAAAGGAAAAAAGCTCTGTCCTGGAAAGTTTAGAGTAGAGGGTAGGGTATGTTAGCTATGTCCTGCAGCAGACAGGGACCAAGGAGTGCTGGGAGAACTTGGAGCTGTTTGTCCAGGATCTGAAGCTCACCATCTTAGCCTTTTGTAAATGGGTAAGAGATGAATAAATCAACCATCTTTGACTGCTTCCTGCTGCCAGTGGGGCAGCCACAGGGGATGAAAGGCTGAAATGTTGGCCAGGTCCAGGAAGAGCAGGCTACTGTATTTGCTGTCCAGGGTCTGAGAACACCTGCAGCTGGCAGGGGCAGGTCCAGCTGGAACAATCTGTGAGGCTGGGCTGCTTTGGCACTGTCCTGGATGTAGGAAGTCTGGCAGGATACTGGAACATATATGTAGGTGGAAGACAAAGTTAGTAGGTTAGGGAGAAAATTCCCTGTAGGTGTACATTTGAAACTCTTGGGAGAGTGAACAGAGATGGAAGTTTTGGAGTGAAGATGAGAAAAGCTTGAATGTATGGACCCTGCTTTTATTTTACTTGAGGTGCATATTTGAAACTTTTGGGAGATTAAAGAAGAACAAGGCTTAAAAATAAGGAGCCTTCTTCCATTTTGCTCGATTGCTGGTGACAATTAAAAGTTTCATTTTGGATTTTTGGATCTGTCCAAGTTTGGTTGCAGAGGTGGGTAAGCTTAGCAGACCTTATTGTAGGCGTAGGGATTTGAAATTCTCCAGAAGGCATCCCAGAGGAGCCTGGAGAAGTGGTGAATGGATTATTTCCTATGGAGTGGTGAATTCAGCAATCTGTTAGGGACACCCCAGAAATGGATTGTGAATCAAGAACATCTGGTGCAATCTGTTTTGGTCACCTGTTGATGCTGGCCATGACCAGGGAAGGGCACAGCTCAAACAGGAAAGAGTTGGCCCAGAGACACAACCACCTAGTGTTAGTGTACTAGGATTTTTGGCAGTGGGGACAGAAAAGGAAACTGCATCAGTGGCCTTGCCCAATGGGAAAGTCCTAGTAGAACTTTGTAGGTCAGTGAGGAGGACCAGCCACAGTCATGAAGATTGGGGTTGGAATACCTCCACTCCCAGTGAACCAAGGAGGGCTGGCAATCTCTCTGACATGAACTAGGAAGGGGAAATTCATTTAATCAGCTGGTGTTGGGTGCAGAAAGGTGGCAATTGGGTAGTTAGGGAGGAGAGTCCCAAAACCACTGAACCGGGGAGGAATTCCACCCTACAAAATCGGCAATAGGTGGGAAACTCAGGCCGTTGATTGGCAGTGCTTATCTGGACTCCATTTGGTCTGAGAGGTCGGCTTCCTGTAGCTTACAAGAATCTTAAGTTTGCAAAATGAGATAAATTTTAGACAAGTTATCAACATCATTGTTTGCAATCTGCAGTGAAATATACATTGTAGGAAAAGGCCGTAGACGTATAGCATAGTAGAGGCTTAGGAAAAAACTTCCGGTTAAAAGCATGAATACTCTTTGAGGTGATCTTAGGAAAGGCAGAAGCCTTACGGATTTTTCTGACATCTGTGAAAAGGTAATGTGAAGGGGACAGAAGCCTCTTGTAGAGCAGAAGGGCAAAAGCTCACTTGATCTTGATTTTCAGCATCAGTACACATCATGAAAGAGTAGCTTCTTCCCTCTGTCCAGAAGACTGTATATAATTAAAGCACAGTGAGAAACACTTTCGGTCTATATTTAAAAGACAAGCCAAAGGAAATTTAAAATCGTGAGTGTGAAAATATGATAGTGGGTCATACAGTGGAATTTTTTTTTAACCATAGTTAGATTAATAAATCAGAGCTCCGGTGATTAGTGTCAATGCTCTGAACAGTCTCAGTGCAGCAGTAGCATAGCAACAAGAAATAAAAAAAAACACCCTTTAAGACATTCTGACCTTCATAACTTGTATTTACCAACTTAAAACACCTTCTTAGACTGTCTAATATTCCTAACTTGCATGGATCAACCTTAAAACAACTTAGACTCTCCAACATTCATAAAACATTTTGAAAACTTTAAGACATAGGTGAAATTGCTGTGAGCTGTCACTGTCCTTTAGCTAAATAATGGTAAAAGGCTGTATCTGAGACCTGTCCTTTAAGTCTGGTAACGAGGTAGGCTGTATTCAGACCTGAAAAATTGCTGAAGTTTTGTTTTTGTTTTTTGTTTTTTTGTTTTTTTGAGACAGGGTTTCTCTGTGTAGCCTTGATTGTCCCGGACTCGCTTTGTAGACCAGGCTGACCTCGAACTCACAGCGATCCGCCTACCTCTGCCTCCCGAGTGCTGGGATTAAAGGTGTGCACCACCACGCCCGGCTAAGTTTAAAAAAAAAACATTTATTTATTTTTATTTTATGTGCATTAGTGTTTTGTCTGCGTGTGTGTCTGTGTAAGGGTGTTGGATCATGGAGTGACAGACAGTTGTGAGCTGCCATGTGGTTGCTGGCCTTTGATCCTGGATTCTCTGGAAGAGTAGTCAGTGCTCTTAACTGGTGAGCCATCTCTCCAGCCACTCAAATTGCTAAAGTTTTAAAACTTTATAAAAGTACCATTTACTAATAATTTATGTCCCACATAACAAATCTTTGCCAAATCCCAAATCACATAGGTATTGTTTTTTCCCCCAAGTCTTGCACCGTTAGCTCTTGTGTCTAAGCTTCTGGAGCTATGAGCAGACCAAATTTGGAGAAAGATACTCGCTGATTCCTCAATCGTATTCACTCAGCACATGCACATTATGTGCAAATTCAGAAGCTAAATGAACAAATGGCAAGACAAAGTTATATTATATAAATGGAGGTTTATTGGAAGTTGGGGGAGAGAGAGAGAGAGAGAGAAGGGGTTGGGCAGGAGGGAGGGAAGAGGAGACACACACGCAGAGAGAGAGAGAGAGAGAGAGAGAGAGAGAGAGAGAGAGAGAGACAGAGACAGAGACAGAGACAGAGAGAGAGAGAAGAGAGTGGTGAACCAAATGTTTGGATTATAACACTAAAGAATGAGTTCACAGTAAGATATAGGTGGTTTTGGAGTCCAAGCAACTCTTGGAAGGAACCAGGGTATTTGTATCTTTTCTTTTCTGTCCATAGACAGGTCTCCTGTGTTCTGTGCACATGAGAAGAAACAAGGCCAACTGCAGCCGGGATTTACAGGCACCTGTCTAGGTGTATGAGACTAACACTGCAGATTGTCTTGGTCCCACCCCCATGGAATGTTTGCTCCAATCGTGTGTCCAGAATGGCCTCGACAGAGCAAACTGCTTTCCTGGGACTAATTTGTTCTTCTCTAGAGAACTGGGGGTCGGGGAGGGGAGCGGTGGCTTTGTGTGACATTCCAAAGGAGAAATCAGTGTCGTGAGCTTCCTTGTTTTAATACTTGTTTCTGTTTTATGTGTATGGGTGTTTTGTTCGGTGCACCATGTATGTGAAACTCCTGTTGACGCCAGAAGAGGACCAGAGATGCCCTGGAACAGTTGTGAGCTGTCATATGGGTGCTAGGAACCAAACTGTGGTACTTTGTAAGAACAGCAAGTTGCACTTAATTGCTGAGCCATATCTCTAGGCCCCTCTTTTAATTTAAAAAAAAAGTTTCTTTTTTGTTTTTATTTGTGTAGGTGTGTGCATATGCTACATACATTCTGGTGCCTCCAGAGGGTGTTGGGTCCCCTGGAGCTGGAGTTACAGATCAGTGGGGACATGGGTGCTGCATTCTGAACTTGGGTCCTCGGGAAATGCAGCAAGTGGTCTTGATTGTTGAGCTATTTCTCCAGCCCCGATGAATCTATCTATCTATCTATCTATCTATCTATCTATCTATCATCTATCTATCTATCATCTATCTATCTATCTTTGAGACAGAATCTCACTATGTGTCTATGACTGGCCTGGAACTCACTATGTTGACAAGGCTGGCTTTGAACTCACAGACATCTGCCTGCTTCTGCCTCCCCAGTGCTGGCATTTAAGGTGTCTATCACCATGCCTGAATGGAGTGACTTCTTAATGGCTTTCAGTCCTAATAGCCTATGGCAGTAATAATAAAAGGATCTATTTGTACAGTTTTGAAGAAAATGATTCAGTTTGGTCAGACATTGTTGTTAATGCCTATTTCTTGTGAAAACATGTGCACTGACCTCTCTCTTAGTAAGTCATAAAATTTCAAAATAGTTTTTTGGCATAGGGTTTCTCTGTGTAGTCTTGTATCCTGGAACTTACTCTGCAGACCAGGCTGGCCTCAAACTCAAGGGATCCTCTGCCTCCTGTGTGCTGGGATTAAAAGTGTGAGCCCCCACCACTTGGCTACATTTCCATTTTCTTTCCTTCCTTTCTTTCTTAAGATTTATTTATTTTATGTATATGAGTGCTCTATTTGCATGTATACCTACATGCCAGAAGAGGGCAACAGACACCATTATAGATGGTTGTGAGCCACCATGCAGTTCCTGGGAATTGAATTCAGAACCTCTGGAAGAGCAGACAGTGCTCTTAACCTCTGAGTCATCTCTCCCAAATTCCAATTTCTTAATGAAGATTAAATTCTCAGCTTTATAGTATCCACAAGGAATACTTCCTTTAGAAATTTAAATTTTAAGTACATCTTATGGTCTAAAAAAATTAAAGGCATGTCCTAAATGAGGCTTCCAGGTGATTCTTGAGGTCTAATTTATTTATTTATTTGTTTATTTATTTATTAGTATTATTTTCTTTTTAAAGAAGATTTATTTATTATGTATACAGTGTTTTGCCTGCATGTACACTTGCATGACAGAAGAGGGCACCAAATCTGATTATAGATGGTTGTGAGCCACCATATGGTTGCTGGGAATTGAACTCAGGACCTTTGGAAGAGCAGACAGTGCTCTTAACCTCTGAGCCCAGCCCTTGAGGTCTAACTTAAACATACCCAATACTATCTATCTCTAACAAAGGACTATGTATCAGCTACTATGGTCCATTTTTGCCTCTTTGTGTAGTATCTCAACTAATATATTGTTTCTAATAAGTATGTAGTCAAGCAAAAATAAGCAAACTCCTTTGTATTGATGTCACCTTCCTGACCCTATGACGGGGTTGTGCAATCAGTTCTAGTCATACACATTTTTGAAGAACAGAAAACAGAAAAGAGCATGTGTGAAGTAATAGGAATATTCTGTTAATTTTAAGTATGCAGACCTGTAGAATTCCCCGTAAACTCCCACTGGGATTTGCCTTTATTCTGTCTAGGCTGTTAATTGCACTTAACTTTAAAGCTCTGAAAGAAATATTCATAATGGGTAATCAAAGAATTGATCTTGATTAATAAACACCACCTTCTGGGACCTACCTCATCTATTGATTTTCTCCTGAAAAACAAGGAAGTAGGAATTGGGCTGAACTCCAAAGGGCAAAATCTGGGACAGGTTGTAAAGATCTCAGCGGAATTTGATGGAGACAGACACTACAGAAGGACCTGTTTGGGCACAGCTGTGCAGAACAGGATCCAGAACAGTGGCATGTGTGGCATGCAGGTACCAGGTGATGACACTCATCTCAGGATGTGTCCTGGACCTCCATTCCCTCTGCTGCCTTCCTTTTCATTGTGGGCCTGGGCACATCCAGAGTATTCTCCCCTGGGACTGACACGTCTTGGTCTTTTGAGTGGTGGCAAGCCTCATTTCTGCAGAAACTCTTTTTGTTTCAGTGCATGTGTCGTGGAGAATGAAGTCAGGACCCATGTCCTTTGCTATTGTTCTCCACCGTTACCTTTTGGACAGGGTCTCTCACTGAACTTGGTTCAGCGACTGACCAGATGGTCTGGCTTTTGGGTTCTAGGGCAGTGTCAGTCTTTGCCCTCCCAGCAGTAGAATTACAGATGTGGGTGACATCCCCTGAATTTTATGTGGGTGCAGGAGATCCAAACTCACACTTTTCATATCAACCACTTTGTTGGCTGAACCATTGCCCACCCCCACCCCCACAGTGAACCTTATTTCAAGTTTTTTTTTTCATGTGTGTGTGGAGCTCATGCACATGGGTGTGCAGGTATACATGTGTGTACCAGAAGGCACTGGGTACCTTCCCTCTCTGTGCTGTGCTCCTCTAAGATAAAGTCTCTTGCTGAACCAGAGCTCACCCCTTACTTACACTTAGGCTACACACAAATTCTCAGATCTGTGTTCTGCCCTCCAATGCTAGGGTCACAGGTCCAAACAGCCACAATGAAGTTTTTTTTTTTTTTTAATGTGGGTGCTGTAAAGTTTTAATTTGGTTGCCTCATGCTTGCATAGCAGAAGCTCTTCTCTACGGAGTCATCCCTCAGCCTACCATGCTACACATTCCTATGATACCTTCGCTGGTCTCTGCCTTACCATTTTGGTGGCACACACTTTCTTACTGCACCTTCTCTCACATGTAGCCTCCGTCTTATTTTTCTAACTAAAGCATTTAGTGTAGTCACGCTAGCATTTGTTGAACGAGCTGTAAGCTCAGTGAGCGGCTTCTATTTTAAAATGCATTCTTGATGAAAAACCTCTCTTGAAAAAGCCTAACATGTTATGCTAACACATTCCGTAACGTTAATGATAAGTTACTGCAGTGTATTCATTGAGGTAAAAAGACACACAGCTGGCAGGCAGGGCAATCACTCCCTAAGGAAGGAGTCGGAAATTGCTGTTTTTATTTGCTACCAACACTTTTATTGTAAGAAATACAAAAGGTATGACAAATGTACAAACCATTTTCTGGTTCTGTTTCAACCAATTCAGCTGGCACACAAGTGAGTCCAATGGGTAGTGACATTTGAACAATGGTTTTGAAAAACAATGAATTCAATTACCTGACAATAAATACCTAAATTTGCATTCTAGCACCCAGTAAAACATCCAGTTTCCAAAGGAGTATTGATCTGTAACCCTCCATGTTTCCTGCCAGTTGTGTCTCCTGCCCCCTGACACAGAATGAAGACTGTAGCTCAGCTCTGTCTGGGGGGAAGTTCTTTGTTAAGAAGCCTGCAGGAGGCCGGGAGTCACCCCTTACCTAGGCTGCTTGTATGAAGTACCCCATCCCAACAAGTTTGGTCTTTGGATGACACTGCCACAACACACACCCTCCACTTCCCTATTCCTGTAACTGGGAAGGGCTTGCATAAACTGACCAGTATTTTCATCTGCTTCAAGGGAAGGGAACAAAAGCCTTCAGCTCAGGGATTTGGAGGAGGGGGGGGCGCTGACCTTAGAGATACCCTTTTATGCATTTCCTCAGGAGGACTTTCTGTGTGGAGCGGCACAGGCACAGGTTTACGTTTTGCTGTAGGTACTCCACGTGGTCCTTCTGGTGGCCAGTAACCCTGATAAGGTAGGGCTGCCAGAGGGGATATGCCAGACTCACCCCTGAGTGCAGCACGGGGTTCACAGACCCTTCAGAGAAAGGTCCGGGGTGGACCTGGCATGCCAGCCTGGTAACTCCATCTAGCCGGCACAGGGAAGAGCAGAGGCAACACCATCAACCCCGAGACCCCTGCCCGCTCGTTTTAAGACTGTGTTCTAGGCAGTGATTTTTTTTGCCCCCACAGTGCTTCTTTGACCTGCTGAACCCAAAGCACCAAAAACAGACAGCATCCTGTAGCGATATGAGCAAACGGAATGAGGGTAATTATGCACCTTAAGGGAACGTGCACCCTGATGTCTGCACCGTGAAATCAAAACAGCAGACCGAGTTTCAAGTACGAAGAGAAGCAGTAAAAGCGGAGCCTGTTGATGCGACATCACACAGCAGCCTGGAATGTTTTGTTTTGTTTTGTTTTTCACCTGGGACTACAGCCAACAACGAACAGTCGGTATAGTGACTGGGTGTAAAGACCAGGATGTTCAGAAATATGCTAGAGGGTATTTCTAACTGACATCACGAGTGCATTCTGTGCCCGGCATCAGGCAGGTATCTCTTGTTGACTATGACCAGCCAAAGCCAAAACGGGGGTGGTGACCAGGCCTAGACAGGCACGCTTGGTGCTGAAAGTATTTCTCATCACATGCTTGGTGCCTAAATCTCAGACAAGGAGGTGGGGAGCATCAAAGGGACAGGCCTAGGAAGTGGCAGGGAGCACCTTGAGGGAGGGAGGGAGGGTGGGGGGAGGGAGGGATGGAGGGAGAGATGCAGGGGTGGGATGTACAGTGTGGGGACGCTGGACTCCTGGGGCTGGCTTTCACAGCCTAGGTTAGTATTGGACATGTGTGACCTCTACAGTTCAGTCCGGGAAACAGTGAGTCCAATGTCCAAATGAAGATCTCTTTTTTACCTTTAAACATTTTTCTACTCTAAGAAGAAGTCAAAACAAAAATCAGCTCATTGTGTAGGATAGCTTTGCTGGAGCCTCTAAAAGCAAGTTTTAACTAGTCCCTATGGAATACAAGAGCAACACTCACCTTACGGTGCAAACATACTTCTACACATCTAGAAAGGACAGCCCTGCTCCTGACGTGCACTCTGGGGCATGGCACTGCACCCCAACACACTCTGCTCTTCTACGCCAAACACTTGCCCATTAACCTTCAGCTCAGACCAGAACCAGCAGGAAACGCAACTGGGCTTTTGGGTTGTTGAGAACTCCTAGGTTTTTATTGCTAGGGTGGGCTGCTTCTGTATACAGCAAAGTCGCCTGGAACCTGAAACCACGATGAGCCTCAAGGCATAAGCAGCCAGTTCCGTTCCCATGGAAAAGCCTTCACACCACTCCCTTCTCCACGGTATCACTTGTTCCCACCACTGCACAGGACACCTACGAGGGCACTAGATTGCTTGGAGAAGACTCTTGCACAGAACCAGACAGGAGGCAGCACCTAGATGCCTGCTCTGCCCTGGTGGCCACCTAGCCCAGTCCCTAAACTAAAGCAACCTCTGCATGCTACCTTAGTATTTGCTATAATTAATCTCACACTACACTATACACTCATTGGCCAGGAGCAACAGCTACAGATTCCATTGCTTTTCCTCTTTTAACATAGTAAGACACCTAGACACCAAAAGTACTACATCTAATCAACTGAAACGTAGCGATCATGTCAAAAACTCATGCAGCTTATTTGGGGTATCACTGTAATTTTTGTTTGCTTAACTCCATCAAGACCATGATAATGAACATTAAATCCACGTCCTAACGTCTGCCTTTAGTTGCACTTTCACAGGACTAGTGTGGCTTATCAATAAATAATATACATGAATAATAATAGAAATAATTTATGTAAGCGTGGAAGTTGATAAGAAAAATTCCCCATCTTCTAAGTGCTGTTCCTAGTATGCTATTAATTGCGTGTACTGATACATCTATTACTGTTCATAGGAAAATAATGACTAAAAGTAAGAACTGAAATATACATGAATCTATTGTTGCAAATAGGATTGGAATGAAAAGACGTGACTGGGGATGGGGGTGATGTCATGAAATGGATTACTGATGGATTTATTTTACTCATCCAGAGACTTAAGGTCAAACTCAAGAGATGATGGTGACCACAGGAAAATTGCTGGCTAATCCATGTTATTGCATTTCATAGAACTGAAGATTAAAAAACTTCAAGTAGGGGTAGAGGGCCCCCCTACTTGGTTAGCTCACAACCAGAATCTGGCTAGAACCTTGCCTGAGTTAGAAAGTATAGGGCTAGACATAATTCCTGGCAGTCAATGTGTAGCTATATGACCCCTTAAAATCCAAATCCAAACCCAAAACCCTACATAGAGGAAGACAGAAAAGCTTCCTGTAAATGGGAAAATCCTTTTTCTTTTCAAGGAATAATTTACTCACTAAAGAAGAATAAGAATAAGAATAAGAATAAGAAAAGAAGAAGAAGAAGAAGAAGAAGAAGAAGAAGAAGAAGAAGAAGAAGAAGAAGAAGAAGAAGAAGACCAGAAAGTAAAGAATTATACACTCTTGCTATTTGAAGCAGAAAACTGTTTTTCAAAATGAAACATTTCCAGGATTTTTTTTTTTTTTGCCACCACATATGTATCAGGATAGAAAACAGAAAAAATAAAAAAAACTTTGTTCTGTAATTATATATCTGAAAAAACCAAAACAAACAAACAAACAAACAAACCAAACCCAAAACCTAAGACAACTTTCAGAGTGAGACATCTGGTACAGAGGGCTTGCAGAGCAGCATCCATCGTGTCTACACCCAAACTAGCGAGCAAACTGTGTTGTAGTTATTGTCACGCAGAGGCCAGCCCCGTGCCTCTAGAGCACCCTGCTTCCTAAGACGGCACTACAGAAGGCTCTGAGATGCACAGGGCACTGGCCCTCCCACAGCATCCTGCTGGGCCTGGCTTGGCTTGCCCAGGCCCCTGCCTTTCTGCCAGGTAGTCCTCAGGATGATGGCAGAGAGTAGACCCAGGGAGAACTTGGCATTTTACTGAGGGGCTTAACCTGAGATCTGTGCTTCAGTGGGAGCGGAGGGTGGAGGGTAGAGTAGGGGGTGGGGGTGGGAAAGAGCTGAAGACTTCTTAAGGCCTTGACAGCCCCTGATCTGTGAAGAGCTTTGATTCAATGTCTATAACTGAGGCTTGCCTGCCTGCCTGCCTGTGTGCCCGCCTGTCATTCTGGAGTAAAGTCAGGCAGGTGATTGCGCATGTGCCTCAGAAGGTATAAACTGCTTTCTGCCACAGCGTGCCTCAGAAACTTAAAATACCTTGTCTGTTTATCCCCACCGTGCTGCGCCATTAATTGGCTCAGCGGCACGGGTCTCTGAGGGGGGGAAAAAAAAGTGAATTCAAAATGTAGTAAAAAAACAAAAAACATAAAACAAAAAACAACAACAAAAAAAAAACACCTGACTTTGAGAGTGGAAACAGCAAAGCCTTATGTAGATTCCTTTCTAAGTTGATATGTTTATATATATGAACCCAAAATGTAGGAGTTAGGATTTGAGAGCTTACACTTGTGGCTTACAGGTGTAGAGTGTAAAAGCCACCGGTTCTTTTGTCACTTGAAGAGTGCTGCAGTTCTTTAGAAGATGTTCTGCATGCTCATCCGATTGCTGATTCGCTACTTATTTTGCTCCCTTGCATTTAGAAATGAACGAGAGTCAAAAAGGTTGCAGGGGAGTTGAGGGATGAGAGCAGGAGACAAGGTATGAGCGCTCTGGCTGGGGCTCCTCCCATGATGCTGTGCACACAGCAAGTCTGGCTTCGGGGAAGAAGTTCTATGTTCTAGAACAGCAGATGATTTGGGGTACATCAGACGTGTTCCTTAAGCAACTGTAAATGCATTCTTTATTTGCTTAAATGTCACTCCCGAGCAGATTCCACAGTCACTCAGCACCTAGCTGCAGAATATTATGAAGACTGTTAATTGCCCGAAGAAACACAGGCGAAGAGACACAGGTAACAGTTCAAAATGTGCGGAAAAACAGAAGTAATGTCGCTCCAGTACCTCTTTAGCCTTGGTCAGATCTGAAGTATTCTCTGAAAGCGCCACCTTGGGAACCCTACTGGGATACGGCAACAACAAAACTCCACACAAACCTTAGGGCACTGTGAATTTTAAAACCAGCTTTTCCTCCAAATAAAACCAAACCAACTCCAAACTCCTTTCCATCCCACCGTTTTAACTTGGAGCTGCTGTAACAGTATTTCGGTAGGCACTCGAGGAGAAGCCCGCATTTATTCTTAGGTGGCTATTTTCTTGAGGGCCAGGGAACCAGGCCACAGAGGCCTGACTATCCTAGCAGAAGTCCACTAACTTGCTGAAAATCCTAGCAGAAAAAAAAGGCAACTTCATTAGAAAAAAAGAAAGAAAGAAAGAAAGAAAGAAAGCAAGCAAATAGAGCCGTCTCTCTTTCAGAAGACAGGCGGGCAAAAGAATAGGTTTGGCTTATCTCCTGAAAAAAGCCACCACCACCACTATCCAAACCCAAACCAAGTCAGCGGAGATGCTTGAAAAATGCAATCCCAGCCTGGAAGAGGTGGGAGGCTGTAGGCACCAGCTTGGCTTGTGGAACTAGGCTGACCTCCTCCATAGACAGGAAGCTGGGAGGAGATGAAGGCGTTGTGTTCTCATGCATTGGAGGCTTCTCCACGGTGGAGGAGGAATGCATGAACACCTTCCTAACTATGTACCAAGATGCAAAGGGTGTACATGACAAAGGATATTTGGAAAAAGGCTTATAACTTATCCATTCTCAGCTGCATGAGAGGCAAATGCCTTTACAATTTTTACTTTTTACAGTGAATATTCTTAGGCGTATATACATAGTGAGAATAGCCTCAGATGGCTGCTTTCTTCCCATGAAGCGAGGAAGGAATGCCAATGATTCTACGCATCTCGACAAAATTTGTGTATTTTGACATACCCAGTGCTGAATGGCTTAAGCTTTTTTTTCTTAGAACACACTTAAAGGCAAAAGTGTACTGTTAAACACGTAAAATTTAAAACAACCTTTGAATATCCTGTTTGTTCCTAACTTTTTTTTTAATTTTTAAAGATTTGGAAATCATATAATATCTTTATTTTCATATCACAATTTAAAGCATGTGCTCTCCCAAAGGCTACTGGTATGTGCTAAGCCCAAGCAGTCATAGAGTATGGGGACTTTTAATGTGATTCTTTCCCGGACCCTACTATACTTTAAGAAGCTCTGAGTCATCTGTGCTTCTCATAAAAAAAAAAAAATTAAGTCAGGCAGGCGCGGTGGTGCACGTCTTTAGTCCTAGCAGGTGCATCTACAGAGCTAGAGGCCAGCCTGGTCTACAGAGGGAGTTTCAGGACAGCCAGGGCTACACAGAGAAAGCCTGTCTCAGGAAGAAGGAAAAAAAAAAGTCAGGTTTCCTCTAGAAGAGCAGTTGTTTGGACAGAAGACTCAGTACAACAATGCTGCTAGAAACCTTACATAATTTTACTTCCGTGATGAGAGTGGCCGCGACTGACTTTAGCAGTCACAGCTTTTAAGAGAAGCAGCTATAGTTACTTAAAAAACAAGCTCAGGATATACTTTAAAGTTCAAACTGTTTGACTTGCTCAGTCAAGTTGGCTAGCAGCCCACTCCCGAGCCAATTGCGCACCTTTCTATCCTGAGGAAAGTGTTGTCTTTGAGATGGCAGCACCTGCTGCATCCTGAAGTTTTCATTTTTACTTCTTAGTTTTTATTTTTAAGTTAGCTTCCGAGCTGTTTTCAGTCAATCACCTAGGGCTGAACTCAAGTCTACTGGTCAGCGATTGGGTCCTGAGAGAAAGGCGTGAGAAAATGGGGCAGGAATGGCCCCAAGCTAATAGAAGAGTTTCTCTGCTGCTTGAGCGCCCAGCTTCTTTAAAGAGGGACACCGTGGGAGGCTGCAGCCCACTGGGTGCTCTCAGGGACTGTATTTCTAAGGCCACCTGGGTGGTTAGGACTCCCTGCCACATGACAGCGAGTGAGCTCATGGGGACTAAGTGGACACCTCACTCCCCTACTCCACACCCACCTGGGAGGTTGTTACAGTTCCAGTCAGTCCTGTAAATGCCAGGGCCTCTGAAAGCGAACCCGGGACAGAAGCGATTAGGCACAGTTCTGTACTGTTCCTCCTAATGGCTGCTTCTGTAGACACTGGGGGCAGTAGGCTCTTCACAGTGCATCAGTCCTTCCACGGAAGGATGAGTTGCACTCAGTAAGCTCTTATGCTTCTGTAGCTTTCCATGTGCTGTAAGGGCCCCGATGGCAAGGCTCCTGTGTGGAGACTGGGTCTCAGAAGTGGGAGCCTGATGGACAGGCGTACATCAGAAAGCAGCTGCATGGACAAAGAACTGGTGCAGAGACAGGAAATCCACAGAGGCCAGCATGCCCGTCCTGCACCATCCTGGAATAAATGCCAAGTTTCTAATACCAGGATGTTTGTGACGTAAAAATACTACTCAAAGCTGGCGTGGTGGTGACTACTCATGCCCATCTACAGTCCAAGGTGGATCTCTGAGTCCAAGGCCTGATCTACAGAGTGAGTTTCAGGAGAGCTAGGGGTACATAGAGAAACTCTGTCTTGAAAAACCAACCAACCAACCAACCAAAAAACAAACACACATACATAACAACAAAAAACCCCCCAAAGCCACCCCCCCAAAACAAAACTACCTAGAAATAAGCCCAAAATGGATAACAAAAAACGAAGTTAAACTCTATACTTAAAAACTCTAAAGAATACAGAAAGATTCCAGTTTAAGAGAGCTGTGGTTTTTTTGAGCAATGTTATGGAAAACAAACAAACAAAAAACACAACCCCCCTTTTTTTTCTGTGAAAACAGAACCCTTGAAATTATTTTCACTCTATCCCATGGATGCTAATCCAAGATGGAGTAAACCACGATGTAGTGAGCTTCATGTTCTATTTCTAAGCCCCAGCACAAACTCGTCTGTGTTTTGGGCCTCGTTCAAAGGCAAGGCAGAAGACACCTAGAGGAGACTGTCTCAGAGGCTCTGGGCTGATTCTGCCTCAAGTTTTGACAGTGCTGACAGCACATCCTAGTGCTGAAATGATGAAGGGCAGAACATTCTCACAGCTTAGCTTTCGTTTTTTTTTTTTTAAATCTTGCTTTTGAAAAAAAAAAAAAACAATCCTGTTTCTCAAGACAACAAATCAGAATGCAATAAATGTTATTAAAAAAAAAAAAACAACCAAAAAACAAAAAACGACACCCAGCCTCAAAGCCCCCAGGAAAGGCATCTAACTCCTGCACACAAGATAATCACAGGTATTGCTCAGCTACATGGCATACAGTAAAGCCTCCATACACAGAACACCACCAGAAGCCTGTCCTACTGTGTGACATCCCAGCCATTCTTTCAAAGCTCTACACCGAAGCATGATCTGTTTTTTTTACTTATATATGCTCCAAACACGAGTCAAAACACAGCTAAACTTCCCCAAAGCTGCTTTCTATACCTTTTACCTAGTGCCAGGGTAGCATTAAGCCGTGGATAAGGCAAGGATGGCACGGGATGTAAAGGACAGAGAGAGAACAGCAAGGTACAATTGTTTATAATGCCCAGGCCAGGCTGGCTCTGCAGAAAGCAGGGCTGAGCATCAGGCACCCACCCCCAAAAGCACATCCTGTGGATGGACAGAGAGATCACGTTAGAGAGTAAATAATTTTCTCTAAAAAAGAGGGAAAGACATCCCCCTCAGACAGAACACTTGACAATATACAATATAAAAATGTAAAACACTAAGTGAAAGTTATAGTAATCTATATGCTGGTGACACACGGGACAAGTACTCTACACTGCCTAGGTGACCTCAGTGATGGTAGGTGGGAAAACTGTACTAAGAAAACGAAGGGGATCCTGCTAGTATGGTACAACTGGACCCAGACGCCATAAGTGACGCCATTTGCAGAGCGTTTAGGGAAAGGCTGCAGGCAAGTGGGCGTGGCATGTGGGAGGGGCAAGGTGGACAGACAAGGGGGCGTGGCACGGAGCAGCTGGGCAGGCAAGTGGGCGTGGCATGGGGGGGGCAGCTGGGCAGGCAAGTGGGCGTGGCATGAGGCTAGCTGGGTAGGCAAGTGGGCGTGGCATGGGGGGCAGCTGGGCAGGCAAGTGGGCGTGGCATCGGGGCAGCTGGGCAGGCAAGTGGGCGTGGCATGGGGCAGCTGGGCAATGATTAGAATATGAATTAGAAGTGCTAGCGGAGAGCAGGTGGGCACTTTACAAACAAGGCAGAGAATGGCGGATGTACAAAGGGGCAGTAGGTGGAGAGAACTGACCGTCTCTATGCAGAAGCAGCTTCAAATCAGAGCAGGAAGCAATTGCCTAAAACAAAGAACAAAATAACAGGAAACACAAAGGAAGTAATAGTTCAAACCAGAAAATATACTCTTTTCCCTATCTTTAAAACCTATTTGAGGTACACTCACTCCCTAAACCTATTGCAAGTAATAAAACAGGGCCTTTCCCAGGAGAAACAATTATGTGTTGTACTATATATATAGGACTTAGGACAAGTAAGTTCCACTTTCCAAAGAGTAAATAAAGAATGCACGCTTAAAAATAGTCTCTTAAAAGATGTTGGGGTTTCCCCCATTTTGCAGTCTCATTTCTGTGGTATCTAAAACATTATCGTTTACTGCTAGCAAAAGCTTTTGGACAGAAAGGAAATGCTGAGGACAAAGGCTCAACCTCTGTAACCGGAGAAGACCCCACTGGTTCATCACTTTTCACTTATTGGTCACCTCTAGTCTTTAAAATTCAATCATTCTTGTTGTCTACAAAAAGTAACACTTTAGGAGATCAGGGCGTTCCTCTCTCTCTCTCTCTCACACACACACACACACACACACACACACACACACACACACACACTCACTCACTCACAAGTACCGAGCAGGCCCAGCAGCTGCAAAGAGATTACATCATAACTCAGCAGGGCCTGGATCATCACATCCTACACTGGCAGCATTCAAGGTTAGGAAATGAAATGGCAGCACAATAACTTGGTCAGCAGCTTCTCTTCTTCTGGACGTTTTCCAGGTTCTTGAAACAGACAGACAGACAGACAAGTGAACGAACAGAAAGCTGCAATCACTCTTGCATTGATTTCTGAACAGCCAACTAGGTGGTTTCCTTGGTGAAGCAGGGCCCATGCAGAAGCCGGCAGCTGGAAGGCTGGCAGCCAGTACTCTGCCACTGCGCCGCACGGCTTGCTTAGGGGACTCGGCAGCCACCGATGACGTGTTCAGATGACTAGCTCACGGCGTCCGTGGGGAACCTCAGGCCGTGTTCAGCTCCGAGGTGCCCTGGCTGGGCGACAGGTGAGAATGCGGGCTGTCCTTGTATCTCTCCAGGTCTTGGAAGTACGGGTGGCTGAGGGCGCCATAGGCGGATATTCTCTTGGCTGGATTAAACGTCAGGCATTTCTGCAATAAAGAAAACATTTGCTCTGAAACATCAAGGCCAATAATGTGCTTGCACTTAGACCTTTGGAGAAATCTTGGGAAGTTAAAATTCTGTTAACAGTTCTGCTTCCAAAAGTCATCAGCCTAAGAATGAACTGGAAAAAAAAAAAAACCAAAACCAAACCCAAAAACAAACCAAACACACTGAGCAATAAACAGTGCTTCTGTAAAAATAAATAATTTGATTACTAGATAACTGACTCAAAATTACCCTTTAGAACTACATGTTCAAGAGCTGAGTACTTTGGTAGGCTGGGAGGAACAGTCTCACCTCTATTCAAGTTGCCGTTGACGATGTGACTGACCTAGGGTTTCAGGAATGTTTCTACCTGCTTCCAGGAGAGAAACACGCCACCGGGAACTGCTGCCTTTCTGGCCTCGGCGGCGGCAGAATGAGACACAGAGAAAAGCGCAGGTTATGACCCACAGTCCGAATCAGGCAATGACAGCTCTTAATTCAGGAGGAGGTTAGTAACAGGCTTAGTATTCCTAGGGCTCCGACTCCGAGAACAGTGCAGTGAGAAGGGCCATATGTGTCCCCAAAGAAGGGTATTATACATGACATCAATAACAAATTGTTTGAATTTCAAAATGCAAAAGTGCTTATTTTATTTTATTTTATTTTTAAATACTTCAAGTATGGGCATGCGTGTGTCTGCATGTGGGAGTGTGCACGTGAGTGCAGGTGCCTGTGGGGCTGTGATGCTGAAGCTGGAGGGACAGGCTGTTGGAGGCTGCTTGATACAGATGCTGAGAACTGAAATTGGGTCCACGGCAAAAGCAGTACATATTCTTAAGAACTGAGTCACCTCTCCGCCCCTAGAATCTTATTTTCAACGGGTGTATTTTTTTTTTTTTTATGTGCGTGGCACACTAAATACTTCTTAAATAGATCACTAACTAGGAATATTGATACTTGGTTCCTTTGGGGGGGGGCATTTGCAAAGATGTGACTAGCGCACGGATTCAAGTAGCAGGATACATTAAACATGGAAGTGTATTTACTTTTCAAGAAGGTATGCCCAAGGGATCAGGAGTCTTCGTAAAGCTGCAACCAAGTATGCATTCAAAACATGGTGCTGGGAGAAAGACACCCTGGAATCCAAAGCCACTAGCTGGAAACAAAATCCACAGCAAGAGTATAGCCTCCCACACACGGTGTGGTTGAGGCAGCACCCGGTGCTGTCTATCATACAGTCTCGACGGGCACATGCCAACTGCATCCCAGGAACTTACCAGAAGTAGGTCTTTGCCTAGTTCGTCAATGTCTGTCACGAACTTCTCGATGGGTTGAGCAGATTTGGAATGAAAAGCCTGCCTGGGAAGGGCCACATCCCTAGGCCAGTCTTCTTCTCCTGGGAGTCCAATCACGCTACGGAAGAAGGAGAGTGAATGTAAGCATTGGCCGAACGGAACGGCTCCCTCACCAAAGCTGAGGGCCAGCAAATGCTTCGGGGCAGGCGCTCCAGGAAAACCTCAACTAACAATGTAAAGGGTTTCTCATTTACCCTACTACCACAGGGTGGGCACGTGGCACAACCTCAGAGGACACTGAAAACTTCCGGAAGTAAGCCCAGTCCGTGGTAGCAGACACCAAATGGAAGGGGAGTCTGGGAACGGGCTTGTGTGGCCAGGGGTGCGGTGATGAGGCAGACGCTGCGGCGACTCTGAAAGACGCCCATGCGGATGTACAGTGTCTACCTCTAGGCCTGAACCCTTGCTTTGCCTTCTCATAAAACAGTTCTATGAAGATGTGCTTTCCCCACACTCACCCAGCACAGCTTATTAACACATGACTTTGGCCAAGTCGTTTAATCAAAGAGTAATTTTCTAAATGGGACTCAAAAATAAGGTTAAAAATTACGTCGGCCCCGTTTTACGCAATCACTATGTAATGGTATTCCAAAGTGAGAAACGGTCAGTTAAAGGGCATCATTGAGATTTCCCCCTGACAACCATTCTGGGATCAGAAATGTAGAGAGAGCAGCAACTCGTACAAAGAGCATAGGCTTTGAAAACAGGCAGACGTGGCTTCACATTCAGCGCCTACCCTTAATTGACAGGTAAGGACAAATTACATGACAACTATGAGCTTTGGTATCTTTATGTATGTGATGATGGTAATTTATAGTTATAGTGAGGGTTGGGGAGCAATTTACTGAAACTGTATACTACAGTGCCTGCCACACAGTATATGTAGCCAATATCCATTTTTTTAAGTTATTATTGGTAGGCTGGTGGCCCTATCTAATCTATAAATATGTAGTATTATTTATAGTTTATGTATAGGTGGTAAGTGTATTTGGACAGTGCACAGACTCTGAGTAACTTGGAACTAAGAAAAACAAGAACACAACTTAGTAAACAGGATAGACAGTTATTCAGATATTGACCCAAACTGTTTTTAACCCTAGTTAGAAATGGTGCTGGCCTAAACTAAGGTCCTGCTCTGTACTTTTTGAGGCACAGGCCTACAAGGTATGGTGGCAAACATCTTTCAGGAAGATAGGTGGCAAGACAGGTGTCACAGGGTCTACAGGGCTCTGTCACAGAGCTCCCCCGGGAAGAGCAGATTTTCCATCATCAGTGCACATGTCCCTGGGTATAGAGGCATGACACTAACTGTCCCTACTGAGCATCTGCAGAAGACGTACACTTTTTTTTTTATTGTGTGTTTGGTTTTTATTTTTATTTTTTACAATTTTTTAAAATTAATTTATTCTTGTTACATCTCAATGGTTATCCCATCCCTTGTATCCTCCCATTCTTCCCTCCCTCCCATTTCCCCCTTATTCCCTTCCCCTATGACTGTTCCTAACGGGGATTACCTCCCCCTGTATATGTTCATAGGGTATCAAGTCTCTTCTTGGTAACCTGCTGTCCTTCCTCTGAGTGCCACCAGGTCTCCTCCTCCAGGGGACATGGTCAAATGTGAGGCACCAGAGTATGTGAGAAAGTCATATTCCACTCTCCACTCAAGTGTGGAGACTGTTCTGACCATTGGCTAGATCTGCGTAGGGGTTAAAAGTTTACCGCCTGTATTGTCCTTGGCTGGTGCCTTAGTTTGAGCGGGACCCCTAAGACATATACTTTGAGGAATATAAAGACAAGAATCATGGACACACTGGAATCAATGAGCAAAATCATGACTTACGTAAGTAGCACACAAAGAGTTTAATAGCAAGATCTAGAACACGAGTGATGAAGGGGTAAAAACAATCACTATAACCACGAAAGGAAACACGAGGATGTGTTTGGGTAGAATGGGAACAATACTTATCATAGACAGTTTTAAACTTCTACCCCTGCAGAGCCCTTTTATATTGGGACTTTTGTACATAATCATCATCAGTTGCCTAGGAATGGATTGTAATGTGCTTAGAATTTAAATCATTTAATTGGCAACATTTTTTTTTTTTGAGATAGCCTTTTACTGTGCATACTAGGCTGACCTCGAACTCACAATCCTCTGGTCTCAGCCTCCTGTGTATTATTAGTAGTGTTGAACATACCTAAAGATTTGAAGGCTTATGAATACAGCAGTCAGAAGCCAAATGCTGTCAAAGAAACACTGTCTGTCTGTATCCTATGGAAATACATACTAACTGCATATAAAGTGTGGATATATATACATGTATACATATATTTAAAAAAAATTTAAAACTATTGTCTTCTCTGACTCCTGTAAAAAATCCGTGAGACACACAGGTCAGGTACATCATCTTAGTGAAGAGATGGGGAGACAGGGCGAGGAAGGAGAACGCCTGCCTGCTCCCCCTCAGCTCTCCTTATTCCATATTCCATTTTTTTGCTCCTATTTAACTATGATATCACTCCTAAAAAATGCTCTAAATGTCGTGCCTAACATCATTGCTCTGCCTCTAAAGTACTCGATGTTCTCTGAAAGTAGAAATGTGTCTACAGTTTACCTTATTAAGAGCATGAGCATATGACTTTCCTTTAAAAAAAAATTTAGTGTCATGTCCAATAAGGACTGTCATGGCCCTTGGTAAGCATAATGAAATCGTGAGGGGTTCATTAGAAAAGGCTTGCATCATAATTCATTATTTGGACAGCTGAGTAGGAGCTGTAAAAGTTGACGTTTACGCTGGAAAGACTGACAGAGCACAGAATCTATAAATGGCTGTGGTGGATGGGGCCCGAAATATTTTTTTTTCAAGTAGTTTGAGAGTGACACTAGGGTGCAGCATTGTCCCTTTTCTGTTGAGAGAACCATCCAGAGCAAGGAAGCAAAGCCAGAAACCAAGCAGTATAATCTAAAAGCACCAAACCTACGAGGCTTTCCAGCTGCTTTTCTGCTAGCCACGTGGGAGTGCCGGGCCTTGGCCAGAAGTCCGAACCGGCTTTCCCACGGGACAAGCCAAATGTCCCTTCTGGCCTATTGCATTGACTTCATGGTCTAAGAGTACAGGCAGTGCTACAGGTCCGCAGACTGCGCTGGAGGGGGCCAGGAATCGCATGAGGTATAAAGAAAGGAGAGCAGGCAATGGCCTCGGGGGCCCGGCAGGCAGATGTCCCCAAGACCGCTTTTCCTTTCAACAGGGGAATATGACAGCATTTGCTTTCCCAGGTCCCTCTGGAAGACCACATGCACACAGGACAGATTCTATAGTCTCAGGGAAAAATACGAGGCCAGCAGTGAATGACAGCAGCTTCACGTGCACAGGCAGGGTAATAAAAGACCTTGGTGGAGAATGCATTCATTTTACAGGGTCATCATCAGGAAGTGTGGTACTGGTGAATGCCCAGACCTGGGAAGTCCCCAGACAAGGCTAGACCAGACCAAACCAAATCAACAATAACAAAACAAACTAACCCCCCACCTCCCACCCCGCAAAAAAACCAAAAAAACAAACACAAACAAACAAACAAACAAACAAACCCAAAGCCAGTTAATGTTCTTTCAGCTTCAAAGCACTGGGAACAGCTTTCAGTTGCCCAAAGAACCTCAGCTTTTGGGGGTGAATTCCAGGTTTAAAGCAATCACCCTTAAATAGATGATTCATAGAGGCACACTTTTTTGGGGGTGGGGGTAGGGGGAAGCAGGTGGCAGTCTTACCGATTTTAAATTCCATAAAAATCATTTGAGATTGAGATTCATAAAAATGATGGTGGTGATTTTTAGCCAGGACCCCTATGGGAGGATTCTAGCTCACTTGGGGATGCGGCTCAGCAAAAGCACATAGCCAAAAAAAGGATGCCACACAGCGCGCCATGTGAGGAGGAAGGCCCCAGTTACATTCTAGCGACATGAAAGCATGCACATCCTCACATGTACAAACATGTAGGCACCAATGAGGTTTGCAAATCACCACAGCGCAATGCGATAAACCACTGGTAGCAGCGGGTGAGTTGGAGAACGGACTGCACGGAGAAAGTGAAGTCTCTCTCATTTCTCAGGTGAAAACATTAAAGGAAAATAAGGCTAAGTCAGCAGTTATGAGCTGGGGCATGTGACTTCCTCTCAGTTACTCAGCCACCGGCTCAGAAGAGAACAGAAGTCTCATCCTCTATTTCGGTGTTGTGAGGGGAAACGTGACTGGCTAGCATTTTTATCCTTGGCTGTGGAATGCAATGCAAACCCAACAGGCATGATCAAGGATTCTCAATGGGAACAGGATGTCTATTTGGACAGCCCTGGGGTCCCTAGGCCTCCAACTGTCCCATCTCGTATGACAGGTAAATTTGATGAGAACACAGGCAGACAACACATATGAACACTGGTGGCTCAGAGAAGCAGTGAAGATCCACCCAGGCAACAGGCAGGCGAGCATTCACAGCACAGCAGGGAGGCTTGAGTCACAACCAGCCCTGTGTGAGACAGCTCTGCTACCCTGTCCCCACTCACCACACACCTAGTGAGACTGTCTGCAGCAGCAGCAGCAGCAGCGTGGGGCAAGAAAAGATAAGAGAGAAACAAGAGCATCAGAGGAAAGCCACTGCAAATGTTTTGGGTGATGGGAGAGAATAATTATTACTTACTCCAAGATTTTTCCTAGTTGATCCACATCTGAACTGCCACGAAAAAGAGGCCTAAAAGAATAAAGATAACATCTCAAAACCAGGCATTTCCTGACGTTGCATTCCAGTCATTCGTCATTGTCATTGCTCAGCAGAAAGCAAAATATTCTTTACTGGAGGGAGAAGTGTGACCGACCATCCCTTTCCGGCCAAGGAAGGCTTTCCATGTATCTCACTGGCAATAAGGCCTCTCCTGTTCGCCGTGGTATCTGACTTTCATAACTATGCATCCTGTTTGTAGCCATTGCAACAAGAAAGCTACAACGGTTTGTCTAGAGGCCCTGGTTTTAAGGCTCAGCCTAACTTTGCAATAGGGTGGAGCCCATCTTGGTCTGAGCATGTGGGAGTCCCGAGGCTGTCCCCAGAGTGCTTTGCGCACCCCACTTTCCAGGGACTTCCTGAGGAGCTTCTTTCCTACTTGTCCTGGATGCCGTGTTGAGCCCCTGCTGGGTCTGTTTTCTTAATTACGCCCCTTTGCTTTCTCTTAGTAGTGTGGTTGCTTCCCGTCGCTCGTGCAGAGGTAACTGTGTCCTCTTCTGCTCTCCTTATCTACAGCAACCATTCCGCTGGCAATGAAATAAACTCCCTCTGCGACACTTCTGGTGTTTTCCCAAGTAGACCAAATGGGCTTCGGAGGGCGAGGTCATTCTAGGTTTCCTCATAAGTCTTCTTCTAATACTTTTCCCTAGTTGACTCACAGTTATTATTTTGTTTTTTGTTTTTTTGTTTACACCTATAGTATACAAATAAGTCTTTCTCAACTCCTTGTTCGGTGAATGACACAAACAGCTGGTTCCCCCCCCCCACCCCTTTCTCCTTTAATTTTTGTTTTATTTTTGAGTCAAAGTCTCACTAGAAAGCCCACTCTGGCCTGGACACTCAAGGTAGCCTCAAACTCACCACCCTCCTGCCTCCTGCCTCAGTGCTATTTATAAACTTATGATTATTATCAAGAACTGTGTTCCTTAGTATATTAGATATCAAATTATATATGATATGCGTGTGTTGCTGGCAACAAACCCAGGGCCACACACGTAAGAAGCGTGCACTCCATCACTGAGGCAGCTACCTTCTAAGCTCTTACACAAGTCTCAGAAAATAGAAAAGTAAAAAGTGAAGAAATGCAGTAAACCTTGAAACAACAACGAGTCAATAAAATGACGGGCTCTTCGCAGAGAGCAAATGTCGTATCTAGCATGTCTCGCAATGTTCCTGAAACAGGATAATTCCAGGAGCAACGAGGTATCACTGCCATCATCACTGTGATTCATTAACAGATGCTACGCAACTTTACCAATACCTAAAGAACAGCGGACTTGAAGTTCAAGCCAAGTCCGTCTTACCCCCCAAAGCCTGAGCTGCGCATCTCACGGTTATGCCGAAACACACATTTATTTCTGTTACTCTGTTCTTTGCAGCTGAGCCACTGAGGAGAAGCGGCACAGGACTCTGGGAGGGGCACTTCTGAGTCACGGCATGTTACACGGCATGCTGTAATCACACTGCCCTCTGACCCTCTACTCACCTTTACATTCCTGTTCTACTTCGTTCTCTGCACATGCACTCACTGCTGGGGGCTGTGGTTTGAATGTGGGTGCCAGGAGGTGGAGCTTCGGGTGGGGACTCTTTTTTCATGAATGGGACTCCTGCTCTAAGAGGTGGAAAGATGTGCTCTGTCCCTCCCGCCTTGTGTGGAGGCAGCAAGAAGCTGGCGTTTGGAAGCAGACAATCGTCACGACATAGGGACCCACTGGCATCTTTACCTTAGGCTTCTCAGCTTCAACATCAGTGCACAATAAATGTCTGTTGTTTATAAATTACTACCCAGTATAAGGGGCTCATTTACAAATAGACTAGGAAAACGACCCTTTTGGATCCTTAAGGCTCTTCTTCATTCTTTTGTTCATATTTACTTTTTATTATTTTTTTATTACTTTTTATTATTATAAAGTGCCAAATACACATTTTTTTTTTCCTGAGATAAGGTTTCTCTGTGTAGGCTTGGCTGCCCTGGACTTCCTTTGTAGATCAAGCTGGCCTCAAACTCACAGAGATCCATCTGCCTCTGCTTCCCAAGTGCCAGGATTAAAGGCGTGTGTTACTGTGCCCAGCTTCTCCCCCTCCCCTCAAGAAAGACAGTGTTTTCCTGTGTAGCCTTGGCTGTCCGAATACACATTTCTAAGGAGCCATATTTTTCTTTCTTTGCACCCAAATGTTTGCTTACTATTATGAGTAAATGACGGAATTATAAAGGCAGAGTCTAAATGACATCACGAGGATTAGAAGTACATGATCCACCTTCTATTATTAAGCACAGGTTCTAAATGGCTTGAGTGTCATGGGTGTCAGGCCAACTAAGTTTATACACAGAGAAGGAGTTATCAGCGGCTCCTGGTGAGTTGATTATGTGCAAGCTGCATGAACTTCTCATGAACACGGGTGGCCACAGAAGCAGGTAAGAAATTACTTTTGAGTATTGCAGAGCCTTTTAACTTCAACACTCCGGCCACCGCTATGGAAAAGCAAGCAAAATAGGCTCGAAGAATGGATGCATCTCTTAGACAAAGGCCTAAAACCAGTCCAGCTCTTGTTCTGGGCTGTGTGTCTTGGTTTCCTCGGGCAGTCAGAAGAGAAGCTCCTAAGCCAGGAAAGGGCTTAGACACAGCCACTGTGGAACTAGGACGATCTAGTTCTAAAACACATGTTTGAATTGCTCACGGAGCTGGTTGAAGTCCGCAGGAGGCCATCTGTGCACAACGGGAGAAAGGTGGGGGACAACGGATGGAGAACAAGAATAAATGCTTTCACCACGCTCAGAGTTTGAAAGTGCAGCAGTAGAATCTGGAGAGTAAAGGTAAGAGAGCTACAGGATGTGATCTCTCTTTTAAAAAAGATCTCAGAGGTTAACTGTATGTTCTGAGGAGACAAAAAGGGATGCACGTTGACTGCTGTCACTTTGAATAATTATTCCCTTTGCTGTGTTAGACATCCGCAAAGGGCAGGCTTGAGGTCAAGCTAAACATGTTTAAACAGCATGTTTTAGACAAGTATGGATGTGTGTGTGTGTGTGTGTGTGTGTGTGTGTGTGTGTGTGTGTGTGTTCGTGCATGCGAGCACGCTGTGGACTACACTCAGTGCTTGCTCCCAGGCACTCCACCCCCACCTGGGCTATCTGTGTCCAGTCTCAAGGAACAGAGACTTTATATTATGAATTTTGGTTTAGTATTTTTTTTTTATTTAATGCCACCCTCTAGGTGATATTTTATAATTATGGAAATGGCTGAGCTGACTGACAGGGTGGGGGTGAGGGAGACCTGGGGAGAAATAAGTTGAGCTTGGCTAGATCCTTATTACTGACATAGACCTGAGCTGGAAGGAAGGAAGCCGAGTACTGAAGAAGCAAATAAATGGAATGACAGAAAGAAGTAGAGGTGGCGAGACAGAGACAAACCAGATGAGGCCCATATAACCTCAAACTCTGTCTCACCTCATTGCTGGAAAAAGCCTGTCTGTCCCAGAATTCACAAGGAGCCTTAGAGAGGCCCTACTTAAAGAATGAAGATGGACAACAGGGATGCTTGATGCTACCCAGTGGGACAAAGGGGCAAAAGAGAGAATAGTTATACACACACACACACACACACACACATGTGTGTATGTATGTATATATGTATATAATTTTTTTAAAGAAAGGACAGGCAACACAAAGCAGAACAGTTTTACATTTTTCTTTCTACACAAAGCTTCTGCGCCACAGACCTAGTAATTCTTTTAAATAAATTATTTAAGGATAAAATCAACAATAAAGATACCTGATTGAAAGCAGCAAATATGAAGGTTGCTTTTTAATTTTTAACGTATTTCTTCTGTATGCGAACTTTGTTCATGTTAAATAATAAAATGCAAAGATAGCTACTTTCAAAGATCAGCATATAAGGAAAATCGTTTTTTTAAAAATACATAGGACATTACCAAAGCTCACACATTTCATACATTTTATTACTACTAACAATGACAACTACTTTAGATGACTTTCCAATAGTTTAAGCCGCCTTACCTTTACATAACAGGGTCACACCCTGCTGCTAGACACGTGCTACCCCTAACTTTCTTGAGACACGTTCTGAATCCTATGTCTGCTTTTCCTGCCACCCAACTAAAGATGCTTTATAAGATTGATGTATACTTACCTCATTTCTCTTAAAACAACAACAACAACAACAACAACAACAACAACAACAACAACAAAGAGATGGTTTTAAAAGGTGTGAGGGTGGGACTGGGAGAAGAGGGAGGGGGCTGCAGTCAGATTGTAAAGCGAATAAATAAACAAATTAATGGAAAAAACTTAATTGAACCTGTAAACAAAAATTCTAGGTTATTTTACAAGTGTGCACAGTGCAAAGCAAACCTCAGGTGCTTTGGGGAGTACTACTCAGTCTTTTAAAGGTTCATGCTTATTTTCACATTGTAAACTATATCTATGAAAAAAAAAAAACCTCCACTAAATATTTAAACTAAATCAACCAGATGGGCCTCAAACTGGGTTTTCATTTAGATTCAAGTCAACTTACACGTTGCCTCTTCATTTTCATATTCTGCTCGCTTTCCTCCACCAGGTAAGAGAAAGGTTTTTTTTGCAAACTACTGTGTGCTTGCAAAGCTCAAAAGAGCAATTAAGTCCTAAGAGCCCCTTAGCTGCTGTAGTGGATCTATTCCTTCAGTTGTGACAACAATGCGTCCCTCCAGCCATGTGTCACCTGCAGGCCAACACGAGTCACCCAACACCACTAATTCAACACATCTGTGATCAATTAACAGTTTCTCCTTGACCCCAGCTTGCTCTAACCCTAACCCTGAACCCTGAACCCTGAACCCTAACCCAACACTGCTGGGTAACAGTGTCGCCCAACGCTGTTAATTTACCACAGCTTCCCCCTTGACCCCAGCTTGGCCCTTCCCGGCTCTTTGTCATGACTTGATCAGCACCTAACTCCTTATTCACTGCTCAACCCATGCACACAGAACGGGATCAAACTTTATTCTTTTCAGCTTGACACACGCAACAAGCTGCTGAAAACATCCTCGCCATCCTTCATAGAAACGCAATGAAAGACAGCACAACTAAAACTGAAATAATATATAAGCAATTTGAAAAGCCCGTTTACTATATACTCTCAAGTAAAGTAAAGGCAAGAAGCTAGCCCAAAATTGTGTTCTTATTCATCAGGCCTGTGTACCCCTTACCGCTGCACATCTGTGGTTATACTTGTTTCTTGAGATGACTACATTATTTTTTTTAATATTTGAATATGTATTTTCACATATGTATGCACACACATATATACATATACAGATAAAACATATTTATTTCTCTCTTCATAATGAGGTACAGATGTGAAAATCGTTAGAGTAAGACTTGGTAATCAACAGGTGCTCAGTAAACACAGACGGAAGAAATACATGTTTAAAACAGTAACAGCACATACTGATAAATTGGAAAGTATAACAGAGGGTGGAAAGCGACTTCAGAACACAGACCACAGTCATGGTCTGGGCTACAAATGGCCGCGGAGATGACTTGGTGGGTAAAGGGCTTGTTACACAAGCATGAGGCCCTGAGTTCAAATCCTCAGCACCCATGAAAAGCCAGGACAAACGGTGTGCAAATGTGATTCCATATGATCCAGTGTTCTAATGTTGAGATGGGAGGCCGAGAAAGCGACTCCCCTAAGACGTGTGGGCCAGCTTGCCTGTGTAGGCAGTAGCACACAACAGAGAGACCCAGTTGGAAGGCAAGGACCAACACTCAAGCTGCCCTCTGACCTCCTCATGTGCTCACACCCCTCCCCCAACAATGATCTTTCCCTCCCTCCCTCTCTCTCCCTCACACCCCCCTCTCACCCTCCTCTTTTTCTTCTTGCATGAATTCTTTCCCTTAGAGGTCTTTCCTAGTTTGAACTCTCACATGAACTAGGGCTTTGTCATGTCACACTTTGAAGCTAACTTATTTGTCAATATCTGTATGTGTGTGGATAATGCCTGGAAATTGAGTATCACTAACAAAATCTATTTTGGGGTATTGGATCTTATAAATGTCAAGTATATTCTCTACCGCCAAGGTGGACTACATCTCTAATTCACTTTTATGAATAACAGTTTTAGCTTACTTCTAAGTTTTTTTTTTCTGTTAGAAAAGGGATCTTTTCACACTTTATAACAATTACTGTAAAGAGAAAAGTCTGTTTTTAAAACTACATTAATTTGTAATTTATTCATTTTGGGTGTGTACACAAGGGTCACAGTGCATGCGTGGATTTCAGAGGTCAGCTTGGAGTGTGCTCTGTCGTACACAATGGTCACAGTGCATGTGTGAAGGTCAGAGGTTACAGTGCATGTGTGGAGGTCAGAGGTCAGCTTGGAGTGGGCTTTGTCCTTCCATTATGCAAGTGCTAGAGACCAAACTAAGGTTGTCAAGTTTGGCAACAAGCATTTCTACCCACTAAGCCACCTTTGATAGGCGTGGCATCCTTTATGAAAGAAATACATTTCGTTTAAATAACTAAGCATATTTTCCTACTATGAGGAGTGCACTGTAAAATCCAATGGCAATATGGCATTCCTTTTAAACTATGGCAAACCGGTTCTCTGTTCAATGTCCTCCATGGCACTGCCATGCCAGAACATGCACACTTTCTGGCATTTATTGGCAAGGGTTTTCCTCAAGCCTCTCCTGGAATCTTCTCTACATGCCTTTCTTTTTGTTAATACATATATACACATATTTTTTGGTGGTGCTAGGAACTAAACTTAGGGCCTCCCAAGTGCTAGGCAAGCAACCTACCACTGTGCTGTGTTCCTAGCTTAGAGTTTAAAGGATGTTTGGTGAGTGGAGAAAAGACTGGTATGGACTGTTCTGGAAACACCCAACTCAAACATCTCTCCCCAGATGACTTTAGGAAAGTCCCTTGGCCTGTTTTATTCTTAGCTGACTCATTTGTGAATGGAGATAATAACACCTATCATAGGATCCACTAAGTGTTATTTTATCATATATTAGAATGGCCAGCTTCAAAACAGATCTAGAAAGGGGGGGGGAAGGGAAGGGACAGACAGACACAGAGGCATACACACAGTATCACAGTCTCTCTCACACACATGGAGAGAGAGAGAGGGAGAGACAGAGAGACAGAGAGAGACAGAGAGACAGAGAGAGACAGACACACACAGACACACAGACACACACACACACACACACACACACAGAGAGAGAGAGAGAGAGAGAGAGAGAGAGAGAGAGAGAGAGAGAGAGACAGACAGACAGAAAGACAGAGACATAGAGAACATACACACATACAACATACATACATACATACATACATACAAACATACATACATACAGTCGCACATATTCCTCTTGCTATACTGGCTGATGAAGGGCTTCAGATGGTGAATGAGCAGGAACAGAGAAGAGGCTGGGGGTGGTGGCACACACCTGGAACTCCAGCATTCAAATGAGGCCAGCCTGGTCTCCATAGTGAGTTCCAGACCAGGCAAGACTACTTAGACCTTGCTTCAAGAACTAAAAAACAACTAAGAGGTTGTTACCATATGGTGAGCTCTATACATTCATTACTCATCTTAAAGATCTTATAACTAAACAAAGAAAGAAGGAATTTTTGTCAGGGGGGAATTCTGATTTTTCTAAAGAGAGCTCAGTAATTCAGAACCAGCAAAATCATGTCCCTTTCTGTATGTAGTTTTGCAAACACTTCAATCTCCACATATTAAGGCTGTTATGAGTGGGTTCTTCGGGGTTAAATTACAAAAGGGCCAAGTTTCAGATTAATGTCGGTTTAAACAAACAGCTAAAAAGAACATACAGATACGTAACCTCAGTGAACAGTGAGGTGTTTCCTAGTACAAGACTGCACACTGACATGTCTGCTACAGAAAGGAAGTGACTCATGCCTAGTGGAAGATGAAAGATTGAACTTATAAATGCTTTCCTTGTCCTAAAAAGGCACAGAAGCCAGGGGTCACCCTATAGGACACCTCTGGAACCTGTGTGTGAACCGTGGCCGTACTGCAGCTGCTGCCTTTCTCGATGGGTAGGATTTTCCATGCCCACGAAGCGACCTTTTCAAAAATACTACCTTGCTATTTTTTTATTTTTACTTGCTCTACACTCCATTCTATAGTTGTTATCGAAGAAAGTTAACCTGTCACTTTACAAGCACCAGTTGCTCAAATCAACACAAAAGTCAATTAATTGACTTGCTTAATAAACACTAAATTACCCACTTAGCACATAAGGCTCTAACTGGCAGGCAGATACAAGAGCCTGTGCTATGAAATACACCATATTTAAACTTAGAGAACATTATGCATGTTCTTTATACATAAAGCATTTAGAGGGCCTGGAGACAGGGCTCAGGGGTGTGTGCCGCTCTTGAGGGGGACCACGGGGCCTACAGCAGGTGGCTCACAAATGCCTGTAAACTCTAGTTCTAGAGGACAGTGATGCCCTCATTAGGCCTCTGTGGTTTCCTGCACATACATGGTGCCCATCTAGACACACACACATAGATACTCATCAACAAAACTCAATTAAAAAAAAAAAAAAGTTCAGAATCCACATAATAGTTACTAGAATTGTACTGGGAATTTACAGATAGCACACATTTGTTAAATTGTAAACATGCATTTATGAACACACATATTTACCACGAGGATCTTTGCTCCCACTGGAAGGCAGTGAATGCCGGGTTACTCGAGGCTGACGAGCTCCTGTTAGGATTAAGCTCCATGCTCAGTGCAATCATTTAATATTTACTAACTCTGTGGCAGCGGCCTGCTCAGCCCTCTTGCGCAGAAGGCAACTAACTTACAGGAGGGAAGAACTTCAGGAGTGGGCAGGATGCTCTCTGTGCTGTCAACGGGCAGCGAAATAGAAGGCGTGGCTTTAGAGAGATGCATTGGGCCAGGCTTTGCCGAGTTAGTTAGAGGGGATAAAATTAGGCCAAGAGGTACAACCGGCCGGTCAGTGCACAAGAGAGATGACCAGAGCCTGACGGGGTAAGGATGAGACAAGTGCCAAGAGACGGAGACACTTGATGCAAGACGGGCTGAAGAAAGACGGAACCTGCGCTGGGAGACCAAGCAAGGTTTTACTTTTGTAATGTTTTCTAAGCTATGAAAAACAACACACAGAGAGAGTGTGTGTGTGTGTGTATGTGTGTGTGTGTGTGTTTACACGAGTACATGATGCCTGTGAGGGTCAGGAGAAGGCATGGTATCCTCAGGCGCTGGAGTTACAGTTGGTTGTGGGCCCACCCAGTGTGGGAGCTGAGCCCGGGGTCCTTTGCCAGCGCAGTTCACGCTCTTAACCACCGAGCCATCGCTCTAGCCACGAACGGAACTCATTTTAGATATATCTTTTATAGTTAAAATGCACAAGACAGTTTATGAAAATCGAAGAGTTAGTTTGTGAAAAACATGAACTTAGGCATACTTAGGCACCCCCTACAGGACTGGAAGCACATGTCTGTACAAAGACTTGAACACATCTGTATAGACACAGAGCTATAGAACCATAGCCTAGAGTTGTGCGTATGTAGAGCTGGGATTCGCTGGGTGACTATCTGATAGGTACAATATCTATGTCCCTGAAAAGTTCCTATGCTTAAATCCTACCTTCAAAGTGATGGTCAGAAAGTCAGGCCTTTGCTCGTGAAGTGGACCATGAATGGGGCTAGCGAGCGCCCTGAGAGAAGACCTTCAGGGACCCTCACCATGTTTCCTTGACGGTGGTGGCTCAGAAGGAAAAGGCCCTCACTAGACAAGACAAGGGATCTCCTGGCTCTGTATTTTGTACTTCTTGACTCCTGAGAAATCAATTCTGTTGTTATAGTAGCTGCAGCTGCCTAAGGCTGATGATAAATGGGCACTGAGTATCTTTCTGGGTGAGAAAAGGTTCTGAAATGCAATGTGGTGATGATGGAAGACTCCGGTGAACCTACTGAACTTACTGAGATGGTACAGTTTTTCTGCAGTTTCTGCTAGGGGGCTGTTTAATATGGTACTCTGCTTTGCACACTGCCTGCAAGCTCTGCCTTAGCACTAGCTTTTCTGTGTCTACAGCGTTTAATACACAGTCCCGTCTCTCCAAAGATGAACTCATTGTACACATACTGCAGGGCAGCTGCTCCATCCCTTTAAAACCTCCCCTTCTCTTCCATCAGCTTCACTTCCTTGTTTCAAACTCTGCCATCCTGGTTTTTCAAGTCCACCCAGTCAAGCGTGCACATGTGTATTTGCATAAGTATGCAAACAACAACGGAAACATACAGAGAAACCAAACTGGATTTGACTTAAATCAACTTATGCTTTCGTCAGCCTGCATGGGGCACTAGATGGCATCTGCCTGGAAACAAAGAGTATTTAAAAACTGGAGCTCATTCACAACCACTAGCCTAATTCAGAATTTTTGCCAAAACCATGAGAGAAACTGCAGGAAGGCATGCAGGATGGAACTGTGCCTCGGTGCTGACCTCACACAGGCATGCAGGCAGGATGGGCTGCTCGGAAGACAAAGGGAGAGAAAGTCGCAAGAGAAAAAAGTACAGCAAAGGCGCAATAAACACTAAACGATTAGAGAGGGGAGTGGAGGAGATATATTTGTGGGAAAGCAGTCCAGAAAGGAAGAACGCTCCCTAATAAAAAGACAGGACTGGGGCAGAGATGGGAAAATGCCCCCCTGGCGAGGGGAGGCGAGTGCCGGCGTCTCTACTTAGGAGCTCTGTGCATTTGATAATTGCCATAAAAATAAACCGCTGAATGAAATTTGCTTTTGGCACCAGATGTGAATAATTTATTGTTCTGCAAAGGGGTCACATTTACTAGAGTATGGAGCAATACGGTGAGGGGCGGGGTAGGGGGGGTGGGGGTGGGGGGTGAAAATGAACAAGGCAAACACAAGGAAAAGGGGTATCCCACTATTTGTAATTCAAAGTTGAGAATCAAAATTAAACCAGAGATCACTCCCAGTGCTCTTAACCTCTGAGCCATCTCTCCAGCTCATGGCTTTTCTGATGAGACGCAAAACCCTGAAATTAGTACATCTACCGTGCCAACCACCCGTTTACATGAACAGAAAGACTAAGAAAATCGTTAAGAGAAGAAGTCACTGGCAATGATTCTGATGCACAGCAGCAGAGAACTGAACTTAACCGAGCATATACCACTGACTGGTATACACACGAGAGAAAAACCTTCACAGGGCTGACTTCAGAGGAATACACAAGCCCACCCACCTAATGAAGACATGTGAATCTAGAAAACAACGGAGCTTCGGAAACCACCTCTGGGTCTGGAGAGGCTCGGTGTGGCTTGCTGCCAAGCCTGACGATCCAAAAACCCAAGGTCGATCCCTGGGTCCTTCGTGGTAGAAGGAAGAGAGCCGCCTCCCAAAAGCTGTCCTCTGACCTACATACACGTACCACGGGAACGTGCGCATGCGCACACACAAACCAGATGAAAGTAACACGTCACTTCTTTTTCCTAATCTTTGACATAATTTTCGTTTGCTTGTTTTTGTTTTTGTTTTTGCCACAGTGTGTTTTAGGCATTCGGCTCCAGGTGTGATAACTACTGTACTTACATTCTCTTTCTCTATCATCATCATCATCGCTTTGAAAAAACTCCAATATGAATAGCTGCAGCTATCAACAAGTGACATTTCCCCCCAGAGTTGAAGTTTTAAAATTGTGAAAATAACCATTAAAAACTTCTGAAATCAAAGAGTCTGTTAGTTGGCATGGCTGGCTTATTATTATATTATCGTAAAGTATACTTTATAAGTCAGGAGAGAGAGCTCAGTGACAAAGGCACTTGCCACTAAGCCTGACGACTCTGAGACTCGGTGAGAAGTAGTCTTCTAATCTCCACGTGTGTGCTAGCACAAGCGTGCATACACACCTACAAAACAAAACAAAACCAACCCAAAGCCAATAGGTTGGCTTTTAAAAAGCTTTGCTCAGAAAGAAACCACAAGCATCAGAGTACCACAAATGGCCCACAAGTTGCAGCAAACAGCGTCCAGCATTTGCTATAAATACGCTATAAATGTGAGACTGGATTCTCATTTTCCCTCTTAAGCTTAGAACCTGCTTAGTATAAAAATGTGGACCCTGGCCCTTGAGAATCAGGAATGTTGTCTATTTGCCTCCGAGAACTGCAAAATTAGTACTGTCCAACCAACAAAACAGCACATGTCCTATCAGATCAAATTGTACTGACCCAAGAGCCAGCTTAAGTTTCCTTTTCTTTCTTTTTTAATTTAAAAATTTTTATGTGCATTGGTGTTTTGCATACTTGCACGTCTGTGTGAGAGTGTACGAGTCCCTGGAACTGAAGTCACAGGCAGCTGTGAGCTGCCATGTAGGTGCTGGGAATTGAACCTGTGTCCTCTTTAAGAGCAACAGCAGCCAGTGCTCTTCACTGCTGAGCCAACTTGTTTACTAGATTTGCATTTGTAACTATAGGGGGGGGGATACTTTGAAGCTCTTTCTCGGACTGCACTGTAGCCTGAGTGTGACCTCTGCCCTGGGGAGGTGGTATCCCCCTTGAAAACTAGAGACAAGAAGATGGTGACGCTGAATGCGACTCCAGCCTCTGTGAAGACAGGGACCAAGGACACATCCTCAGAGCTCTCGCCTGCTCCCTCAGAGTCTGTACCGTATGGTGAGGACCGTATTTTCCTTCTCCTTTCCAAGGGTGAAGACAGCTGGGCTCCTGTGTGAGCACAGTATTCACTCTCTCTAGCTCATTCTGGATGGGGGCCCAATACTGTGTGGTAACTCAACAACCCAGCACAGGAAACAAAGCCCACAGCATTCCTCAGAAATTTCAGACTATCTGGATGGAACAGGCCTATTTGAATGTTTTTTTCCCCCTTCAGTAATATCTGAAGAATGTAGCTGTTCATGGGTGGACACACTGGGTATGTGACAGATGCAAATTCAGATATGAACAAAACACAACGCCACGATCCAGACTCTCTGGTACCGTGCTTGCACAGATCTTAGCTGAGCAGGGGTCAAACAAAGGAACGCTGGTGTTTGACAACTGTGATGACTCAGCGCAGGATGTTCTTAGCGTTCGGATGTGCTTGTTGAAATAACGCCGGAGAACAAAGCCAGACCCTCCACTCCCCCCCTCCCCCCCCGCCCCAATCCCTGTGGGCCAGTGAGGTTTTCATTTTAGGAAATGGAAGTGTCAAATGTGGACAAACTGTCCTAAGGTATTTATAGAATAATGTGTCATTTTCTTAAACTGCCTTTGAACCAAAGAATATGTGGACTATTCTTTGGGGATCTGAATTTCTTCCACTCTTTGGTGTCATCTGAACAGAACTGTGTTTATAAACCCAGTTAGCCCTGTTGTACTTACTGCCTCTCTGCCTTGTGTTTTGACACAGGGGCTTTCACTCAAGGAGCTCACCCAGAAAGCCCCAGGAATCCCCCGTCTCCACTTGCTCAGCATTAGTATTACAGGCATGTGCTGCCATGTCCAGTTTTTAAAAAAAGATTTATTTATTTTATTTATTGCATATGAGTGCTTTATCTGCAGAAGAGGGCATCAGATTACATTATAGATGGTTGTGAGCCACCATGTGGTTGTTGGGAATTGAACTCAGGACCTTTGGAGGAGCAGGTGGTGCTCTTAACCACTGAGCTATCTCTCCAGCCCCCATGTCCAGTTTTTTATGTGGGTGCTGAGGTTCCAGAGTTGAGTGCTCATGTTTTGCTATGCAAACACTTTACTGACTGAGAAAGCTCCTTACTCCAAAGTTCTAAATTTTACAAAAGTACCATTTTGTGTGGGGGAGTTTATGTGCATCAGCCTGTGCCCAGGAAGCATGAGGACAGTGGATGCCCGAGGGATTGCAGCTGTAGGCATCTGCAGGATGCCAGGTTTGCTCCTGGGTGCTGGGATCCTACCTCTGACTGGTCGAAGCAACTCTCCAGCCCTTCAATTTCTATTTACTGAACTACACCAACATTTTGATCTTTGAGTTTCTAATATTTTAGAAGTCCATTTCCATTTTTAGGCTCTGAAATATTTCCTCAGATTCCTTCATCCTCTCATTGTCTCATTTTACTAGTTTATTCTTGAAGCGGCTGTCCTTTGTTTGGCAAGGATTAGTGAGAATCTTAAATTTGATTACTATTTTTCTTCTCACAAGCTGACTGGTTACTTTGCTTCATTTGATGAACGAGCCCCCTTTTACCTGGAAAGATCTGTGACCTATGGTAACTTATACCTGGGCTTTCTAGTCTGGCCCACTAATGCCTGGTTCTCCTTTAGAGCCACACTGCCTCATGATCATAACCGCATCGTACATCAGTCTGTGCTTGGTTGCAGAAATCTCCTTTTATGCCCACCCCGCCCCCAAGATTTGGCTATTTTCACCAATTTAACTCTTCCAAATACCTTTTAGCAAATGCTACTGGAATTCTGAATTGGAAGACTTAAAAAAAAAAAATCTCGAAGTGGGTTTGCAAATATTTCATGTCCTAGCAACATTCAATTTCATTTAGGAAGAAGGCATATATTTTTCATATTCAAATAATCTTTACATTTATGTAAATTTTGATATAACTGAACCAAGTTCCATTGTTTTCTTGATGTAGATGTACTTACACTCACCTCTACTTTGCACATTTTTAATGCTGGGACCAAGACGGCACAATTAGCAACACCGCAGAAACTTAACTGTTGTTCTGTCTAGATCCACCTGACTGCCTGAACCCTGGGTAGTTTCATACTTGAGAAGTGGGGAAAAAAAGAGGGACCATTGAGGGACTAAGAAGAGTCTGTTTTATATTCGTAGCTAGGAGACTCTGAGCCTCCCAGGAAGGCTCTAAAGGTTAAAAAGCATGCGCCGAGGTAGTAAAACAGAACTAATGTTCGAATTAGTGCTCAGGACGATGACTCACCGTGCTGGCTCATCCTTGGGAAATCACCTACTAAGCGGAATTTAGCAGTTAAGGTGTTATTTTTGGTGCATGATTTATTGCTACCCACCCAACCCCTGGGGACTAAGTCTAGCTTTTAAAAAACACACAGAATGGGTAACCTTGGCCAGCCAGCTTTGCCAGGTGGAAGCGCTGTCTCTAGAGGGCCAGGACAAGACTGTGTCCACTGCAGAGACTTCAGGAGGACAGAAGCGCTGAGTCATATGTAATGGAAGGCGGGGTAAGCCAAGAGGCGGAAGGCCAGGCTCCTGACGCTGGCCCTGTAACTGATTAATGAACCACAGAGGGCAAGGGGCCACTTAACCTCTGCTCATCTGTAAAAACCCGGTGTCTCAGCTTCTGGCCATGCGGCAGCACAGGCCAAAATAATATAAAAAATTAATAAGCCACGTGAACAAAGCAGTTAGCACTGCCAGGAGGAGGGGGTGGGTAGGCAGAAAAGCCTTGCCTGGTCAAAGCGACATGGCCGAGCAGGTGGCAAACGTGATAAATTCTCACTCACCCCCAAAATGTCTCATTTTTGTTAGTCCTACATCAGCCTGTCCTTTCCCCCTATTTTCCTGGCTTCATTATGACTAATTTTGCAAGGAAGACTTAATACTGTTGTTTTGTTCCTTTCTCTGGACCAAATCTCTCTAGATTTAATTTACCCATGGTGCTCTGCTGTGTGTGATGTTTCCAAAGATCACCAGAAAACTTTAAGGCTGTTACAGTCTGAAAAATGACCCGCAGAGGAGCAGGCATGCCTTCCTGTTCTGTGCCCAAAGCAGTAAGGTGTACCAGCTGCCAAGTGCTCTGTCCCAACTCTTCTTCAACGTGATCTTCTCCTTATGTTGATGGACATATTGAGGCCCTGAGAGATTACATGACCAACTGAGGGCTGGAGAGATGGCTCAGAGGTTAAGAGCACTGGCTGTTTCCCCAAAGGTCCTGAGTTCAATTCCCACCAACCACATGGTGGCTCACAACCATCTATAATGAGATCTGGTGTCCTCTTCTGGCACACATGCAGGCACAACAGCGTATAAATAATAAATAAATCTTTTAAAAAACCCTGACTAACTGAAGGTCTGACATTATGGTCACTTTTCTCGTCTTTTCAGAGAATAGTCACTGAGTGTTGAATGTTGTTTTGAATGCTGGCGATATAGCTATACATGAAATCCAGTCATTTCTGAACATATTAATGATATTTGGTTAGCAGATGTGAAACTTTTTATTTATATTTATTATTTTTGTTTATCGGTGGTACTCCCAACACTGACACTGAGCCTAGATAACCTGTTTTAGAGAAATGGGATGAAAACCATGAGTTATAAGTTATAGATGGAGGGGGGAGAGGGAGGGAAGAGGGGAGGGAGGAAGTGATGGGGGAGGTGGCGGGGGGGGGGGGGAACAGGCTCAGCAGTTACAGTGTTTGCTGAGTCATCATGAAAATACGAGCCGAGACCTTCAGGACCTACTTAAACATAGGGTGGTGTGGCAGCAGATGAGTTCGCAGAGGGTGGGGACAGAGAAGCCACAGCGCCAGTGGGCTCATGGACCTTAGAAAAGAATCTGCTACTGGCACTTTGCTAGCCCAGCATGGGTCAGTCCTCCCTACACTCTGACCCTTATCCTTACATCCACAGGTGAGTGTAGCTACCTTCACAGCACATGGAGACCATCACGGAAAAACCACGCCTGGACACAGTGCAGAGACAGATTCATGGGTGATGGAGAACCAGCACCAATGCACACATCGTCTACACCGCAGCTCCCCAATCTATGGCTCAGGGAACAGGGTGGAAGAGAGGCTGAAACAGTATAAGAGCCAGGATACCAGGCAGCCTGGGCTGAAACAGTCTCTCCTAGAAAGCGGTGTATAAACAAGACCAGAGCAGAAGTATCAATAGTCATATGAATGTGGAAGGCGGAGGGTTTCGCAGGATCCTACCCCTGCCCTGGGCAAAGAACAGCTGGCAACTAATGGCTTCAGGGAGAAGGAGAATTAGCCTCTCCCTGGCAAGAACTCCCTTATTGGCTGTCCAATGTAGAGTGGTCAGCCTTGGAGCCATAAACACACAAACGACAAAAATGGACTCAGCAGGTTGTATGTATAATATATGTACATATACACACAAACATACGCACACACATATGTTATATGTGATTATTATAATAAAGGAAAAAGGCTAGCAACTGGACTGTAGGGCATAAGGGAGAGACTGGAGGGAAAATATGCGAGAAGTGATAGAATTCTATTTCGATTTAAAACATATCTTTAAAAAGTGCTGTAATCTAAAAGACACAGAGAACACCATCACCGAGTGTCACTTACCAAGTACCAAGCATTTGCTACAGGAACGGCTGCCTTAGAGGCATTATACCAAACACTTCTCTAACACACCCTACTGAATGTGACTCCTACTTTAATGACAGGAACTGACACTTGAAGAGGTTAAGTAAAAACAAAAAACAAAAAACAAAAAACAAAACAAAACAAAAAAACCCCACATACTAGAATGTAAAACCTCATGTGATAAACAGCCAAATGTATTATTTTCTTTTTTTGAGACAGAGTTTCAGGTACCCTAGGCTGGCCCCAGACTTTCTAGGTAGTAGGTAGCTGAGGATGACTCTGAACTCCTGATCCTCTTGCCTCTACCTAAGTGCTAGGATGACAGGAAGTGACTATGGTGTCCATCTTGCCTGAAGAGAAGGTAAAACATTTAGACGCTTGCATTGTGTCCCTTGGCCTCAGCTAATTAATTAGAACCCTCTAAAAAGTGCTTTAACAGGCTACAGATAATGTTCTAACCTATGACAACAGACACTGTATACATTGCTCATTGACATGCACTTTAGACTGCATTGCTTTTATGTGTTGAAAGTTTTGATATCTCAGTGGTGACATGTGTGGTGCATGTCATTAGATGCTCTTCTTTACTAATCCACAAAAATGTAGCAAAAGCAACCATTCAGCCATCTTTGGTCATGGGCATCAATGCTATCTTTTTAAGTAAATGCTTGATTGTGAAAGGTGAGCCTGGCACCTAAAGGCAGCCAAGACCTCTCAGGGAGGCCAACACTGAGCACCCCTGCTAAATGACAGCACCACATGGTGGCCAGGTCCCACAACTGAACAAAATTTCCTAGTCTCCCTTATTTGAGGTGAACCTTCTGGTACCTTTGACTACTCATTTGGGAGTTCTGTCAACATCCAGACTGAAGGATGCTTCAGAGCAGATGTGGTGTCGGCTTCACTGAGCCTGTTTTGGCCAGCGGTAGGACAACAACACCCAGGCTGGGCAGGGACCTTGTCCTGTTCTGCCCAGGACGAGCTGTGATCTGCAAGCACCATGCTCACTTTGAAGGTCAACTCTCTTTAATCGATTCAAGGGCTCTGTGACTGCCTCAAAGAAACCTCACTTACACATACTACATTGTAACAGCCGTGTCCACAGATTAAATATGGGTTTCCTTACTGGGACTTGAAATGTCTTTTGACGTTGAGTTAGGCAGCCACTGGTGCCAACAGTACGCAGTAAACACTGCACTCTGGTTTCTAGGCAGATCCACCATATTTCACTGAAGTCAGGATGCCACTGAGTAATAACAACTTAAGCCCTGATTCTAGAAATAATGAGATGGGGGAAAACAGAGAACATCTTAGAAACACTGAGATGAGGCAGGAGGGCTGGTGAGAATGCTACGCTCTTTTTGGGGGTGGATGGAATGCTCTGGGAGTCCTGTTCAAACTGTCCTTGCGGTTACGCTGGACCTTAGAGCTCACGTGTCTTACAGATCCAGCCAACTCTCCAGTACTTGGAATACAGATCACTCCTTCCGTTCCTGAAGCTCTTGGTCCTTTGGGCACGCCGTCCTGAGAGAAGCCCGTCTGGAGCCCGCTAAGTTACGACATGTGTTTCTTCCTAATTTCTAAAAGGTGCAATATTATTGAATAAACCTGGCTTCCAGGTAACTTATGAGTGGGCCCCCAGAGCCTTCTGTGTTTTAGTGGTCTTCGGGGCAATGTAAAGAAACTGACAACCGTCCCAAGGGCCTGTCCTCTGATTCCCTCAAGAGCAACTTTCTTGCTCACAGTATAGTGGACAACATGATGTGCTGCTTACAAGCTTTTCTCACTTGAAGAATTGGGAGCACCGCCCGAGGCAGCACCACATTAGCCTCACACCTCATGATCACATTAAACTGTCTAGGCTCAGACCCGTTGTTAGTTTCTTCTGCCTTCCACTTGTCTGTAATTTTTTTTTTTGTTGTTGTTGTTGTCTTGGTCTTATGGGCAGTGACAGTTACTGGTTTCTTTCTTTTATCAACGGTTTCCTTTACCACAGACTCTTATTCCTCCCGCTGGAAGCCTGGCATGATTGGAAGCTGGGAGGAAAAACCACAAGTGAATAGCGTGGCACTTACTTTAACAGTCATTTCCAACCACAGATTAATACTGTCACTGGATTTGACTAACGGCTCTCAATCAGCCCAACTGTCACTGCTTGAGAACATTTGAGCCATTTTAAGACGAAACGGGAAATAGAAGCAAATCTAAAGCATGGCATAGCTTTACCCGTGCTCCTCTCCTCTCCAAATAGCCTACTCCTTGATCTCCTTGCTAAAACAAATGGACCAGGAAATCATGTACCCTCTGCTACACCTGGCTGGAGGCTTAACTCAGCTGGTTAGGGTTGCCATGGGCACCAGCTGGCACTGAAAAAAAGGGCACACAGCTCCATTGTCCAAGAAACACGTGTGTGTGTGTGTGTGTGTGTGTATCCTGTACCTTGCTCTGTCTGCCTTGGCGGTGCAAGGATGTGAGTTAGAGAGCTGGCTGGCGTTGCAGTCCAAAGGGAAGAACGTTCTCTTCGAAGCCTGGGGTTTCGTGAAGGGGCTAACACTTGCCTACAGCAAACAGACCCGTGTCACCCATTTCACCCGCTCGCCTATCACTGTAGACTAAAGGCCTAGGGCAGCTGACAAGACTTTTTAATAGGCGCAAACACGATGAAGAGTAGCTCAAGCGAACTCAGGTTCTACCGCATTGGAGCGTCCACAGGAACGGAAGCTGGCTCCCTGCTCCACCCAGGGAGGAAGAGTGTCTAAGCATCTCCACCTCTGGATCCTGCCAGAAGCGACCCAGTACACACAGGAACTGAGCGGCCCCTCCCCCTCCCCCGCCTGACATGAGGGCTTGCCAGATTTCCCATGCTGGCCTGGACTCCCGGCGATTCTCACTTGAGCCTCCTGATTGCCGCCGAGAATGCGGAACTCACTACCGTGGGCCCTGAAGAATGCAGGAACTCATTATGGTGGCCCTTGCTACTATTTTTTTTTGGGGGGGGGGGGATTGATGACTACTGAGTTGATGTGTGTGCAACACAAGTGTATACCTTGAAAATGGTGATGGTATACATTCACAGTGTCCTTGAAGGAAGAATAAAGTGAAAATCTCCCCATAGGGCAGTAGGTTTCAGGTCTGGAAAGCTTTTAAGGCTGGCGAGATGGGCTTAAGATGGTAAAACTGGCTGCTGTACAGCACAAAGACCTGTGAGCACTTTTTAAAAAGTTCTTACTGAGGCTAGGTATCATGAAGCCATGGTTGACCTCAAACTTGTCATTTAGCTGAGGCTGACATTGAGTTTCTGACTCTACTCCCCCGCCTCTACCCTCTGAATGCTAAGATTACAGACACGTGTCACCACGCCCAATTTATAAGGGTATTATTTTTTTAAATACATTTTTCTGCTTCAACACTGAGCTTCAGAAATATTAGACTAAAAAGGTCTCTGCATGGTGTTCCATTTGAGATGGGAGAAGGGAGTAGCTGCCCTGTAAGCCAGTTTGAAAGGCGGTGTCTAGTGAAGGTACAAACACAACCACCTCTGCAACCCCAGAGATTTGCCTTTTAATTATATGTGTCACATGCAATCTTTGCAGGCTCTTTTCTTGACTGAATCCGTCCATCCAGTCCCAAAGCTCTAGACATGAAACAGTTCTAGCGCATTCTGTGCTCTTTTAGTCTCATAGCCAAATGTCTGCTTGCTCCCCTCTCAGAAGGCTGTGGAGGGGAATGGTGAGACATAAGTCATTTTCTTCATTCTCTGAGTTTCTTCCTGCTGACTGTTTGGAGTTTCCCTAGTAGCTGGTGTGAGGCAATTCTTCCTGTGGCTCAGAACAAGAGTCTACTAGGGGCTTGGGGGTTGCCTCTAGATTCTGTAAAGTGCCATAGCAACAGGGCTACAAAGGCAGAAGGCCCTAACACCTTGCGTAGCAGTCAGTGGGCCACTGCCCCAAACAGTCCTGCCTGGTTTCTAAGTCTTATTAGATGGGGTTTCTGAAGCTCATTTGTGTGCTCAGTGTCTTACCAGAGTCTAGGCTTGGCTCTGGCCTTTGCAGAGATTGTGGTGGGGCGGAGGGGCAGAGACAGAAAGAGCCCCAGAGTGACTAGGCATGACTTCATTACTGAGTCACCTGGCCGTGCTTTCAATGTGCCACGGCCCAAGTTTAAGTCTCATACCTAGGACTGGGGGTGCTGTCTAGAGTCTCAGCAGTGCAGGGCCCAATGTCTGATGTTATCACAGATAAGGCTATCCTGCTCTATATGGGTGCTTTAACAACATGGACGGTGGTGGTAATCATTGCTCCCGAGTGTACGTAAGGCAGAAAAGAACGCCAAGTGCTTTATGCAGGCCGTTCTAACCCCAAAGCACCACTGTGAGGGAGCTATGCTTGAATATTCTCATTTAGAACCTGAAACAGGTTACTAATGAGTCACCTAGCTAAGACACAGTGAGAGACTGGACTGGAGGCTGCAAAGCTGGTTCATGTCACTGTTTCGCTCTACCGTGTCCTCCCTCCAGATGCTGCTGCCATGTGACTGTTAGTGGACGGGGGCTGTTTCAGTTATCCTTCTCATCGCAGCGACCAAAATCAGTGGCAGAAAGTTAACAATGGATGGAGATTTGTCTTGGCTCACGGTTTCAGGGACCACAGCACACCACAGTGAGGAAGGCAGACTGGAACAGCTATGTCTGGGGCGGTGGAGCTTGCATGTGTCACTTCTCACATCTAAGTGGGCTAGCAGACTGCCTGGCAGGAACCAGAGGTGGGTCCTGTCTTCAAGGACCACTCTCAGGGAGTCACTTCTCCTAGCCAGGCCACAAAGTCCCATGCCTCCCTCAAGACAGGTGGGAACCAAATGTTCGAACACACGGGACTGTAGGGGGGCAGTTCATATTCAAACCGTAACAGAGACCCAGGCTGACCGAAAAGCCCTCACACTTTTCTCAAAGAGAAACCAACGTGCCAAATACCATCAATAAGCACGGTTAGCGGGCTACCAAGAAGAGACTTGATACCCTATGAACATATACAGGGGGAGGAGGTCCCCCTCAGTCACAGACATAGGGGAGGGGAGTAGGTGGAAAGTGGGAGGGAGGGAGGAATGGGAGCATACAAGGGATGGGATAACAATTGAGATGTAATATGAATAAATTAATAAAATAATTTTAAAAATTAAATAAATACTAAATATGTTAAAAAAAAATAAAGAGCAAGCGGCTCTCATTTGCTGCTTATCATCAGAAGCGAAGAAAGTGATAAGCGGAGCGATCGCTTCAAGTCCACGAGGAAGTGGAGCCAGCTGGCCACGCAGCACTCAGCAGCTTACTTATTTGCTCGCTTGCTGCGTACGCTGGTGGCTTGGATGCCATGGTGTGAGTTAGGGGAACCGAGAACGGGAAGAGAGCAGTGATGTCTGCCCTGTCAGGCTTACAGTGGAGGATAAAAGAACGTCAACTATCAAGGAAGTGCTAAATGTAATGAAGGAAACCGATGAGGAGTGACAGTGGTCCACAGTGGCATCTGAGAGATGCCATTTAACCCAAAAGGTCAAAGACAGACGCCACATGCGTGATAATGAATGAGTGCTTTCCTTGACTTGGTATAAAACATCACACATGCAAGTGAGGTTTTTACTCTTCAGGCTCGGACTTTCCCATTTTTTGCTTTTTAAATATAGGGGGGAGGGGGAAAAACACCCCACAGTTCAGAATCAGGGATGAGAAGAGAAGCATTGTGTTTGGTTTAGAGTTCATCCAAGTGGGACACTGGCTTCTTCTTCCCCGTGGGACTGTCGTATCAGCTTTAGGAAAGATGATAGAAAATAAGAACTTGGCCTGGAGGGAGGGTCCCAGGGAAACGAAGGCCAAACTTGGTACTCACACAAGCTATTGAGCAAAACAAGGACAAACGCAAACCCAAACAAACAGGGACGTGGGTCCAGGTTTTCTTATCAGTGACGTCAGAGCAATGGCTCCATGTGGCACCCACTCTAAAACCAAGAGAGATTTTCATCCAGCACTGGGTAGCCCTGATCTAACTGCCTGAGATTTTCCTCCAAATGGCAGATTTACACAAATAGAAGTGAGAGGCAGCAGCTTGGAGGATCGGAGTCCATCATTGCTACGACCAGGCTGCATTTTACCTGTGAGGCTAGAAGTTCCCCAGGATGTGGAAGATTGGAACCAGGGGCCATTTACAGCTAAGGAGAGAATATCATTAATACACAGACTATTGAGATTATGACTGTTTCCCCATTTTAAAAGACTGCAATAGAACAGTTGTGAATTCTCTTCATGGAAAAAAAAATGGACACCTCTACTCGTTGGTTTTCAGAAATCGATATTCTCCCCCCCCATCCTGGTATTTCCTCTAACTACTGAATAATTAACCTTAATGACTAACCTAGTCCCGTAGGAACAGCCTGTGTGGAATCTGTTCTTAACTCATGTAATAAATGCAGGCCATGTTAAGTGATATGCACAACCTGGAAAGGCCAGGATTTTTTTCCCCCCAAAGGCCTAGGCCACCCTGGAAAGAGAGTAGAGAACTCAGACTCATTGTCAGAGCAGCCATCTTATAATTTCCCAGTCTCTAGCCTTACAAGTGTCTCCTAGCACGGAGCTGACACTCATCAGCCTGGCTTCCCACAGAACTGCCTGTGGAACAGCCCCCTACCCTGCCAGCCATAGCAGTTTCCAGCCCATCCCAGGCTGTCACTGTGCACCCCCCCCCATTGTAAGGTCACGGGTCAGAAAGGGGGGGGGCGCGTGCTGCTGCCGCCCTGGCATGCTGCTATGCCTAGAGGCCATCAGCCAGCCAGATGTCTATGTAACAGCCTGGCCACCTGCCTGCAAGGGATGACAAATCTCATTTCCCGGGCCCTGCCGTGGAAACTAACTGTCTGCCCCTGATGCCCAAACACTCAAACAGCAAAGGCAGTAGGGATGCAGCTCAGGTGTAAATCTGAAACGGTGTTGTTAGGAAGGAGCCTGCTGGTGGCTTTGGTTTAGATTCAGCAATGTGTTCCCCGCCCCCACCCCCCCCATCCATCTTTAAAGGCACATTTACCATTTCCCAGACTTTTAAGAGAATTCTCTTAACAGAACCAGGTAATGCAAAGCCTATGGGGGCTTTGTCTATTTCTGCTTTTAAAAGGCAATCTAAACTGTCACTGCCCAGCACACTCACACAGTAGGGGTGGGTGGGGACTTATCTTATGTTTAAGGTATTAAGCTACCAGCACTTCAATGGCAAGAGGAAGATGAGCGAATGCCTGCAAAATAAGGTCTGGCGTGAGCGCCACGCAGCATGCAGTTTCTATCCTGCCAGGTGCACACAATACTTGGATTTCAAACTGGGCATGAGAAACCGGAGTCCCATCCAGAAGTGTGCTTGTACGGTGCGGGGAGGGATCCCAACAGGCCCCCCCCCCCCCCCCCCCCCCCCGTGAAGCCACCATCACAAACAGGATTTCCTAAAGAGGTCTTAGGGCAAGGGAGCTCCTCTCTATCTGGATTTTGGCTCTGCCATCTGGGCAGCCCTGCTGCTCCTCCCCCCCTAAAGTCAATGGGCCAAAGGGGAGGGGGTTGCTGGGGGGGGAGGGGGGAACGACACACGCTTTCCTATTGTTCCTCGGGCCTCTCACTTCCTTTCATCTTTGGTAATAGCTGGAGTTTATGAGTGCGTTGGATGACCTCCCAAGTCTTTTCTTTGGCTTAACTTATTACTTCACGGAGGAGCGTCCTTACCAGGCCTCTTGGCTTTGGCTTCCCCGACTCCAGCTGCCTCTGCCTGGAAGTGTGACTTCCTCTCTGTGTGCTGTTTAGCTGAATGGGCAAGGCCTCCTAGCGAGCTGCAGCCCTTACAGTGCGACAGTGACCCTGCGAGCCCGTTTCCCACACCACACGGCAGCCAGGCTGTGCTTTCTTAAGAACGCACTATTTCTGTGGCATGCTAATGAAGTCCTCGCTAATTAAACATCTCCAAAGTCTACCTGAGGACTCATCTCAAGATCTCAAGGATTCTCTAGTATTCTAGTACGGTTTGGGAAACACGTTTTTCCTATGCTCTTAGTTTAAGAAGCTCAACCGTGTAGCTCAGCACTCAGGCACGCATGGTCTAACCTGCCCGCTGTGCGGCTCGGGTGCTCTCTCTCTTTCCTTGGTCCTTCTCTACGTCACTAACTTCCCCAGTGCCTACAATAAACACCTGCTCAGGTTTTCAGTCGTCCTGGCTTTAGCTTCCTTTCCTCATGAGGCACGCTGGTTGAATACGTGAGTGTGAACAGGAGAAGAATGATGCGCGGGCCAACGTTGAATTAATGCTTACACTATTTAGGTTAATTCTGAAAAAGACTGACCTCATTTACTAAATGCTTTCTGGGAATGTAAAATTCAAGTGATTACATTGCTTTCTATGTGTTCTTGAATTCAGTTTAAAGCCATTTTACTGACATTTTTGCATCTATGTTCATCAGAAATATTGGCCTATAATTTTTTTTTTTGGTTGTTGTTGTTGTTCTGGTTTTGGTATGAGGGTAATGCTGGATTTAAATGCCCCTTTCTTTTCTGTTTTGTGAAATACTCTGAGGAAGAATTGTGTTGGTTCTCTGAAGGCCTAGTAAAATTCTGTACTGAATTCATCTGGCTATCAGGGCATTGCTTCTATCTTATTGAATGTAATCAGTCTATTTAGATCATTTGCTTTATCTTGATTTAATGTTACTAGTCCATATGTATCTAGTACCTCTCCCCCTCCTCTTTCTCTCCCTCCCCCCCTCTCTATATATGTATGTATATATATGCATATATGTATATGTTTCCGAGTCAGGGTTTCTTTGTGTAGCCCTGGCTGTCCTGAACTCATTCTGTGGACCAGGCTGTCCTGGAACTCAGAGATCTGCCTGCCTCTGCCTAGGCTCCCTGTGGGTTTTCCTGGCATCAGAACTGCATTGTTTGCCACCTAAACAATTCTCAGCCAGACATCAATTGACAGCTATTGTGTGCTGCATGCTGAGATGTTTACTGCCCATCCCACTGCTGGCATTTTTCTTCTTGCCAGTACTTCCCACGGTGGTTTATTGCTGTCCTATTGCTGCTTAACTAATTACTTCACATCCAGTGGCTTACAACACGCCGTGCACTGTCTCACAGTTCTGTGTGCCATGGTCTGGCATGGGTCAGCTAACTTCTGATATCGAGGTACTGGCAGAGCTGGGGGCTATTCTGAAAGCGGTAGGGGTAAAGGTGCTTCCAATCTCGGTCAAGTTGTTGGCTAAAGTCAATGCAGTGTGATTTAAAAACTGATTTCTTGCTGGCTGAGAGCCAGGGCTGTTGTTGACTTGTAGCAGCCTCTCTCTAGTTCCTGATGTGCCCCTGCACACATCTGAGCAGCCAGCTCCATTTAGCCTTCAAACTCTCTGACGTTCCCCTCTGACTCCACGCTGAGAGACAGACAGACTGACTGACTGACTGACTATCTATCTATCTATCTATCTATCTATCTATCTATCTATCTACTACCTACCTACCATACTTATTTACTTATAAAAGACCCACATGGTTAGACTATGTCCATCGCCCTATTCTAAGGTCCATGCTCTCATATCTCTACTGGGCAGGGGACTCTTCACCAACAGGCATGGAATTATGTCAACCCCTAAACAATGGGTAAGGTACGAGGGGAAGAGCAACATCAGTAACAGCTATAGATACATAGTAGGGTCACTACAAGAGCACTTTCATGTGAGGAAGTCACCGTGGCACAAATGCTTTGACAGGTCGACACTTCATAAACTGCATTGGGATACTATTATGAAAGAATTTCACTCTGAGTATTTATTAATCAGATTTTTGTACTGTCATAGGTTATACTTAAAGAGAGACATTTACAAGGAGATGCCAGAAGTAATACCACTACAAGAAACGAATTCTCTCACAAGTTGAACTTGATGTGATTTTTGGATTCTGAGTTCCAAGTGTCCCAGCGTCCTGAGGACTACAATCTGTCTGTCCGTTTTGTCTTTACAATGGGTTCTCATTTCATTCACTACCCTTTCCAGTCCATTTTTAGTTTTCATTGGGCTCTACTCACTCTGTATCCTAAAAGGGAATTAGAGAGAACATTGTTTTTTGTTTTTTAAGTTACTGGTGGGCTAAAATGAGGCATGGCCTTAGTCATATTTAATTAGACCTTTAAATCCGATGGTACACTCCTGCCTGAGGCTTTTTTTGGGGGGGAGGGGGTACTTCTGAAGTCCAATTACAGGGTTATTCTTATAATAAGGACTAATAAGTCATAATGAAATTATTTGCTTTTAAGCCTCATCCAGATGTTGTTTTAAAAGAAATATCCTCACCCAACCACATTCCTACAGCGACCAGTACAAACAGGTGCGCGGCCTGCTGGGGAGTCCTAGCTCGCTCAGAGCTCTGGTGGAGAGGTGAGCGTTGGGTCAGGGGGCACTCTCGTCTTGTATCCTTCATACCGTGCCACTCCACTCCCCAAGTTCTAGCCCTGCGAGCCCTTCCGTTAGTTCAAATACGGTTAACGAACCCTTGAAGGGTTTTACATTCATTTATTTACCCAGTGTGTGGGATGGGGAAGGCGCACACACGGAGGTCAGGGGATCACTTCTGGCAGTCAGCTCTCTCCTTCCACCATGTGCATCCCCGGGGGGCGGAAGTCAGGTCAATGAGCTGGGCAACGAATGCGTGTACGGACCGAGTCCTCTTAGCAGCCCGTCAGTCGATATTTAACCAACTTAACACACGACTGTGGAAGCCTGGAGTACGCGAAGCTTCCTGCCGCCTTCACATATTTAAGACAACACAGCTGAATTCAAAATTCCTCAGCTACAGATTCGTCTTCCCCTTCCACAAAGACACAAGTCTTCTCTAGTCTTAACTGGCTGCTTGCTAAGTAGAAAGGAACTAAAGAGAAGCCGTTTAAAATCTTTTCTTGTGAAATTCTGGAATGAACTGATTTGATCCTTGTTAACGTTTTTTTCCTTCCTCCATGCAATTAAAACATCTTTCCGGGATGCGCTATGCTGGTCTCTGGAGTGAATTCCATGGGCTGTGTCCTTGATCTTCACTTCTCTCCCTTACCTTGTAAAAGGAATCATGTGCTCCTTAAACTTCAGTGTGCTGGACAGACGGTGAAACCCCATGTCTCCCGTCTTAGTCGGTGTCTCAGGCTTAGCTGTAAGTCATACGCAGTCCTGAGGATGAACCTCAAGACTCCTGTTTAGACAGAAGAATGCTTTCTTTATCCAGGCATCCTGGCCGGCAGATGTGTGAGCCTGGGATGACTACATCCACTTGGCTGTCAGTGAATGCAGCCTTTGAAGATACCAAGACACAGGCAAAAACCCAGCCCTGAAGCTCACCCATATCTGGAATCAGGATTTCTGAAAGTCAAATTTCTAGCTGATACAAATCAAGTTTTCCACACTCACAGGCTTGAGCACGTATTGTCACTTTTCAGTGACTGCCCCGCACACCAAAGGCCTTTCCTGCATATTCAAGCTTTCTTTTTTCCAGTTTAGGAATATATTTCTTTGGTAATAGTTTTTTTTGGCAATAGTTTTCATTACAACTTCACAGCCATTGGCTTCTTGGTTCAGGTTTCCACTCACTGTCCTTCATATCTGTCATTTTGTCATCACTTGACACTTGTGTTGTTAGTGCTCTGTGAGTCTGCTCCCATCCCTGGCTCTATCTGCCAGTCCTAACACACTTGGCTATTGCATGTGGTTCCCTTACCAACCCATATCTTGTTCAGCTCTCTATTTCATCTCTGTTTGCACAAATCTAGAAAGTGTAATCCATGAGGCTTTGTTTCTGTTTCACAGCATGTCTTCTAGCATGTCTTTACCGTCTTTTAGCAATTTTCTTTTGATTTTTTTTTCCTGATTAATTATGATTTTCTGAATTTTGTTTCTTTTGAATCCCTGGGTAATTTACTTTGTCTCACTTTGTATTCTTCTAATGTTGTGCTTTTTTTTTTTCCTTTTTAGTTTTCTCCCCCTCATTCTAAAACAAACAATTTATCCATGCATCTATTAGTAAGTCAACATACAGGTAATTACTTTGAACTCACATTTACTGCTATCTTGCATGTCTGAGATAATACTGCTCTCACGTTTATCTGCACCTGCAGATAGTCTAGCATTTCTTCTGGAAGCTTGGGAATGCTTCTTTTTTTTCAGGTGATAGAGTTGTTAAATTCATAGTACCATGAAGCTGTCAATAGGAGCAGGAACTCAGGCACATAACACACTATGTCACCATTTGTTTTTCCCCTTTGTGTGGTGGTGGTGGTGGTGGTGGTGGTGGTGGTGGTGGTGGTGGTGGTGTGTGTGTGTGTGTGTGTGTGTGTGTGTGTGTGTTGTATGCATGCACACTTCAATAGCAAACAACTCTTAGTCCTATTTGCCAGCAATTTCTACTATCTGTATATTTAAATGTTGCCAGAAAACTGGTCCAAGACACAAAAAATCCCTGATGCCATCACACACTGATAGAGAAGGTAGGTGTGTGGAATAATTTTGAATGCTCTGTATTTTGAATGTTTAAAATGGGAAGAGGAGAGGAGAGAGAGAGAGAGAGAGAGAGAGAGAGAGAGAGAGAGAGAGAGAGAGAGAGAGAGAGAGAGAGAGAGCGCAACGGGGTAGATGGTGGGAAAGAAAGAGGGCACATGGGGCAGCTGAAGAGAGGACGGAGAGTGAGGAGGAGAGGAAGAGGAGGATAAGGAAGAAGATAGGAGGCGAAGAGGAGCAAAGGAAGCTCTGGGTTTTATGGAGTCATTCAACGCCAGCTCTCCAGTTCTAGGGCAAGGCCAGGGTGGTGTCCAGAGGACCCTTAGCCCACATACTCCACACAAAACACAACAGGCGCAGAATGGCGCCTATAGGCTGTCAGCATCACCCATCACTTTAGGTTGCCATTTTTTGCCACACTTTATTACTCGTTGTAATGTTAGCACCGCATGAAGGAAACTATGTAGGAATACAGTGAAACTGCCTGACCTTAATATTAATCCAAAATAGCTCTACCTACTCCCATTTCTTACCTTGTCTAGGAAATTTACAAATGTTGCCTAGGAAATTGCATGACTGTTATAAAGCAATGAATACATCATGCTTTGAAGGACATTTCCAAGGCCAGACTCAACGTGGATGGGAGGTTCTTGGCGCAGGCCTGGAATTTTTGTTTCCTATCATCCTGTTCACCTGTGAAAGGAGTGAGGCGGTGTCTGCCATCCACTACAGGGCAGACTGATAAAACTGGCTTTCATGCTCCCAATGTCTCCTTTCTCTGCAAGGATTTTATAATTAACAGTGGATGGCTCCTTGCTTCAAATTAATTATTATTATTATTTTTTTTATCCAACTCAGTGGTTGAAGGATAGGACAAAGCAGATCTGAGACTTGAATCCAAGTCAGGACCTTTTCCTATCTGCAGGTGGCTGAAGGACAGGCCTACAGAGTTGCCCCATGGTACACACCCACAAAGCAAAACTGCAAGTCAGGGTTCCTCATCACCTGGTGACCACCAAGGAAGGAGGATGTAACGAGGGGTCCCAGGTCCTCCCTGGAAGGTGACCAGACCCCATCACGCAGTTCTCTAAGCACAGACACCATCAAGTCTCCAGAACCATCTCTGGGCTGCCCGTGGCCTGGAACGAACCATTTGAGAAACGGCTTGGAACTTCTCTCCACTTCTCTCTTTTCTTTGTAACTGACAGAAAGGACGATTCCTCCCCTATCACCACCCACCTGATTAAAAAGGAAACCCACAGTGAACTTACAGTTGAACTAGCTCTCTCATGCATCACCAAGCTTTCAAACGGGCTTTATAAAGTTCCCGTATTTGCGTGTTTTCAGTTGGTGGTGTTTTGGACAGACGAGATAACCAAAAATTATACAGCGTCCCTGTCTTGTTTCGTTCTGTATAGTCTGTTTCTGCTGGGGATTCTAGGATTGAACCAAGAGCTTCACGGACATCGTGCGTGCTAGGGCATGTCTTCCACCACTGAGATCCCCCCCCCCCCCAGCTCCCAGATAACCTTTGCTAATGGTTGGAAATCTAAACCCTAGCCCTGAAGATCAAAGCAGACTTTAGTTTCAGACTTTTGAGGGCAATTTGGTTTAGCTAGCAGAGGTTTTAAGTATGTGTGTTATCTGACCCTCTAATTTTGCTTCTAAATGCATCATTTAGAAATACTTGGATAAATGTTCTATGAAATTAAGGCTAAGAACTTTATAGAATATAACAGTGACCCAAACAGAGGAACAAACAAGCTTTAAACGTTTATCAAAGGGACATCATTGCTAGCTTAGTTTTAAAACTATAGCTGTTATGAAATAAATGGACGAACAGCCTTTGATTGGCTTAGTGTACAACCATTTCTCTGTTTACAGAAAATCTGTCTATAGGTATTAATAAACACACATATATATATAGTGCATGTATATATATGTGTATATAAATGTGTATGTGTATAAATACACACACACATAATTCTGAATTTATAATATAGGCATTCTTCAAGAGAGACAGCAAACTGGTACCTAGCTCTCCTAACTCACCCCTTCCCTCGACAGGTCTCGTCTCTGAAGGCAGTACACCGAGATCTCAGACGACGAGGCTCCCCAGCTACAAGCCATGTTTAAAGATGGGGAGGAAAGATGTTAGTTTACAGAGGCTGACGCTTGCCCTCAGTCACAAAGCTGGAAGGGCTGGAACACACACTGGGAATTTTGTTTCTATAAAAGAACTGTGTGTCTCCCTCCCCATTCCCTTACTTCAGCTATGGTGGACAACCTATGCACTCAGGAAGAGCACAGCAGAGAAAAGTTCAGTCAGAGCTGCAGACAGGATTGTGGACCAAGAGGCAGACAGCAGCAGATTCCTCCTGAAGGAGGCGGCTTTTTTGTGTCACTGAAGAGGATGAAGGCGGGCGTGTGGGCCCTGGGGACAGACGGGTAGGAGTTTCCAACTTTTAAAAATATTTTAAAATGCATTTTATGTGTAGAGGTGTTTTACATGTATGCATGTATATGTATCACACGTGCCTGGTGCCAGAAGAGGGTACGGGACGCCCTGGCGCTTGAGTAGGAAGTTGTAGACCACCCCACGGGTGCTCGGAACTGAACCCAGGTTCTTTGCACAAGCTTCTAACCTCCATCCCAGCTCTCCAACTCCAAAGGCCAAGTTTCTGGGGGGAGGAGAACACTGAGGCACACTGAGGGGCCAAATGATTCCATCTTGCTAAGGTTCATCTGAAGTAGGGCCTTCTTTTAGAAAGGTCTTGAGGGCCAACAACCCTACATTAGTTTAAGGTTTTGTGAAAGTGTGATACTACAATTCATGTATGAATTCATCATACAACACAAGTCGGCAAGAAGCACGGCTGGCAAGTGAATGCTCCCGGGTGATGGAAGTTGGTTTTGTAAGGGGCAAGGTCCGAGAGGCCCAGCGCAGACGATGTATAGGACCTGGACGAAGAAAGATGAGGATAATCTAACGAGACTTTGAGGACCCAGCTGGCTGGCCACAGGGATGTGAGCTTCATAACAACAACAACAACAACAACAACAACAACAACAACAACAACAACAACAGAGTGGGAGCAAAAGTAGGTTAGAGGGAGAGTACCTTTGGGGGGGTGGCAGATAGGGTCCATGAGGGAACTCAGGGTGCTGGAGCCCAACTGAGGGTCATCTTCATCTCGTCTAAATGAAAGGTTTTAGGAATGTAGCTTTAGGCCACGGGAAATGAAGAGAGGATGACGAAGGGGACAGAGGCGGAGGCACCCAGAAATGTGCTCGTCACCAAAGGCCAGGCAGGCTGAGTTCACAGAATGAGACTGTGCAGATCCAGAGGCTGCCGATGCCAAGCGAGAAGCCGCAGGAGGTCCCCGGATGCAACGAGGTGTTCTTTGTCCACCTCTTGGGTGCCAGAGAAACTCTGCAGTCAGATTTGTCAGGGTTCAGAGCCCCTCATCGCTGATGAGACAGGCTGTGCCCTGCACTACTGAGCCTTTGCAGGCCTCGGTCTTGCACCTGTAAAACGGAGGCGGCCCCAGAAGCCCAGGAAGCTACTCTGAGTTTTAAATGAAACTGCATCTTAAACCACTGGGCACGCGGTTGACTCACAGTAAGTAACCTAAAATGGTACCCATCGCTATGAAAAATATGAATTTATTCATTGTAATTGTACATGTGTGTGACATGTTAGATCAGAGAACAGCTTTGTGGATTTGGTTTTCTGGTTCCACTTTTTCATGGGTCCTGTGGATCAAACTCAGGTTTGCATGCCAAATGTCCTTATCCACCAAGCCGCCTTGCCAGACCCTACCTGTCATTTTCATCACTGGAAAGGGTCAAGGGTGATCCAGTGATGAGAAAGTGGAGGCTATATGTACGCGTACACTTTAAACAAGTCTGGCCACAGAGGGAAGGGGAAAGGCTGGGGACTTGGAAAGTAGGAGAAAGACCATTTGTAGGGTAGAGAGATGGGAGCTTTTAGATGGTGACTCTGCTAAATCAGAGGAGACTCACAGACGAAAATGCCAAGAACACAGTTCTAGGGATGTGCATCGACAGGAGGGACTCAAAAGAGAAGGAAGAGAGGAAACAAAGAAATTCCTGCATTGAAAGGAGGGGAGAGGAGGGAGAGGAGGGAGAGGAGGGAGAGGAGGGAGAGGAGGGAGAGGAGGGAGAGGAGGGAGAGGAGGGAGAGGAGGGAGAGGAGGGAGAGGAGGAAGAAGAGGAGGGAGAAGAGGGAGAGGAGGGAGAGGAGGAAGAAGAGGAGGGAGAAGAGGGAGAGGAGGGAGAGGAGGGAGAAGAGGGAGAGGAGGGAGAGGAAGGAGAGGAGGGAGAGGAGGGAGAGGAGGGAGAGGAGGGAGAAGAGGGAGAGGAGGGAGAGGAGGGAGAGGAGGGAGAGGAGGGAGAGGAGGGAGAGGAGGAAGAAGAGGAGGGAGAAGAGGGAGAGGAGGGAGAGGAGGGAGAGGAGGGAGAGGAGGGAGAGGAGGCACTCACTTGGACTCACAGGCTTCACCTGTCTCAACACACTGGAAGTGAGGCAGACTGTAGGGCTGGGAGGGAGTATGGGAGTCAGCTGAGCCTCATGAGCTCGAAGTTGGGAGTGAAGGGAATCCCAGCTTGGGAGCGGCTCTGCCAAGTTAGGGGGCTGGAGGAGAAAGGGCGTAAAGAGCCAGGTAGCACATGTGCCTGAGTCGCCCTTGGGTCTGTCTGTAAGTAGAACTTTCTGTTTAATCATGGACCGTTTAGCTCAACAGTTCTCAGCATGTGGGTCACGACCCTTTGCCAAACTTCCATCTCCAAAAATATTTACACTGCTACTGACAGTAGCAAAACTAGTTATGAAGTAGCAACAAATACAATCTTATGGTTGGGGGCTCACCACACATGAGGACAAGCCTGTTTTTCAAATTTACATAAAGCTCTGCATTAAGAATTGAAAACTCAATACTGCTTATGCTGTGAAAGTATCCGCTTGCCTTAAAACAGAACTGTCCTGGATAGATTTATCACTCTACCAAGACTAGTTAGTCCCTTTACCTGGCTACCATCTCGGGGCATTCCTTACCCAGGAAATGCTCCTTCAGAATTGTTCCTATTTGGCTGCCTATTCATGTGACGGTCAAGAAGAGAGCAACCAGAAAGCCTAGGTGAGCACGTGCCTGGAGCTCTGCACATGACTTCTCAGCTAGCCTGAGGTGATGGTTTTCTCATCTCCTGATGCCTGGGCATCTAGGACCCCCCAGGTACTTCATTTCCTTGATGCCACCTAGAGAGTATGGGATGGAGACCCACCAATGCAGCAAGCGTTGGGAAAAATTGGCAAGGCACTCACTCAGTCACATGTTAGACATCTGCTCACTGGCCAGCCAACCACAAAGGGCAGTTACAAACTGTTAGCTTCTGCCACTGGGTACTTAATTCATAGAAATCAATGACAACAAGTCTAGGGAAGCCATCAGACAAGGGGCAATGTAATCATGAAGTCTTGTTTGTTTCCTGCTAACAGTGACTGTTTGTTATATGCTTCTTGGTGGCCTTTGGCATTTCGTAGCTAAGGATCAGCAGAGCTGGCAACTCAGTGTTTCTAAGAATTACTATCTGTTCACCACAATCTCCATATTCAAAGAATTAGTAGCATATTTTATTCCTTTGCAATGTGCATTCTCTTTTTACGACTTTGCTTTAACCTGGAAAACCCCGTAACTTTCAAACCATAAAACTAACAGTTCTGGCTAAGACCACAAGGCAGCTAATAGGTACCTGGAGACTTGAGATTATTAGTTTATTTCACCACATAGTTAAACAGTCCTCTATCCCCACCCCTCTCTAGCCCTCCCATCACTTTAACTCTATGGCTACTGACCAAATTTCCAGCTGTTTTAGCATAACATGCAACTCGATGTGAAGTTAAAATGAGCCACTTACAAAGAACCAGAGAAGGGAGATTAAGAACAAATCTAGCTCTAATCCATTTCATCCATTTTGTAGACTGCTTCTGTGGGTCAGTGCGGCAATTATTAAGCCCAGATAATAGTGACAGATGGTACTTAAGTCTCTGGCTCATTGGCAACCATCTGCTCTAAGGCTCTCTTTATTGAGTTCATATTTCCTAGGCATCACTTTTAGAACAGAAAGCATGTATCTCTTGATAATGTGATGGAGGCTCAATCAACCAACCTTTCCAATGTTGAGGAGACTGGAAATCAAGGTCATTGTGTGATCTGCTTTCTCACTCCTAAAATGTCATTGCTGTCCTCTTGTGGTAACACACACAACACTCTAGGAAAAGATATGGTTTTTGGACATGGTAATGCAAAGAGCAAAACCACGACAGAGCAGAACAACCAATGGCTCTAGTGTCAGGAAGGCTTGGATCCAAACCCTGCTCTGCCATTAATAATAGCTGGTGATCCTGAACAAGCTATTCACCCTACTTGTGGAAGAGCCCACATCTCTACCTTCTGGAAAATGGGCCTCCAAATAATGGCATGGTGAGGTAATGCGTGTGAAGGACACGGACCTGGGCTTGCCAGAACACAAGCGTTCGGCTTCTTTTCTTCTCGCCAGATTGTAAAGGATGGCAAGTTTTGCTCACGCAAAAATGATTATTCCTTCAAGATTTTATATAAATTACTAGGATGTGACCTCTGGGTTTTCACTGAGAATTCTTTATTCCTTCCAAGCAGGCTTCTTATAGCAACCCCAGCACCCCGACCTTCATAAGTTGGTTCTGCTTAATGACCCATCACACATGCAATGATGCTTTTCTTCACCAGAACTTAGGAGGGCCACCTCTCATAAGCTGATGATGCTGAGGTCATGTTAGAGGACGGAGGTGGAATGCTTTCTACTGATTTTGATACTTATGTAGGTTCTAGTATCTATCAGAGAAATAAATAGCTGGTTTCCCAAAGCTCCGGTTTTATGTATTCTTGTTTCGGGTGAGGCTAAATAAAAATGCAAGCTGAAATAGCGTAGTTTAAAAAAAAAGTAAATAGTAGAAAAGCTGCCATAATAGCAAAAACAATGGAGTAATAAAGACAACACAATATATAAGTCACTGCCTCTGTGGCGAGCAGGAATGCGAAATGGCCAGGTATCAGTATCCCCTGACCTGGAATTAGCCTGCAGTAATGAAAGACATGCTTTCAGGACCCTGAGTTTTTGAGCTCTCAACAGGCCCTACAAGGAATCAGGAGTACAGCTGGATCTTGGTGATGCAGGAATACTGGCACACATCTGTGCACATTCAGGCATCTGGGTAGCATCACAGGAATATCCATGTGGACTGGGCAGAAACAAAGATCACAGACTATCTCAGCAGTTAAGGTCACAGTCAAAGCAGCAGGGGCAATGTGGGAACAGGGATGCGCGCTTGGTCTAGATTTACTGTGCTTTGGCTTTAGGGTCCAGTTTCTGACGTCATTTCATCCTTCAGTCACTTAGCTCTCAATCTACTACCTGTCTGTAGTACCTTGGGGAGAAAGGGCACTTTCCCATGTCCACAGTCCGTCTGAAGAGCCAATGGGTCTCTAGCCAGCATCTTACTCTCCCAGCATAGTCAAGCAAATGATGTCCACCATCACCACAGATGCCCTTTCTCCAGCCTCCTCTCTCTGCCCTAAGTCTGAGGTGGGACAAGGGCCGTTCTTATCATGGCGGATTAGAATACAGAATGAAATTTTCCCACCAGGAAAAGGTTTTAAAGCCAGGCACGGTGATTTGACGCCTGTAATCCCAGCACTTGGGTATCAGAGGCAGGCGGCTCTCTGTGAGTTTGAAGCCAGCCTGATCTACAAAGTGAGTCCAGGACAGCCAAAGCTACAGAGAGAAAACCCTGTCTTGGGGGAGGGGGGAAGTTTTGATGACTCAGCAATATAATGTGTTTATTTTCCACATTATTCTAGAGTCCTCAAGTTAGGCTGAGAACCTAATTGTCAACCACACTAATCACTTAGGCAGAAATGCGTTTAAGACTTAAATTTGGGGATAAACTGTTCCATAGATGGGTACCACTCAGGCTTAAAAGTATAGCCAATAGCTTACTAGTGGATGCTCAGTTCCAATATCTTAAGTTTTATCCTTCCTTTACCATCTTCAAAAATAGTTTTTTTAAATTCACCAGCCATGGCTACCTACTCTATACTGTGGAAAAGTAACTGATCTCCCCCTCTCCCAAGTAAACAGGGGCTCCATTTTTTACACTGAGGAAACACTGAGATACATAAATACAATTCCAATGAGCATTTCTCTAATCGACTCTTTGTAGTATTGGAGTTATGACCTGGACCGCGCGGAGCAACTCCCCTAACTCCCACCTTGTTCTTGTCCACTTTACTCTAGCCTCTGACCTAATGCAGTCCACTCTTGTTAGATGAAAGAACTACTGACTTCCTGGCCCAACTCAGGAATGAACCAGAACCTTGAGGGAGTGGCCCGGGGTACTCATTCCTAAGTACTGCCCGTTTCTGGCAACACCGCCATCATCCAATCTGGTGGTCCTTACGCTGGTTCTTATTAGGATCAAGTGGAGGCCTCGCCAAAACACAGGGAGACAGACTCGAGGCTCCAGACCTGACTTGGTGGATCTAGGACGCGTACTAAGAACTCACATGTCTAGGAAGGCCCAGGTAATGATGAAGCAGCCAGGCTGGGGCCACACTTTCAGAAAGGACTTCTTTACGGGCGGAAGGGAGAGCTTCGTTGGGAAGGTGCTTGCCTTACAGGGACAGGCACCGCAGGTCCATCTCCAGCACCAACAGGAAAACTGGCATGGTGGCACATGTGTGCCTTAGGGCTGGGGAGGTGTGAACAGGTGGAGTCCCTGGGGCCAGCCTAATAACCTAGCCAGTCCCAGGTTCCAACGAGACACCCTGTCTCAAAGACTGTGGACGACACAGATGGACTTCCGGTCTTCACACACATGTATGTACGCAAGCCCTCTCCTCTTCCTCAACTGGCCCAGGCCCTAATTAATTTATCCTGGTTGGTAGTCACCGTAGCTCAGCTAATGGCTAATTTTTATTCACCCCAGCCCAGCCCCCCATTTTAAAGCAGATCAGCAGTCACTGGACTTCCTTTCAATTCAGACCCCTGCCACTGCTTAGGAAGCATTTTACCACAGTATCCTCCTACAGCAGGGATGAGAAAAAAGCACATGATGGAAAAACTTTGGCAATGTGCCCGACACACAGTAGGGCAGCAGGGACTCATTCTTTGTACTCTCAGGCCTTTGCTACAATCCCATCCTGTGAGTTACAGTGAATTTTGCTGAGGTCTAGAGGCGGTTCACAAAATTCACCACACAAACTTCCTCTGGTTAGAACAAACAGCAAGCCAGAGTGGCTGAGCACTTCTTTCCTCAAAAAAGAAGCTACATGGAGCTGCGTTCTGAACGCGCTCAACAGGAATCCAATGGGCTTCCTCACTCACCTCTTTCGAGGGAAAGAAAAATAGAAACAAAGAAGAGATCAGGGTTATCTCTCTGTTTATTTTCCTGACCGCACTTTATTACACTGTTTGCCTGTTTTTGTGACCTAAAAACCAAGTGAACCACCACTTTCCCAAGCAGCATGGCCCCAGACGGAGATCAGTGGCTCTCTCACCACCCTATGAAAGTTGCTGAAACAGCCCCACTGTGTGGTGGGCACTGGGGACACTAAGCGAGAACACACGAAGCCCGGTCTGATAATTAGGTTCCCTCTCTAAGCAAATCTCCTTTTCAAGCATGTATGTTCTTTTGTGTGCGTGTATGCTGCAGCCTGCCCGTGAAGGGAACTTGTGAAAGTCTGTTGTCTCAATTTACCACGTGGGTCCTGGGAATTAAACTTAGATCCTCAGGCTTGGTACTGTGTACCCACTGAGCTACCTCACCAACCTGCAAGTCTCTCTTTTGACTTCTGTATCCTCGGTCCATTTCTGCCCTTTTACGGCCCAAATGTTCCAAATTTCCGCTCCATATGGTGGGGCTATGTCAGTACTCTGAGGTACCTCTCATGACACTCCCGCCTACTCCTTTATAACCCAACACCCCCACCATCAAAATTTTTGTTAAAAATCCCATAGCCCTGATCCTCCCGTGGATAAAGTCCACCCCGAGGGTTTTTCTTCACTAAAAGTACTGTAAGATGCTTCAGTAAGATGTCAGACAGTAGAGGGTCACAATCAGGAAGCTGCAGTCTCTGTAAGGACTGGGAACATGGATCTAGGACAGAGCCAGGTACCCATGGGCCTGACCGTGACCTCAGCTGAGACAGAACTGCCATGCTGCCGCCGCCACCGCCGGCACCAACTCAAAGAAGAAAGGGAGATTCCTTACTTTCTGCGGAACATTTCTGCAAATATGCAGCCAACACTCCAGAGGTCCACGGGGGTGGCGTAGCTGGACTGGAGGAGGACTTCTGGGGCTCGGTACCACAGCGTGACGACCTGCAACAGCAAAGGGACCCGAGCGTTACTGAGGAAGCCAGCTGTTGGCTTACACACCCATCCTGTGTGGAGGCACAAGGACACGACCCAGTTCACAGAGATCTATACATCACGGTAATGACAGGATGAAGGCAAGGAGCGCACAGGACTTGCTCGCAGGCCAGGAAACTGCATCAAATTGCATCATCCTGCAACCCTGGGCTCCCATTTCAGGCTCTTAATGGGCGTGGGGATTGTAAATAACACATGCTTCTGAGAACAAAGTAAAATAAAAATAAAAATAAACAAACAAACAAATAAATAAATAAACAAAGCCAAAACTCTTATCGCAAAGCTGCCCTCCCCCTCACTTATGAGACTTCAAAACAACACGTGGAAAACAATGACAGTGGCTCAATTCCCAAGTCACTATTAGAAAATGGGGAGATTCCAGTGGCTGCTTGAGGGTGACCCTGAAGCGGACAGAGCATCTCAGGACAAGTCAAAGCTGTTCTTTTTACAGCACTACAGGGAATCAAAAACAAACTCCCCCTTTCCTGCTGCTCTTTTCAGCCAAAACCCGAGGAAAACCAAGAGAGAACGCATAAAACCCAAGTATTTGCACAGTGTGTGAGGAAAGTCACAAGGACCCGTCTGACATAGGACAGACCGAAGAAGAATAACGGTAACCATTTCCTCTAAGTCCAAGGCTGAGGAAAGGTCCAGGCCAAGGGCTCAGACTTAATGTGTGTTTGTGTGTGGGGGAAGCAAGTGCCTCTCTGCTCTGAAGAGGAAAGGCAGAAGTTCTATTGACGTCGGAAATAAGGGTGTACACTTTATTGTCAGACGGTATCTTTTACATATCACACACTCATTTTTACATTATTCAGATCCCTTTATCCTCTTGTTTTGTCTGGGTTACTGTCTAGATTCCCTGCAATTCATACTTTGATCCTACATTAGCTGGAACACTGATATGGGGGTAGCAGGCCTCTGAAGTGTCTTCCATCAATTCCCTTCTCTCCTTGTACGTCCACCTTGTGCTCATCACAGGGCGGAGTTTACTCAGCTTTCAGTGAATGTCAGTCGCTTGACCTGCAGGATGTGGCAGTGATGTCATCGTCGGAGGCGATCAAGGCTAATTCCTGTAGCTGGAGCCTGTGCTTGCTCTTGAGATGCTCCCTCTAGGGACCCACGAAGATAACTCTGCCTGTGGGCCACCACTAAGGGACAATCATGACCAGCTTGTCCCCAGATGTCTAAAAATCACTGAGATAAGCCCAGTTAACCCTCACGACTATGAGCAAGAACAAAAAGGTGGTTGTTTTAAACATTTGGGGGTGAGTGGACAGCCACACTGACGGTTCTTGTCTCTTTATCTCATAGAATATGATTTGTTTCGAATCCACCCAGGATTCAATTTTAACTTAGGAGATACTTGGCTGACAGCTAATGGAAGAGACGCGTTAATCAGACATGGTGGCACATGTCTAATCTTAGCACTTAGGAGGCTGAAGGCAGGCAGATCATGAGTTTCAAAACCAGCCTAGGCTATGTAGTTGTGACCCTATCTTAAAATACCGGCAACAAAGAACTGGGAGAATTAAGGTAATATAATAGAAATAAAAACTGATGCTGCCAAAGCAATGCCATTTCAGTTATCACCAGGCTTTAAGACGTATCCTTCCGGCATCCCCCACAGTGCCTGTGTCTCCTTGATACTAGTCATACACTAGACTGTGTCACTGTTTGCAACCCTGACAGCCAACGGGACCGTTCACGGAACTTCTGAACAAACTGAGGTGCTTGGACCTCACTAAACCAGAGGGCCCTTGCTTGTTTCCCCTTCCTTCTTTTTCTCATTTTAGCATTCTCTAGGGAATGTTTGCTGGATTTGAGCATCACTAGATCACTTAACTCAGCTTACAGCTTTTGCCACCACACATTTGTTCACTCGGTTCTCTTAGCTTGAGAAGCGTCTTCCTTTCCTCTCTCTCTCTGTGTTGAAATTCTATGTAACCCACAAGGCCCAGTTTCATGGCACCAGCCTCCTGAACTCACTGCTACCACTAACAGTTCCTATGACTCCCCCAGGAGGACTGGACAAGGCTGTAAGGGCTTATGATCACACGATGTCCGTAACAACTAGGCCTTAATATCAAAGTAATTACTTTAAATTGCTAGGAAGATAATTGGGCAACACCTACTTCTGTTTTATTGGCATTTGTAGCAGGAGCACTTCTTTACTTGTGACACATTGCAAATACAAGTCAAGTGCAAACTGTCCCCCAAGTGCCATTTGAGTGGCACACACACGAGCACACACACACACACACACACACACACGTATGCACACTCATGCACGCGCATTATGAAGGCACACATTCATTTACATCAATTCAAAATAAAGCCTAGTATCAAACAAGATGAAACTTCAAACTGATTGATTGCCTTGCTATTTTAAGAAGCTCTGAGGAAACTGATTTTTGTTGTCTCACCCTAATAAACTTCGCAATACTATTTTTATTTTCAATACTTTAGTCTGCAGTATCTACCATGATCATTAAAAATAGTTTCAACACTAAAAATAAGATCCTACTGAACGATTTAGGAAAATTTCCCATCTCTATGTTTTAAAATTTACTCACCACTCAAAAATACACATAGATTTTTATCTGATGCTTTTAATATAATCTATTAATAGTGACCATGTGACTGTTGTTTTGTAATGACAGACAGGACACTAGGTTTCCTAACACTGCTCCTATCCTGCCTTCTTGGAATAAACAATTCCTAGTTATTGCATATCACCCTCTTAATACTTATGAACTATTTGCAAACGTTTACTTAGGATATTAATATTTTTTATAATATCAATATTTTAATTAACATGATCAATATTGTAAAATTAAGATTTTCATAAATGAGAGTAGCCTAATAGGGTTTTCTGTATTTTACTTTTTCTTGTGTTGACATCAGGAATATGCAATCATTCCATGTTCATCTTCATTCTTGAAACATTAATGATAAGAATAATTAATCCTTTGACAGGTAAATTCACCAGCAAAACTGTCTCGTCTACATTTTTGTCAGCTGTGTGTCTTTACAATTGTTTGAATTTCTTCTTTGTAACTGATTCATTCATGTTTCGTCCTCATGAGTCACTTTTGATTCTGATCAATGATTGCTCTATAAACTCCTTACTTTCATTTTTAAACTGTATAGGCCTGAATCAGCCCTAGGTATTTCTACTTAGTTTAGTTTTAGCTGCTTGGTTGGTGGTACTGACTGCTTCTTTTTGTGTGTTCTTTAGTTTTCCTCTCTCCATATCTGTCATGTCTGTCAAGTGTTTGGTCATATTACTTATTTTAAAAACTCACTTGGATTTTAGCTCCATTTTGGGAACACTATTCTCTTATTTGATCATCTAGTGATTTCTATTTTTATCCTATACAATTTTCCCCTCATCATCTTTGTTTTCCCTTGCACTTTTCTTAGTTCAAAATTTTCTTACTTAATTTTCAGATTTAGTTAATAGAACAACTAATTACATCTGACTTTTCATGCATTCTGCTCATCCCCAGACAATATGTGTTTATAATGTTTAGTCAAAGAGCATAGAACTTGGACGAGTAAACTATCTAGCAAAGTGTCCCAACATTTCCATAAAGCAGATTATTGACAGTTGTCTTGTTTTCTTCACTATTGGGGACTGAAAACACACACACACACACACATACACACCCACCCACCCACCCACACACACACAGAGCAAGCATTCTATCACTACATTACAGGCCCTGGTTCACAGCTTTTCTTTTAATTGCTGAGTTAGTAACTCACTTTATTTATTTATTAGCACAGGAGAGTGTAATCTGTCCAGCTCCTGCTTGGTGAGATTTATCTTTGTTCTCTTGTGACAACACCTGCTTGCAGCCACTGTCCTGTGCATGTGGAAGCACATGCTCCATTATGCACACTCTGTATTGAATAGATTGTGTGCTCTGTAAGTCCTTGTACTTTGATGTATTTGCCCAGTTCTGAAGAAGCTCTGAGCCTCATCATGGGTCCCTCCAGCTTCTCCCCCCAGAGTTCCCAAAGGTGCATGTTTTATCCACATATTGGCCTCATGTGCTTGGCAAATAATATTTATGATAATATCAGTAAAGCAATAAGGATTAAGATGGTGCACATAGACTAATATGCAAGTCCTGGTTAATTCATTTAAAACAACACATTCATTGAGCAATAAGAAGGTAAAACGGGAATTAAAAATATAAAGTCTGTACAAAGAAAAATGATTAACGCTGCAACTGAAGAACATAAAATAAAACCTAAATACACGGCATACCAAATGATGACAGCAATGTGAAAATGCTATATTATAAAGGTAATATTAATAAAAAAAAAACTAAGGAAACCCAATGATTTGGGGGAGAAAACCAACTCTGAACCTAAAGAAATAAAATGCAAGATGTCAAGGACTAAAAGTACAGAGAGAGACTGATGTATTTATAGGGGTCAACTTACAGTATGTCAATTAGGATTTAACATCATATTGCTTAAAGAATTTTAATAAATGAGTAAGAAAATAATACAACTGAAAAGTGGGCAAAGCCTATGAGAAAGCAATCCATAAGACATATAAACCGCCAAAGGTACTCTCTCACAGAGGGAGGGAAGAAAGGGATGAGACTGCAGTGGAACTGTATGGGGTGGTGTGCTGACTTGAAGAAATTGACAAAGTAATATTTTTTAGAGTTGTCTTTGTTACGTAAAATAGTTTTAAACTGCAACTTGGCACAACTTTTTAGAGGGTAATAAGACAACATTTATGAAATTAATAATAGTACACATGTGCCTGATCCAGCGTTCTCCTCAGAAATATTTATACTACCAAACAAATAGTTGTTTCTAAGGATGTTTATGCCACAGTAATGACTAATAGGAGAATGTTATTTATCTTTCAAAAAGGACGAGGATTGTCCTCATTTTTCATATCCTGCTCACACAGAAAAGATGTCTATGAAATAGTGTTGAGTGAATAATCAACTCTGAACTCTGTTGCAGTATGTTCTGATTTTTGTTAAAAAGTTATGTGTGAAGCCAGGCATAGTGGCACATGCCTATAATCCCAGCACTCACTCAGGGAGACAGAGGCAGGCACACCTCTGTGAGCTCAAGGCCAGCCTGGCCTACAAAGTGAGTCCAAAACAGTCAAGACTACACTGAATAACCCTGTCTCGATAAACCAATATAGATAGATAGATAGATAGATAGATAGATAGATAGATAGATAGATAGATAAAAGTTAATTGTGGCTGTGACCATAACAACCATAAAGTGCCTAGAAAAATGTCTGTAGGGACACAGGCACCAAGCTTGCAATAATAATCTGTCACAAATCCTGGAGGCATAGGGTGACGAGTGAGAGCCAGTTGCTGTCAGTAAGCATCTTTTACCATAGAGCTGAGAACCGGAATTCCAGATGGTTACAAGCCTGGCCCAAAGCATGCAGCTTAGAAGGGCTGGGGTCCAGAGCAAGTGCTAAGGACCTGCTGCATCCTCCTGAAAATCTCATGGAGGGCCTTTAGGGCAAAGCACCCAAGAATCAACAGGTAAAGGTAGATTGAAATTAAGCCACCAAATAAACATGATTTTAAATATGTTATTTTGAGATTTTTTTTTAAGCGACTCTGCAAATTGTAACGATTCAGCTGCCATTTTGGCACCAAGCGATTTCCTTGAGCACCAGCTTGCTTTGAGAAAGACTGCTGCTGGTTTCCAGTTGGGGTCATGGCAGTGCTCTGGACTGGGTGCCGTACACTACCAATGTCCACACAGCCACTGCAGCGATGGCAAGAGCCAATCAACTCATGTGCCTCTCGGTCTCTGCACAAACCACCAGTAAGCACAACTAAGAACAATTAGATTATTTTTGTGCGCTACTTCAACTGACAATAATTTTCTAAAGACGAGCTGATTTGGGTTAAATTCTTGTGGAAAAGAAATTGAGTTCTTAAGAATTACCTTTCGCTTTATTTCTCAAGGAGAATATCCCAAGAGTACCCAGGTCTACATTAAAAAAAAACAAACTTATATAATAGACATAAAATAGCGTTTAAAAAAATTACCATCTGGTTTATTATTATTGTATATATAAAAAGCACTCCTTTGTCTTATTTTATGACTATTCTACTGTTTAATCTAGAGTCCTTCAATTAAGTTTCTATAGTCTGTGTGTCCCCCCCCCCCGCCCCCGCCCAACAGGGTTTCCCTGTGTAGCCCTGGCTGTCTTGGACTGTCTCTGTAGACCAGGATGCCCATGAACTCACAGAGCTCCTCCTGCTTCTGCCTCCCTTAGTGCTGGGATTATGGGTGTGTGCCACTGTGCCCAGCTAAGCCTCTACAGTTCTGAAACTGGAAAATCTGTATGACTTGAAAACATTTTATTGCAACCAAATGTAGTTTTAAGTCCTTGAGAACAAAGTGCAACACGTCTTTCTGGCAGCAAAGTATAAATTTGTGTTCCTTAGGGATCATTGTACTTCTGTGGACATTTGATGGAAAACTGCCCAGTGCACAACCAGTATGAGTCTATGCAAAGCAGAAAGGTATTAATTATTAATCTGAAAGTTTTACAAAGAAGAAAAAGTACCGATAAAAAAAAAATGTTTCATGGCTTTACTACACAAAGTAAGGATGGTTCTCAAGCACACAGACTAATTGGACGCCAAGTTCTCCGCGCTGAACACGTCTATGCCTTTAAATGTCAACGTATACTGTTAAGCCCGAATATGAAAACACCGTCACGGGAAGCAATGAGCGCAGCGTGTGAGGACCAAGGCTGAAAAATCCGTGACAAAGGTTGCTACCAATGGCAACAATGCGGCTGTCTGCTAAGCAGAGATAACAATAGCAACTATGGACAGAGTTTGGCTGGAGCCAGCTGGGAGCAAAGCAAATACCATGTTTATTACAATCATTACATGAATTAACAGCCTCCAGAAGGTGCTGAGTGGATTGGCAGCAGGAGGGGGAGCAGGAGGAGGGGGCAGTTCAAGGATGTTTACATAAGTCAGTGTATCTGTTTAAAGGGCTTTGATCTCCGGTCACAAGTTTTTCTGAACCAGTTCAATATCACTGTAAGATAAAGTCGAGCCAAGGCCAGTGCTGACTGTTCCCACATAACAGCCAATCAGCAGTCTTGTGTTTACGCACACTTGCACCCGGACCACGAAGACACTGCCGATGCCATTGGCTTTACACAAGGTGGCTACAGTTGGTTGAGGGGCCCTGGTGAATGTAGGGCTGGGGGAGGGGATGTGTGTCTTCCTTTTGTCTGTCTGTCTGATCTCTGGCCTGGAGGAGGCCCTATCTATATGCCGTATGCCTCCAGTTCCTTCTTGGGCCACTCGGAAGTCTTGGCAGGCGTTCAGAGAGAGGGAGAAGAGAGGTCAGGCCCTTAACTCCACGATTTTCTCCCAGTAAGTTTGCCTCACCATACCAACAGCACGCTCACTCCTGTAACGTCCCCTCCCTGCACCCTTTCCCTTAGAGTCCGGGCTTGGTAACTGTCTGCATCAAGAGACAAACTTTGCATCTCTGTCAATCCTGCCTCAGGAAACGGATCTTCCTGGAAATGCCTCATCTTGACCATGTCATCATTTTTCTGTCAGGATCCTGACTCATAACATTAGTTTATAAAATACTGTGGTTGGGAATCCAACCTACCCAGAATCCCTTGCATGTCCTTCACTTTGGTAGCACCTTATGTGTGCTGCTCTACTTCTGAGCCCACTTTAACCTACCTTAACTGCAAACACAGACCACAGTTTATTAGGAACATGAACTTCATTTTTGACAGACTATAGAATCTTCCCAAACTCTGTTCTCAGCCACCTATATGCACCATTCCAACACAAAAGTCTCTTAATATGCATGTTTTCCTACAGAAAACTTGTATGCTTTGTGAAATGAAAATTAAAAGTAGGGATAATTTCATTGTCTTTTCATAAAGAATCTAAAAATAGCAGTTATTTAAAATTGCATATTTAAACTGCACATTTTAGAAAGAATTGGAATTTGAGTTCTTGGAAGCAGTCTTCTCATTATAATGCTACATGGAGACCACAAAAGAACTACACACCAGTAAAAAAAAAAATCAGATTATTTTGTAACAATTATGATGGAGCCATCTCACATCCTCACATACACTCATTTGTCACAGCGTCTAGAGGAAGCATTTTGACATGTGACAAGTATGCAAGCCCTACAGGAGAGATTCTCAGTGCATGGAGCACAGTTTGTCTGAGCTCTCTTCCATGCATGGAGCACGGTGTGTCTGGGATCCTCCTCCATGCATGAAGCACGGTGTGTCTGGGATCCTCCTCCATGCATGGAGCACGGTGTGCCTGGGATCCTCTTCCATGCATGGAGCACGGTGTGTCTGGGATCCTCCTCCATGCATGGAGCACGGTGTGTCTAGGATCCTCCTCCATGCATGGAGCACGGTGTGCCTGGGATCCTCTTCCATGCATGGAGCACGGTGTGTCTGGGATCCTCCTCCATGCATGGAGCACGGTGTGCCTGGGATCCTCTTCCATGCATGGAGCACGGTGTGTCTGGGATCCTCCTCCATGCATGGAGCACGGTGTGCCTGGGATCCTCTTCCATGCATGGAGCACGGTGTGTCTGGGATCCTCCTCCATGCATGGAGCATGGTGTGTCTGGGATCCTCCTCCATGCATGGAGCACGGTGTGCCTGGGATCCTCTTCCATGCATGGAGCACGGTGTGTCTGGGATCCTCCTCCATGCATGGAGCACGGTGTGTCTGGGATCCTCCTCCATGCATGGAGCACGGTGTGCCTGGGATCCTCTTCCACCATGATGCCTTCCTACCAACTGGCCGTTGCTTGTGTGATACCCTCTTCACCTGAAACTGCATGTATGAACTCTACACTGGACAGTATAGCCACAAATTAGGACAGACCACAGCGAAATGACACGGTGGGAGGGCACCCGGGGGCATGGAGGTGGTGCGTGGTCTTAACTGCAGAATACCAGGCTCAGTGCTCCCTGTTTTCCCTTCTGTAAGTGACTGCTCTCTCGGGCAGTCATTTCACTTAAATGATGTGTAATCCTCACTCTCACATGGATATCCTCAAATTCATAGGGTACCCAGAATGCTGCAGAGGACCACATGCACAGTGTTAGCTATTTCCTGGATACTGCCATGTAGTCCTTCAAAAAAAAAACCCTACACATTCAAATGGCATGCATTGGCTTCTCACATCTCTTCTTTCCACAAGCAGGTACCACTTGCCCAGTTGTGCTGGCTGGTTTTATGTCAACTTGACACAAGCTAACGTTATCTGACAGAAAACGCCTCCCTAAGATCAGGCTCTAGGCAAGCCTGTAGGGCATTTTCTTAGTTGGTGATTGGGGGGTGGCCAACCCATTGTGAATGGTGTCATCCCTGGGCAGATGGTCTTGGGTTCTATTAAAAAAAAAAAAAGCAGGCTGAGCAAGGCATGAGGGGCAAGCCAGTATGCAGCATTTCTCCACAGCCTCTGTAGCTCCTGCCTCCAGGTTCCTGCCCTGCCTGAGTTCCTGCCCTCACTGCTTTTGATTATGAACTGCTATGTGGAACGGTGAGTGAAGTAAACCTTTTCCTCCACAAGTTGCTTTTGGTCATGGCATTTCCACCAAAGGAACAGTAACACTAAGACATCAGGGTCCTCTGTTTCACTGCACAGTCGACTTACTCAGAAACTCTGAGGTTCTTCAGATACGCATGCTGTGTCATGCCTTGTGGCCTTCAGACAATGCTTAGATGTGTCTCTAGGAGGTCCACCCCACAGCTGCGTTCTCAATTCTTGTGACCCTCACCTTGCCTAGTCCACCCCCAAACACAACCGATCCTGGCTCCTGCCACCCCGCTTCTCCTTCCAAGTATCCTCACAGCTGGACAGACACAGAACCAGCATGTTGAAAATGGAACCTAGGCTTTTCAAACCCAGCACTTTGAAGAGTAATGTATATAACAGGTATAAAGGACATGCCTGTCCTAACACACTGTAAAGTAGCTAGCAGAGAGCAGAATGGAAGGTTCCAGGGTGAGGAAGGAGATGCCAGGGCAGGACATGGAGCAGGGTTGTGTCCTCAGACCCAGGCTAGGCATTCTGAGAGCCCACCAGTATTATCTTTAATCATCAGATGACTTTTTTTTTTCCAAGACAGGGTTTCTCTGTGTAGCCTTGGCTGTCCCGGACTCACTTTGTAGACCAGGCTGGCCTCGAACTCACAGAGATCCGCCTGCCTCTGCCTCCTGAGTCCTGAGATTAAAGGCATGCGCTACCACGCTTGGCCCAGATGACTTTTTAGTGACCTGCTAGGGCCGCTTTATTCTTGTAAATTAAGTCCTAAAATGCTTGACAGGCACATGTTTTCCTTCAAGCTACATTGTTTAAATTTCATCCTGAACTTGTGGAACTTAAAACAGTCACAACTTGCTAAGTGTCTATTATGTTTCAAGCAGTAAGCTCATTGTCTTTGCAAAATACAGTATAGCATAGTTTTGGTTTTGACAATAAACAATCGCCACTTGATTGCTCTCTGCCTTCACCATAGAAACCAAGCAAATATTTGTAGACATTCTTTCAACCTTTACAGATAAGTAGAAATGAAAATTATTCTGAACACAGGATATGGCAGGCTGTATGGTTCATCGTTTCCTCTTAAAAGCTGTCTTATTCTTCAGGAAATCTACTTGTGTTGGGAGGCCACATAATCACTTGGATCTCAAAGAGACTTTTCAAACACGATACATTTTTGTTATGGGGGAAAAAAAACGCCTCTGAAGTCTGTGCCTCCTTACGCCTCTGTCACACAGGCTGTATGCAAAGCAGTGCCGTGAGTTCCAGCAGGTTACGTGGCCAGGCAATGCAAGCATAGTTGTAAAACTAGACGCAGGCACACACTCTTCAACATCTCTGACCTCCACGGCACTGCGTTCCGTAAGCGGGAAAGAGCTGGAGGTGGTTGACAGAAGAAGGTTCCTTGGTACAGCACTTGCCCTCGGAGAGCCTCCCGTCTACAACATGGTACAGAGGTGTGCACGGCAAAAGAAAGCCAGCCCGGTATTTTCCAACCAGTCTAGGCTACCAGAGATGAACTCAAGCGCCGAGGACTCTGAGTACTTTGTATCAAATGTTTAAGGAAAAAAAATAAAGGAAGCAAGCTTTTGAAGATTAGCGTGCCTCAGGCTGTTCATTCGGCGAGATTAAAACTGCAAACAGAGGCAGAGGCCGCATACTACAAGCCTAGGAATCTGAGACAGACAGGGGGAACCGTTCATATCAAGAGAGACTAGATAGGCTACTGTGGAGTTTTATGACCTTCTTCTCTGACGTGCTATTTTCTTAAACAAACAAACAAACAAACAAACAAAAACAACTTATCTCCGGGTACATGGTGGTAGGGGGAAAGGGAAGGAAAGATTTGTAAAGCATGGGGGGTGGGGTGGGTGAAGTTGTGTGTTGGACTAGCCATCTTGTACTGTATGTAATCTTAGTTTAACGCTGTGGACAGGCACCACTGACTGCTTCTAGCAACAGAGAAGAGACTGTGAGCCAGGAGCTGCTCGGTGGCAGTGCCAAGAAGCGAAGCAGGATTGGGGCTTCTGGCTCCTGCTAATTCTCGCTAGGCAGCCATTGACTTCAGCTCTTCCTTCCCTTTGGGGAGGGGACGTGGCTGCTGGGAACTGAACTCTGGGCCTCACACATGCTAGCTAACCCTATCACTAAGTTCTCTCCTCAAACCTATTTTGATTTTAAAAAATTTTTTGACATATTTTTTAATATTTTGACATATGTAGCCCTGGCTAGCCTAAAATTTTCTAGATAGACCAGGCTAGCCCAGAACTTGCAGTGATCCTCCTGCCATGCTTTCAGAGTCCTGGGATTACTGGCACGCACCACCATAGCTGGCTCTTTTAGGTCTTTTGTTTAACTATCACTTTAAAACTTTTCCCTAAAATCAACATTTCTAGAGCATTGTAGATTTACCAAAAGGCTGAAAAAAATATTTTCCTGCGATAATGATACCCCAAAGTTTTTCACTAAGGTAGTCACCAGTTGAGATATTAGTGACATGGATGGGCAAGTGGCTGGGTCCTGGACAGAGGGGCAAGGAAGGACTGCTTACCCACAATGCTCTGCGTAAGGTCAGGTATGGTCAGCATGCCTCCATTGACCCTTTACTGCACCACTATCCTTCCTCCCTTCCACCACCTTGCTCTCCCTTCCCATTCTTTATCTCCGCAAATGAAGCTGCAGTTGCTTGAGTCAATCTCTTCCTCAGATTTGCCCCTCACCCACTTACAGTTGTGACAACACAGCAGCACAAACAGGGCTAGAGCTGCAGAAACAAGTAAAGGAAGATGCAGCCTGAGAGCCTGATGGGAAAGTTACATAACAAACAAACAAACAAACAAACAAACAAACAAAAAGGCATGACGCGTTATGTGTGTATCTTTAGGCCTTTACAAAACGCAGAAGGGATAATTAAAAAAACACTATTCTATTTTAACATAGTTAATACATCTTTAGAATTTAAAATTATCCTTACATAACCTTTGGAAGCAGAGAGGAAGAAAGGAGCACCGAGAAGGAATCCATTAATAGATAATTGCAGAATATACGCATACGTTTACTGCTCATGGGCTGCAACACTTCTCTTGAAATGGTCTCAGTTTCTAGGAAGAACCACACGAATACCAAGGACTTGACAAAGTATTTCTAGGTACATCCGCTATCGGGAGAGACATGTGTGAACAGAAAAGGCAGCAGTAGGTTTCTCACCTAGCCCCGGGGCTCCAGCTGCACCGTGCTTAGGGCACTGTGGTTGCTGCATGCAAACGCTGCTGGGAAGGAAGAGCAGCAGTCCAAGTTCATGCTAAGCTCGGCTCTGACCTCACATCAAAACCAATTCAAAGAAAAGACCTTTCCATTTATAAACATTTCAGCGAATGCTGCTGCTTTCTAGAAAGCTGGCCAGGTAGTTTCTTTGTCCTTACAGCTGGCAGTGACTAGAGCCCGTGATTACAATGGTGTCCAAGGAAACATGTAGAATACAGAAGATTGCTTATGCTCCAGGAAAAGTTCTCATGAGGTGCAAAAGTATACGTAGGCCCTAGTGATACCCTCTTTGAAAGTCTTCTGGAACATTCTGAAAGAAGTAACACGCCGGGCGTGGTGGCGCACGCTTTTAATCCCAGCACTCGGGAGGCAGAGGCAGGCGGATCGCTGTGAGTTCGAGGCCAGCCTGGTCTACAAAGGGAGTCTAGGACAGTCAAGGCTACTCAGAGAAACCCTATCTCAAAAAACCAAAAAAAAAAAACCAAAAAAAAAAAAAAAAAAAAAAAAAAGAAGTAACAGTTCCCTGCTGTATACTCCCACACCTCTCTCAGCCCCTGGCTCTGATATGTGATGTGACCACAAGGATTTACTTCCACCTGACACCCCACAGAGCCGAAGGCTATAATGACAAGGCTTATTTTCAGATCCCCAATACCTGCTGTGTGGTTGCTTCCCAGTACCTGAGATAGCCAAAAGCTGTGTTTTGCCTCACAGCTTTGAGAGGTCGGCCCTACTCCTTGGAGCCAGTCTGTGAGGCAGGGTCACAGCAGGAGCAGGTAGAGCAGACTCCTCCCGTTAACGACCAAGAAGCAGAAAGAGCTAAAAGATGGATGGGGCCCCACCATCATTCTCAAGAGCATGCCTCCAATACCCCCAGGACCTCCCACTTGAGCCTACCTCTGAAGGTCCCTCAGCTTCCCAGTAACCCCATCCTAGGGACCAGGCTGCAATGTTTGTCCTCTAGGGGTATCTGAGATCCAAACTGTATCACTTGCCATTTTATTTGGCACACGGCAGCCGCTAAAAAGCTGTCAAATGTGTGATCGAGAAAAATACATCTACAAAGATGCTCCCCAACTCTTACATATTCAAAACGAAACAAACAAAAATCCAGCAGCAGCAGCAGCAGCAGCAGCAGCAGCAGCAGCAGCAGCAACAACAACATAAAACCCAGAAAAGAACAGCAAAAAACCAAACCGGGGGCGGGAAAATGGTCCGTCCTCAGGTTTTTATGAAGGTATGAAACATGTTCTAGATCCACAGATATGGCAACAAAATCCAAATCCACTTTATAATCTTATCTTAAAGAAAATCTCTTGTAGGCAGGCTGTTAGCACAAGATTGTAATCTCTGCTCTTGGGAGGCAGAGGCAGAGGGATTGCTATAAGTTTGAACCTAGCCTGGTCTACACACCTAAGTCATAGGGTAGCAGGGTTTTGAGACCTTGTCCCAAAAACCAAACCAAATCAGCCAAACAAAAGCCTCTTGTAAAGAAGACACTAAAATTTAGCCATTATTGGCATCAGTTTGCATGTATGTATGTATGTATGAATGTATGTATGTATGTATGTATGTATGTATGTTCATTGAAGATATTAATTTACTGAATTATCTTTAGGCACATACAAGTATTCACATGAGCAAAGCATATTCACTTAAGTCTAAACCTACAAAACCACCTCTTAGAATAAGGTATCTAGAATTTACATCACTACAGAACTTCCTCCTGTGTCCTTCCTAGTATACGTAGGGTAACGTTGTCCCCATGGGTTAATTTTGCTTGAATGTCATCTAAAGGCCCATACACTGTATGGACACCACTGTGCATGGTTCTGTCTGCTCAACATGGCATATGAAAACTACCAATGTGGTGCACGCCAGCAGTTTTGTTCCGTTGTGTCAATATAGCAGAATTTAGTCTTTTATCCCCCTGTTGATGGGTATCAAAGTTTTGTACAGTGAATGAATGTCCTTTCAATGTTTTTGTGTTTCTCTCGCTGGACATGGGCACCCATTTCTCTTGGGTGCACATAAAAAGTAGGCAAATGCTTAATAAACATTACCAGTTTTGTTGGTGGTCGGACCATGGTAAACTCCCTTCCTCCAGTGATGTGTGAATTTCATTTTCTCTATATCTTACCCCACCCAACATTTCCAGCCATTCACGTTAGTGTAGACTATGCCTCCCTGTATTGTTGAGTAACCATTTTGCTAAGAATGTAAAACTCTAAATAAAAAAGATAATATAATTTGGATTTATTTTCTCTCTCTCTCCCTCTCTCTTTTTGTCAGAGTCTTATCATACTGCTGAGGCTAGTCTCTAATTGTAGGTTGTTCGAGCCACTCTCTTGACATCCAGCCCCTTGTGTAGTGGAGACAGAGGCATGTGCTACCATACCCAACAATCTAGACTGATAAGCTAGCTAACTTGACCCTTTCTGTAATGGTGGAACAGTGGTTATCTACTGTTTGTAAACACACATGTGACAGATAGCCAAACGGTTCTAAGACAACCTACAAACGTGACACTTCTCACTTCTGTCCTTACTGTACCTGACTTCTGCCAAATTCCCAACTCTTTCACATATCTGTCTGTGGTTCTCTCTATAGTTTTTCTGACACTTTTGTCATTGAATAGAAAATTAAGCTAAAAACTATTTTGAAATGTCAGAGTATCAGTAATTTAAAAGGTTTAGATGTTAAGCAGTGGCTTTTACTGGGTTTCTTCAACAGACAAAAGATTCTGAAATGTCATTCTAAACTAAAAATACTAAACTGTACTATAGAACACAGTCCTGAAGTTTAGTTAAGGTCAAACCTGAAGCCCTTGGCTCCTCTTGTCACACTTCCCTCTAAAGGGGACATGTTACCACTTTTCTCGTGACAGTGAGCCAACATCCACATTCACCCAGGCATGGGATCTGAATATGGGGAACCAAGACACTCCTCAAGCTGAGGACTCGGAGATTACATCCTTTGCACACACGGTGCCATTTCCCTTGTGTTTATGAACACAGAATGGCTGTGATGGCTTCGTTTAGTCACCGAGCGTTTTCGGCATGCTGTTTAGTGAATACCGCAATCCTCCTGGGATTTAGAGAGTGTGCTAGCGAATACTACAGCATGGCTGCTATCCTCAGGAGGTTTCGAGTGTGCTGACCAGAAAACACTTAGTAAGAAATGTGGAAATGAAACCATGATCTGGTCATTATTCCTAGACCCTGATAAGCAATCGTTTTAAGGTAAAGGCAGATCTGTGAGGCTCGTGAGATGATTGGAGGAGAGAGAAGTGAATCTGAAGCAGCTTTACCAACATTTTCTACCGATGAAGACACTTGGCATCATAGAGGAATGCCCGCGGTACCTGGGAAATGCAGAGGGGCCCATCTGGCTGCACTGTGAGGTCTTGACTATGTACACGCCTGTTTCCCTAAAGGACGTTAGCCACTGCCTAGACAGAGTCTATGAATAAAGTCCTACGTCAACAAATCCGAATATTTAATCTCCCTTCTCTAAATCCACATTTTACACCGACAACACCGACCGGAAACCCTGCCGTTAGGAAGAAGCCAAAGGACTAGGCATTTCCCAAATTGAATGATGTTTTTCTCTCTCATATAACATCGATTTCCATTTTATAGAACTAAAGCACCAGTCTATGACCATGTGTAGGCTGAGTGTGTGAGATGTTTCTATACGTGCAAGTTGAAATTTTTAACTAATGTAGTCCAGAAAAATAAAACTTAATATACTTTGCCTTAAAAAAAAATGGAATGTGGTGTGTGTCTGTGTGTGTGTGTGTAATGGTAACCACACCTTGCTCCATATTAACTATTATTTCTGTTTTTATAGATGCACACTCATGTTTAGTCAGTGTTATTAAATTCTTCATGATAAAAAATAGACTGCCGAAAATTCTAATAGCTGAAGCTTTCTGCCCCTTGTGCAGTATCTGGAAGGTAGCCCATAATATCATGTTGAAGATCAACAACATCCACCAGGCAATCGACCTGCCACAACAGGGACAGAAACCATAAAGACGAAGCGTAGACCAGGCCTGTCTAGGAAGAGTTCATAGGTCAGGGAGTACACTAATTCAGTAGGGTTGGGGTTGTAAGAAGACACCGAGAAAGAACAGTGAAAACAAATGACTCATTAAATAGAGTGGCTGATTTAAAGCTTTTACAATGAGGTGCCCAAGTATAACAAAGTATGACTACAAAAACAAAGCACCTACTGTGTGTGTGTATTCTAAATATACACACCAGACTTCCTTAATTACCAATTCATTGGTTGTGTCAGAATTATATTATTGTTTTCAAAGCATTATGGAATTATCTCTTGCATACTTGCACTGAGAATTTAATTTGCTCACTGGAGACGATGCTCCAACACAGAGGGTACACGTAAGCCAGCGATCCCCAGTCTTCATCAGGGCTACACTTTCATATGCTTTCATTTCAAAGACTGAGCCAGTAGAGGGAGTAAACTGCTTCCAAGAAAAGGCTCAGGTAGATACAGAGAACAGAAGCCTGACACATACTGCAAACATGGACATGCAATTCATGCTGTAAAGACTCATTACATAGATGCTGGAGAGAAAGAGCTGGCCACCGAGCAAACAAATGGATGCTGAGAGAGACTCATGGTACGGAGAGCCTGGCTCTTCCATCAGTAACCTCTGAACAAAAAACAGACCTCAGAGCGAAACCTAACTTCAGTCGTGCTAAATAGCCAGAGCTACCACAACCCAAGAGGCTGTTTCCTGTCAAAGGTAAGTCCAAACATACTAATCACAGCACACTTCCAAGATCGAGAATGGATTCTACTACCTTGGAATTCTAAATCTCATGGGTGATCTTTTTTTTTTTTTTTTTTTTAATTCACTTTCAAATAGAGCTAAAAGGATAAACTCTTTGTGATTTCCCTCATGAGAGAAAGGCCTTGCTAATGGAAATTAAGCTTTTTGATCTGGTCTGTTAGTAATATTTTGTCATAATTGCTCTTCCCTGTACATAGCTACAGGTGCTGTGGAGGCCAGAGGTAATCCCAGGCGCCCTGTAGCTGGAGTTGGGGCAGGTAGGAGCCACTTGGTGTAAACGGTGGTCCTCTTAAAAAGCACTATGCCCTCTCAGCAGCCGAGCCGCCTCTCCAACCCTGTTACTGTACTTGTACCCTTTTCAGCTGCTCTTCTTCTTATGCCACATTTTATTCACCTACCAAGCTGTTAACTCCCCAAACATAGCCCGTGTCTCCGCAAACACAAACCCCAGCTTTTAGATCTTAAACCTCGCACGGATATTGTAAGCCAATGGGGACTGAAAAATGAATTGAAAAGTATAAACAAATATTTATTTTGTATGAGTCCAAACTATCTTTTCTTTTTATCACCTATGTGTTCCCTGGTCTTTTGCTTGCAAGTGAAACTATAACATATAACACACACACACACACACACACACACACACACACACACACACACAGCTATATAAAATTGTTTCCATTAAGCTGGGTTATAAAGTATAATATTTAATATTTAGATATAAACATACAATATATTTACCACATATGTTACACACACACACACACACACACACACACACACACACACACCCCAGCTTAGTGGAAACAAGGGTTGGGGGAGAGGCTGGGCCTGTGGAGAGCTCAGTCAGTATTTCCTGCTATCCTGTCTCATCAGCCCTAGGTTCTCCGAAAAGCTCTGCCATCCACCAGCAAAGGATTGTTTCTGTTAGTCTTTGTGAGGGAGCATGTCTCAGGCCTATTTATCTGAATTCCATTTTCTTTTTTTTTATTATTATTATTATTTATTATTATGTATACAGAGCTCTGCCTGCACTGCAGGCCAGAGGAGGGTATCAGATCACATCATAGATGGTTGTGAGCCACCATGTGGTTGCTGGGAATCGAACTCATGACCTCTGGAAGAACAGTCAGTGCCCTTAACCGCTGAGCTATCTCTCCAGCCCCTGAATTCTATTTTCTTGTTCAGTATTTCTGTTTAAAACCTTTCATGTCTAATAGTTTATGAAAGTACTTTAAAATTAATTTAACATACATTTAAACATTTTTACTTTCCATAATGATTATATATGTGTGTGTATATACACACACACATACATTCACACACACATACATATGTATGTATTTCATTGGCCCTTTAAAACTGTTTTAATGCAGTAGATGTATATTGGAAAGAGTTCATTGTCTTTTGTGCTGTTTTGCATTCAGGGCTTCTGTATTTATGTTCAGTCTCTGTTGTTTAGTCATTAAAGCAGGTGGTGCTATGAATTAGCCTCTGTGAATAGCTTTGGTCATACTGTTACAGCTCTCTAAATAGAATTCACTATTGCAATGTAGAAAATCACAAGTTAGGTGGGCATGAGAGGAGCTGTAAGATGCAGACAGTGACTCTGAAGTGACAATTTGCAAAGTTAGTGTCCAGAGCCTGGGGGAGTGGGCAAAAGTCGACACCTTATATCACCATCATGTTTAGTGCTCACACTCACTATATGGTCTCTTCCTGCTGAGGGGGGCCCAGCAGCCATTTATTAAGCTTACCTTTGGTCACTAGGGAACACTACGCCCTGTGAGGGACCAGCAATAGATGGAATGAGGGAGATGGTTCTAGGCTGAGATTTACAGAATAGGGTTTCCCTTAATTTTAAGTTATTTCTCTCCCTCCTCCCCCCTTGGTGTGTGTGTGTTCTCTCTCTCTCTCTCTCTCTCTCTCTCTCTCTCTCTCTCTCTCTCTGTTCTTCTAAAGGTCCTGAGTTCAATTCCCAGCAACCACATGATGGCTCACAACCATCTATAATGAGATCTTGTGCTTTCTTCTAGTGTGTAGGCACGCATGTAGGCAGAATACTGTACAAATAATAAACCAATCAATCTAAAAATGTTTTAAAAAGAGTAAAATTTACAGGTGGTGTGTGATAAATGCCTTTAATCCCAGCACTTGGGAGGCAGAGGCAGGATAATCTCTGAGTTTGAGTCCAGTCTGGTCTACAGACAAGTTTTAGGACAGCTTGGAATGTCCAGAGAGACTCTTTCTCAAAAATTCTTTCTTAAATGCCCAGTGACACCACCTGGATACTGTACCATGTACCAATACATAATATTGGTAATGTTCTAAGATCCTGACTTTTAAACAATGAACTCTGATCAACAAGACATTAGTAAGTACCCAAGAAAGCCTGTGATTCCTTAAGACAAAACTGTAATCCCACGAAATGCTGTAAGAAACCTTTCATGTTATTTAGACTGAGAGGAAAAAGCAAATCTACACATTCTACTGACTGCAGCTACAAGGAAGAGATCGACCACAGCTACGTGTCTGTGGGATACAGTTAGGAGTTATGGTCCATGTCCTGTGCTTTTTCAGAACTAAACACTGGCGTATAAACAGGAATGTGTATTGAATGACACAGTTCTTACAAGTAAACATTTACATTTATTATAAAATATACCCTCAGAAGTCATTTTATAAAGATAAAACATTATATGTCTGCCCTTAAAATATAGACAGTCAGACAGACAGACAGACAGACACACAGTAACAAAACAGAACGATATGAGGTATAACTTTCTATCTCTACTTGCTATATAATATGTGGATCTATCCAAGTGAGTCATTTGTTGCTGGCTTCAGAAGTTATGGAAGGGAGAAATTTCACAAGAATGACTGAAGCCTCACAGAGACTGAGTAATGCTAGCTTTCTGCAACCTTCTAAACAGTTCAAGGGGGAGAAACTAAAGCTACCCATCTCTCTGGGAACTCCATTCTCTTCTAAACTGCAGACTGCAGACCTCCGAAGCACTCATAAATGGATGTATCATGCCTGAACCCCCTTGGTTCCTTTTTACCAAATAACTATGATTCTGAGACTAAGGCAACTTTATTTAAATTATACATACAGAGCCTTATTCCTTTGTTGATAACTAAGGAACTCTGCGTTTAAAAACAAAACAAACCCAAACAGGAAAAAAAGAAAAAAAGAAAAGAAAGAAATTAAGAAAGAAATACACAGAAGAAGCAAGGCTTATGTCACAGGCAGTCAGCACCTTCAAGTTGCTAGCTTTTCTATCTGAGGGCTCTGGATTAAGCAAAAGCACGATGAGGTGCTCGATATTGCTAGTTATTAACAAACGGCAGGTAACAAATTGTGGGATCTGGTAGGCGTTCTACACATTCTTTGGATCTGAGAGAGTCTGCCTGCTAGCAGCAGCTTAGTTGCTTGCGAGGTACCTCTCTGCAGGAGGCACCTTCGCAATCTGCCTGGCGGGATTCCTCAGGTTGCCAGACAGGAGACCCGAGAAAGCGCTCTGAGCTCGCAGCAGCGCACAGGCTTTGGCGTCCATGAAAGAGCAGAACCGTGAGCGCGGAGCACAGAAGAGTTCTCTGTACTTTAGGACGCGCGATGGCCCCGAGCCAATGTTTACAATCCCCTGGGTGGGGACCGCAGGCTTTAAAAGTCTTTGCTCTAGCCGGCAGTGACCTTCGCCTGCTTTCAAAGCAGCCCTCTGGTTAACCCCTTGGGCTCTGTGTGCGCTGGAGCCTCCTTCCTTTGAAGGACACCTCGCAGGCACATCAGTTTCTGATTTCAGCCAGAGCCACAGAAACACTGGTTTAGGAAGAAAGCATGCATTCACTCTGCCGTCAAACCCAAGGGCATGTCAGGGGCCCCATGGGTCTGGGTTTCGATGTGTGCTGTGCTCTACAAAGTGACAGTTTCCAGCTTCGGGCAATGGACTCAAGCTTACAAACCACGGGATTGGGAAACATGAGCATATTTGGTCTCCAGGGGAGAAGGAAGCATCCAATTTATGCAGAAATGCCCTTTTGCCGGCTAGCCAATGGGAAGCCAGGCTAAGGCACCAGGGCTTCCTATTGGGATCTTACTAGAAGAATAGTGCTTAAAATTAAAGACAGGCTAAATTGTTAACAGCCCAACTTTAAAAGCAGCCGAAGAGAAAACGCCAATTGTCGAAATGGAAAGGTAGTTTTCTAGGAAAGCAAAGCTAACTACATCTGGTTTATTACTGTTGCTATTATTTTAGTGAAAAAGAATTAATTCTTATTCCTAATGCTAAGAAGCAAAGATCCCATGAGAACAACACACATACACATGTTCTTAGCCTCTAATACATTATTTAGAAGATGTAATGATATTAATATAATTTAAGGCCTCAAAATGTTTCCTGGAGGTTAAGGTTTACTTTGGAAAAACAAAACAAACAAACCAACAAAACAAAACACCAAGCTGATGTGATGTCAGAGACTCATCCTATTCATCCACACACCTCACTTTGGTTTTTGTTTGTTTTGGCTTTTGGGTTTTTCGAGACGGGGTTCTCTATGCAGCACTGGCTGTCCTGGACTCACTCTGTAGACCAGGCTGTCTTCGAACTCACAAAGATACGCCTGCCTCTGCCTCCTGAGTGCTGGGATTACAGGCATGCGCCACCGAGCCTGGCTCACATACTTTGTTTTGGATGAGGATGTCTGTGGATTTACAGGGGTTTGGAACCTACACACTGATTGTCATCGACACACCCTGCCTTTAGTGAGCAACAGAAAAGGAAAACAGCAGAAAATGTAAATGGCGCATGTGGGAGTCATTAAGGGAGCTCTCTGGGGGCTGGAGAGATGGCCCAGCGGTTAAGAACACTTACTGTTCTTCCAGAGGACCCGGGTTCAATTCCCAGCACCCACATGGCAGCTCACAACTGTCTGTAACTCCAACTGACACCTTCACACAGACACACATGCAGACAAAACGCCAATGCACATAAAATAAAAATAAATTATTAAAAAAATATAAAGGAGCTCTCTGAAAGGAACAGAACTGAGTTGCACAGGTCACTCTCTCCTCTGTACTCCCTCATGCATACATGCCCCCGATAAATACACAATTATTAAAACTGTAGTTTCCAGAGATGTTTTACAGTACTAATAACTAAAACAAACAAAGTCCCTCGGTACCATTGCCGACCAGATGACCTTTCCCTGGCTTTCTGCTATAGAATTTCAATGATGATTAACTAAGCATTTTCAGCCCTCATGCAGGTAGGCTAGAATGTTCTTAAGCAGCTCAAAGACACCCCAGAGCTTCACAAGAGAGAGGACGACGGACTACAGCTGAAGTTTACCATGGTTCTCCGTACACTGGGCATCTCACTAAGGACTGGACACATTTCATGGCATTTAAGTGACATCAACCCTTCTGAGACAGGGTCTGGGGGCTCTGCTCACACGCTGACATGTTTAGAACACCAGGGCAAAGTCCAAGCTAGCTGCGACATCACAGCCAGAATTCAAGCCCATGTTACAGGCACTGAGCAGGCCACCAGGCACCCAGATGGACCTGTACGATTACCATCAAAGTTCCTTAGAAACCTACGCCTTGCCTCTCACTTTTGACAAACATTACAATCACTGCTGTCAGAGTGCAGGCTCCAGGCTTAGCAACCTTTAAAGAAAGGCTCTGTGTGATGGCGGGACTTTGCCCTGGGTTACTGAATTAAAATGGCACCACGGAGCCCCTTGTGCTCGCACTCCTGATTGAGGTAGAAAGGTTGCTACCAGTCTGATGCCAGCCTGGCCTGTACAAAGTGAGATGCCAAGGCTCGAACACCCCGTCCGTCTCTGCAAGTTAAATGGTGTCCCAAAGTCTCTATTGCAGATGTCTGTGGTACAAATTAGGTAAGGAATTTTTTTTTTTTAAATTTACAGGCTAAGACTATGCATTACAATGGCTCTTAGACTAGGCTCTCTACTCCTACCCAGAGCTTTTAAGACATTGTTTCTTGCATGTCCCCACGAATGAATACTGCTTAAAAAAAAAAAAGCTGTTGTGAAATCAAAGAAAATAATTATCGACACCCTTTTCAGTAACGGCCAAGCCACTTAAACTGTTCAGCTTACAGTTCGTTTGTGAAGCCTCCTCTGTGCAGCTAACAACACAGTTGTCCGTGAACTTTAATTACTGCCATAGAATTATTAGGCCCAGCCAGTAGGAACTGAGCTTCTCCACACAGTAAGAAGTTAAAACTGTACAAATGAAGACAAAATATGCACACAGCTAAAAAGAATGTTACGGGGGCCTCTCTCAGCGAACAAAGCGAGCTCAGTCTGGCTCTTTTTCCCTTGCACTACCACATCCGCACATGGTTAGTTGGAAAATTCCTGATATATGCTGTAATTTTTGTGCCCCCTCTCCCCCAGTACACTCGGGGCTTTAATGTCCAGATGCCATTTTCCCCCTTATCGGTCCCTGATTGGGGCTCTGCCAGCCATGGTCAACAATTAATACAGCCAAATTAAAAAATACAGTCTGCTCCCTGGCAACTGCTATAGCCTCTCAGGAAATACCAAATAAAAACTTGATTATGTATTGTTTAACCGTTTTGTTTGCCTGTAGGCCACCCTGTCGTCGGTGTAATTCAGACAAGCAGGCTTCGTCTGATGGTCTGTGCGCGGCACCATTGTTCCTGGAGTCTGTCACACACAATCACTGGCTTCAGCCTGTGGCCCTTTAAGTGAAAGATTTGTGGCAGCTTTCCAGCCCGCATTCCTTTTAATTAGTCAACTTGTGGCCCAGTGTTATAATAGATAAGTAACCTCTTAATATTCACGTCATTAATTATTTTTTTTCCCTCATTCAGTTATAAGCTTTCGCATGGCGAGGGAGAAAATGCTTTTTCCTGAATGAGCTTTGGTTTATGAGATAAGCAAGCTTCTATTGTGAAGATCATCAGAGACTGTGCATCATATTCTCCACAAGGACAATCCCAGAAACCACAGGAGGCCCGTACCTATTTTGAAACATTCTATTTTTGCTTTTATATCTTTTTTTTTGGCATACATATGGAAGATGAATTCTTTTCTTTTACTGTGAACATGGCTTGGAAACCTGTTTCCATCTGAACGATGGACTAGCTCACTGTCAGGGACACAGAACTTTTTTTTTTTACAGTCTCTTGGAGCCGGTGTCAGCAAAGTAGGCTGGCACAGAAAGCAGGTAGCAGCTCTCAAAACACAAGGCGGTCTGTGTGCCCATACCTCGTTCATGTCAACGATTAAACTGCTACTGTCATTAGTTGTGAGAACACACAATTCAAAGACAAGCTGATTAAAAAGATACGTTGATTTTTTATAAAAACTGAGTGCTATCTGGGTCAGGAATAGGAATGCCGCTTAAAGCTCGGTGCTGAACTCTTTCAAATAGACCCCGTTCTTTTAGGGCGGCAAGGACACCTTTACATCCTGCGTCCTCACATACAGTGCGCAAGATGGACGAGAAGCCGGCACAGCTGTGTTACCCTACATGTCACTACTGCTCACATAACAGAAATGTTTCCAATGTTAACTTCAACCATCCGTTTGTACACCGGGGCTGTCTACGCAAGACAAGCACTGGACCCTAGTTGGGAGCATGACTGAAGATGCCATGTCTGCTCCCCAAAGCTCAGCTGGGCAATGGAGGTGGACCATATACCTAGTACCTGAACATGCTCAGCATCATGGAGAGAGGTTTATTATTTAGGAGCATGGGTTCAAATCCTGGCTCCTTTTGTTTTTTGTTTTTTTAAATGGGCTTCAAACACCTTGGCAAAATGTATTAGCTTCTCTGTGCCTTTGTTTTCTCATCTGCAAAACGGAAAGCCATTATTTATAGCTATCCTTTTTCTTCTTCTTCATTATAGTTATCTTACAGGGTAAGTGCAGAATTCTATGATGTCAGCAACATAAGGCCATTGCAGGTACCTGGTTCTCTACATCGGGAATGTGGCAAAACGTAATCTCCCCAGGCTGTGCACGGTGGTGGGATGGACTGTACCGCTTAGTGCTAAGGCTGTAGAGGAAGACTGCAAGGTACCACGGTCAAAGGCAGCATCTTAAACAGAGGCTTGAAGATTATGAAACTGAACGCCCCAAGTGACAGATGTCCTCAGGGGCCAAGGGGTGGAGCCCGGAGTTTGCCCTGGAGGAGCGGTACTGAGGGTTGTTATGCAGGGACACAGGCTAGATTGACATATCCTGCATTGTTATTCCAGGAGCTAGGGAGGATAGAACTGAAGATGGTCCTGGAGGCAGGGAGCTCAATCAAAGGGCTGGACTGACCCAGAAAAACCGAGAAGACCTAAAGAAACTGTGGGGGTGCTGAGTAAAGGGGAGGGGAGGGGAGGCAGGAGGAACAGCAGAATAAGGTAAGTCAGAAAGAAAGGGAGGATAAATAGGACACACCCCATGCTTCAAGTCTGGCAATGAGATGGTTAATAAGGAATGTCAGGCAGGCTTGTGGCTTAAGATGGAGGCTAGCAAAAGTCTACCAAGAACTCCTACAGCTGATAAACACCTTCAGCAAAGTGGCTGGATACAAAATCATTTTTTTAAAAAAATCAGTAGCCCTCCCTATACAAAAGCCAAACGGGCTGAGAAAGAAATTTGGGAAACAACATCCTTCACAATAGCCACAAAAACCATAAGGTATCTGTGTGTAATGCTAACCAAGCAAGTGAAAGACTTGTATGAAAAAATTTCAAGTCTCTGGAGAAAGAAATTGAAGATGTCAGAAGATATATCTCCTGTGCTCATGGATAGGTAGGATCAACATAGTAAAAATGGTCACCTCACCAAAAAACAATCTAGAGATTCAATGCAATTCCGATCAAAATGGGAACACAATTCTTTACAGACCTTAAAAGATAAATTCTCAACTTCATATGGAAAAATAAAAACCTCCGAATAGCTAAGACAATCCTATACAATAAAAGATCTGGAGGAATCTCCATCCCTGATCTCAAGCTGTACTATAGGTCAACAGTAATATAAACAGCATGGTGCTGGAATAGAAACACACAGGTGGATCAATGGAATCAAAGACCCAGAAATGAACCCACACACCTACGGACACTTGATTTTTGAAAAAGAAGCCAAACCCATACAACGGAAAAAAGACAGCATCCTCAACAAATGGTGCTGGTCTACCTGGATGTCTACATGTAGAAAATGCAAATAGATCCACATCTATCACCCTGCACAAAACTAAAGTCCGAGTGGTTAAAGACCTCAATATAAAACGAGACACGCTAAATCTGTTAGAAGAAAAAATGAGAAAGAGCCTTGAACTCATTGGCACATGAGACAACTTCCTGAACAGAGCACCAACAGCCCAGGCTCTAAGATCAATAATTAATAAATGGGACTTTATGAAACTGAAAAGCTTCTGTAAGGCAAAGGATACTGTCAATAGAACAAAATGACAGCCTATAGACTGGAAAAAGATCTTTACCAAATTTATATCTGACAAAGGGCTAATATCCAAAATATATAAAGAACTCAAGAAATTTAGCACCAACAAATGAAATAATCCAATAAAAATGAGTTACAGAGCTAAACAAAGAATTTTCAACAGAGAAGCACTTAAAGAAATGCTCAACATTCTTACATATGAGGGAAATGCAAATCAAAATGATGCTGAAATTCCATTTTACACAGATCAGAAAGGCTAAGATCAAAAACTTATGTGACAGCACATGCTGGAAAAAGGAGAACGCTCCTCCAATCCTGGGGAGTGCAAACTTGTACAACCACTTTGGAAATCAATCTGGCACTTTCTCAGAAAATTGGGAATAGTTCTACCTCAAGACCCAGCCATACCACTCCTGGGCATATACCTGAAAGATGCTGTCCATAGCAGCTAGATATCCTTCAACTGAAGACTGGATAAAGACACTATGGTAATTTACAGAATGGAGTACTACTCAGCTATGAAAAACAAAGGTATCATGAAATTTGCAGGCAAATGGATGGAACTAGAAAAGATCATCTTGAGTGAGGTAACCTAGAAAGACATGCACAGTATACACACTTATAAGCGAATATTAGCCACATGATACAGAAGAACCCCATGACAGTCCACAGACCTAAAGAAGCTAAATAACAAGGAGGACCCTAGGGAGGATGCTTAATTCTCAGTCAGAAGGGCAAATAGAACAGACCCTGGAAACAGCTGAAGAGAAGAAACAGGGCAGGAGCCTACAATACAGGTCCTCTGAAAGACTCCACCCAGTGGTGGCTGGAAGCAGAAGCTGAGACTCATAGCTAAACTTTGGGGTGGAGCTCAGGGAGTCTTATGGAAGAGTTGGGGAATAGAAAGACCTGGAGGGACAGGAGCTCCACAAGGAGAGCAATGGAGCCAACAAATCCAGGCCCAAGGGGTGTGTGTGTGTGTGTGTGTGTGTGTGTGTGTGTGTGTGTGTGTGTTGGGGGGGGCATAGGCTGCAAAGACTGATACACCAACCAAGGACCATGCATGGTGAGGACCTAGATCCCTTGCTCAGTTGTAGCTGACAGGCAGCACAGTCTCCTTGTTGGGTCCCATAATATAGGGAGCAGGGGCTGCCTCTGACATGGATTCTGGTGCCCACCCATTGATCACTTCCACCCCCCTTCCTGGGCCACAGAGGAAGAGAATGCAGGCAGTCCCGATGAGACTTAATAGGCTGATGTCAGGTGATAGGGGAGGAGGGCTGCACGTAAGTGGGGTCTCATGCCTGCAGGGTCACCTCCTGGAGGAAGATGCTAGCCCAGACAGCACACATCGACAGGCTGTGTCACCGTAGAGAAGCTGCGGGCCAGACAGGCAAAGAGGGGTTCATGAAACAGTGGTGAAACGGGCAGTAGGGAGGAGAAGCAGGACACCATGATGCCACAGAAACCATGCTGGCTCTTTGTAAAATAAATAAATAAATAAATAAATAAATAAATAAATAAAAAAGAAAGAAAGAAAGAAGAACAGATACCAGAAAATACCACCCAAGATGAGGGCTGCAAGCATGGGATCGTGGGGCTCACGGGCATCCTGAGTGAAAGACACTCAAAGATGAGTATTAGCTGCTACCCAGGCTTGCGATGTCCTTCAGGAGTATTTGGAAGACAAGGGATGTAGCAGACACATGGTACAGTCAAGACAATCAGGGCAGTCAGCCTCCTGCTCCTACGTAGTGAGATTAGAAGGCCCCTGTGTCTGAGGGCACAGACAGGGACATGGCCACGAGCACAGGCTCATTCATAAATCTATGTGGTAGAAGTGGAAAACTGAGGCAGCTTCAGAGGCAAATGTTTGTGGACTTGGTGTAAATAAGAGTGCCTACAACGAACAGGCACAAACATTCATTTTGTAAGCTTAAAGCTTACATACTTTAAAAAATATTATCTAACACCGTAAAAATGCAGACATAGTGCTTTGATCAGTAATTTGGTACTGGCTCTAGGAAATCTTGTGTCACCTTTTTTTGGGGTTATATCCTATCTGCCTTCTATCTGACAAGTTTTGAAGTATTTTTATAGCATGAATAGGAAGATAATATGATCTCAAGTATTTGCACTGAGAAATGAGATACAGAAACATGCCACTTCACATCTGTATTTGTGTTGCAGGCCCCCCCCCTGCCGCCGTGTGTGTGTGTGTGTGTGTGTGTGTGTGTGTGTGTGTGTGTGATCCTTGAAGACCAAATTTAGGGCCTTACACAAGCTAAGTGAACTGTTGAGACACGCTCCAGTTCTATTTTTAAAAATCGTGTACATGTGCAGGGTAGTGTGCACACATGTGTACTGCTTCATGCATGTTGGAGGTCAGAGGACAACTTTTGGAAGCCATTTCTCCCAGCCCCCTTGGGATCAAATTTGGGTAGTCAGGCCCGTGCAGCAACCACTTTAACAGTTGGACCATCCCATTGACCCACTTGGGTTATTTTCACAAGGATGTGTCTCATTAAAAAAACAAAAACCAAAGAAGGCTTTTAAAATTAGTTTAGTATGATATATGGTCTAGTAAATTATGATGAAAGAGCTTCCATTCTGGCTAGGTATTGGTGAGAATCCTTTGCCTGTAACTCACATATACATTTACCGCCTCAGAGGTTTTCCCTTGGGCTGGCTGGAGGCCCTGTATGTTTCAAACCTTGTTTCTCTTGTACCACCCACAGACTTCTGGTGCCAGACACCATGGGCCACGCTCACAGTGAGAGATGACCTCTGACCCTAGGTGAGTCAGCACAGGGTAGTGCGAGGGAATTCTTGGAAGCCATTCTATGGAGGGGTCAGGGACCAGTCATACTTGTTCTATGGGTTTTCCCAATCTGGGCACGTTGGGTATATAAAGCTAGACAGCTGTCTGTCTTAAGATCTGTCCTGTGCCCTGTGTGATATTTAACAGCTTCACAGTGTGTCATCCACTAGATGTCAACCGCCCACCCCCACCCGACTGTGACAATCAAAAGTGTTTCCAGACATTGACAAATGTCCCCTCCGTGGGGGGAATAACTTTTCTCCAGGACCAGTTCTATCTGTGAAGCCATAAAATAATAATGATTCCCTTCCTGAGGTTGTGAATCCAAAGCTAGTTAACATTCCCTCAGGCAAATCTCAAAAATGCCTTTGGTCACTCCAGTGGCACCCGAGAAAAGAAATGTGACATGGGGGGCTAAGAGCTTCATCAAGCTGCACCTACGACAGTTTCTAACAATTACCTTGTTAATACCTCTCCCACAGTCTCCCTGTATGATGGGGGTGCTGTGAGTAAACAGGCTCTAAAGCTTACATCATCAGGCACAGTAAATCCACTCTGAGCACAGTAATTCGTGCATATTATTGCTTATTGTTAGAGTTTACTTATTTTAATTATCACTTTTGTTTAATTCTGTGTGATTTTTATCAAAGTAAAAGTTATCATTTGATAGGTGAACCTTTGGGTTGTTTGTATTTTTTGCTGTTGCAAACAATCCTGTTGTTATTATTTCTAATAAGAACTCTAGTGCACATTTGTAGTAATTTTTCTGAAGCATGTAACCGGTAATGGAAAGGCAGGGTTTTCGTGATACATATATGTTAAATTGCATGGTTAATACCAAAATCCCAAGGAACAGAGAAATTTTACATTCCCCATCAGTGGAAGATTAGTTTCAAGAAAATGTAGAGTCAGTTTTCAAATCTAGTCTCACATTCTCTGCTCTCACATTTTGTCCATTTACATTTATTGTAATTCATAACTTATTTAGACATTTTGTCTAATTATATACCTATTATTCTTACTTGTATCTCAGGAAGTCCTTTTGGAATTATTTTCCTTCTTTTTAAAGTATTCCCATTAATAAAGAGTCTAGGCTGTAAGTTCCTTTGGTTTTTCTTTATATGAAAACTTCATCATCTCAGGAGAATATTCTGTTCTCACGAGTCTCACATATAACAAACATAGTCATAAGCCCTCCTGACTTGCAGTAGCATTTCTTCTATAATATTCATCACTAAGAGAAGTAGAGTATAAGATGCCATGAACAGCAAGTAACCAACTATCTGATAGGTTTTTACTTCACACTAGTGATGCTCAGACATGCTTAGCAAACACAAGCCAGAGCGAGCGCTCCCCAATCTCAAAGAACTCTGGGCAACATTTAAAAGAAGAAAAAAAAAGTCATACTCAATTTAACTGGAGAACTAAGGCTGAATTAGGGGGCTTTAGAGCTACGGAGGGAGTTCAGAGTAGGAAGTGTCCAAAGGAAGCTGGGCCCCAGTCAGGTTAGGCTGTAGAAGCTCCGGAATTACATTTTTACACAGTACTGCTCATGTGGCCAGACCACACCTTTAGAGTCTGAGGAAAGCCAGAGAGCATGGGCTTTGTTTCCAAAGACAGTATTGTGCTTTAATGGAAACACTAACTTGGGTAGGTAAGAGCAACACCCAGAAAATGCTGTCAAAGACTGAAGGAGAGAGTAAGCAAGTGTACGGAATGCCACACACACGGCTTTAGACTAGCAGACCAAGTGGGAGTTGTTGGTTTAGGTACCAACTTCTTTGTAGATGGGACATTCCTGGGAGACTCTGTAAAACAAAACAAGACAGTACAGGTTATGTAAGGGCTGGGCTGAGAGCCTCAGGAATTTCTTTCAACGAATTTCATTTGCAGGTTTGGTAGCTGGAAGAGTTCTTATGTGGCACATCTTAAGAAGTCTATGTTATTTGTGACATTAATTCCCAATCCACAGTACAATGAGTCATTTATTCACCAGAGAAGAGTCTAATCTATTTGAGAAACAAACTTTTCTGAATATTCACTACCATTTATCTCCAAGAGAACAGGATATCTGGGACCAAAGTGATTGGCCATAGAAGATTAAAATGCTCATTTGGCCTACAGAGGGGACCCCCCACCCCCCTTTCTGGCATGTGTGTATATATGTGCAGGGTGCACGCAGGAATGCAAGTGTGTTTGCGTTCCTATGGGCATGCAGGCCTGAGTTTTGACTGTGGGTGTCTTCCTACATGGCTTTTCATTTTGGTTGCTGAGGCAGGGTCTCGCTCTCTCTCACAGACCCTACAGGCTGATGATCCTGGCTAGTCTAGCTTGCCCTAGGGGACATCTTGCTGGCTTTCTGTGGGTCCTGGAGATTGAAACTTGCAATGCCTCACTTTCTGGAGGCGAGGGCTTCAGCCACTGGGCCGGCTCGCCAGCCCCTGCTTTAATCATTAGTCAGTCACCAGCTCTTACTATCTGGTCACCTATCTTCTACCCTACGGAGACCAAGGATGGAAATGACCGTCTTGAAGGAACTTGTTCTTACCTTCTTGGGTCTGCTCTCTGGGGAGTCAGGCTGGAGTCTGAACTCGACTCCCCCTTCACACTGCCTTTAGATACTTGTTGGTAGGCAAACGCAAGGAGTGAAGACTGACCGAGAGTCTAACCTTCACACTGAGGGCTGCTTCCCGACAGCTAGCTTACAACAATACACTCGTCTATGCTTACTCTTTTATTGAAAATTCTGCAGCTGTCTGGATTTGCAATGTATCCAATTTCCTATATTAGGGGAAGAGATAAGGTACGTAGACTCCATCCTGCTTTGTACCGGATTTTAATACTGCTGAGATAATACAGATAATGGAAGATTCTCCCACCTCTGAATTCACTAATTTTAGGAATATTAGAAAGCTATCCCTTTGAGAATCAACAACAGTTTAAAAATCAGTATCTTTAAGATATCAATGCTTTCGTGATAGTGTGTGTGGTCACCCAAGTAACAGGATGCTAGTAAGAAAACGGGCGGATGGCTTACGGTTATTTCCTGTCCTGTCTTCATGTGCAGGGACAAAGAAGAGCATCACTACCACAACCTTCAATCACAGCACTCGATGGGGACATTTTCTCTTCACATATGACCTTGTTTAGGTCCCACAACAATCCTATAGGGTACACTTTGGTGTTTTTTCCAGCTTAATAAGAGAATAACTCTAGGATACAGAGAGGGTAAAGGATTCACTTAAGGTCATTCATAAACGGCACATAAAATCTGGTTTATGACTGAACTACACTGTACTGTCTCTGCAATGAAGTGAGATTTCACTGAAATTATCTCTGTCTATAGTCGAAAACGGTAGGACAGAAAAGAGAATATATTCCAGGAACACTTGGGTCAATTAAGACTCCAAAAACAATGTTAGCATGAAGGAAGAGAGAGTCAAGGGAAGAAAGCCTAAAACAGGATCAATGGAGTCACTGTGTAAAGGAAAGAAGGAAGGTATTCTTTTGGAAAGGCGTGGCCTATTTATTCACAAATACCTGATGAGATACAGAACACACACGTATCCTCTCCCCACAATGCTTTGTGAAGAACACCGAGTATGTGGCATTTCCAATTCCAGTGTCTTCTCACAGTCTTTCCTAGCTTAACATCCGGGTGAAGAAGGTGGCAGTCACTATATCTATGATGCTACAGAAAACAGGAGGTGGGGATACAAACATTATGGGCAAGTTTTCAGTTTTTTAAGAACCACTGAGCTAAGTACACCTGTTTTTATAAGCATCATGTATACAATGCCCTTTTCCCTCCTTTGTCCCACAGCACACTCGAAGCCCTACTGGGTAAGCAGTCTGCCCCTGAGCCACGCCCCCAGCCCAAGACGGACTTTTAAACCTGTCCCTAAGGAGTAGTGAGGGAAGCAGGGAGAAGCAAAGGCCACTAGCCTCAAGCAAACACAATTCTTAGGAAGTCCCGAAAAAGAACCGACATCGTTCTACTCAGTCTTCCAAAACACTACTCTCAACTTCAGACTTTGAACATTAAAAACAAATCGAGGCTATCGTAAGAAAAAGTTGAATGGATGAGCGGAACCAAGAAAGAGGAACAGTGGTAAACCGAGACCACACAGACATGCCGACACCAAGTACGTGTTCCTTTTATGATGGCTCCAAACATCTGCAAAGCACAGCCTCAATACCAATTACTACTTGGTGAGCATGAAACATGGCTGTCCCGGCTCTTCCCTCAAGGAGCCTGGTAATGAAGAGTAAATTACGGTCTTTTGTGGCTGTTTAGATTTTACTCCCTCATTAGGGGTTAGTTATATAATGCCCACATGTGAGGTATATAATTTGTCAACTTTAGCAAAAAAAATGGATTATGGGGATTAAAAAAAAAAAAGAGAAGTAGAAAGGTGTCTAATTAAACACAACATAATGTTACTTTAGGCCCAATAAATTAAAGCAAAAGTTATTTAAATCTTCAGGCAGGGAGAGAATATATTTTGAAAAAAAGGCTCTGAGACTCTTCCTCTGCAATTGTTTGGCGGAAAAGGCACCTGCTGCTAAGCCCAAAGACCCAACTTTGATTCCAGGGACCCACACAGCGGAAGGAAAGCCCTTCCCCACTCTGCAAGTTGTCTTCTGACCTCTGGAAGTCCTGGGCCAAAACTGAATAAATTTTTAAAAATTAATGTTTTGTTTGCAAATGCAAAAACTTTTTTTCGATAGTCCCCTTAATACTAAAGCAGTAGAGCGCTTCTGAACTGGGCAACTAGTGAGACGCCTTATGTAGATTTTTGCCTATAAATCAGCATTTCCTTTCCAACAGAAGTGTTAGCTCATCAGGAGAAACTACTGCTTGTAGTCACCATACCACTAGTGAAAACAGTAAAGACCACATTTATTGGTTTCCACAACAGCATGATTTAAAGAGAGTTGGTGCCAAAGATGTTTACTTGATTTAAAGGGACATTTTTTTTTTAAATTTCCTCCCTCTCTACTAACCCTCTTTATTTTACTTCTAGCCATCTTCGTTTTCTCTCTCCTTTCAAACATCCCACCCTGTAACACAAACGTGTCTAAAAACACCTTTCATATAGGGCACATAGGAGCATGTGCCTTTAGTTGCACTTGCCTTTAATCCTAGAGTTTGAGAGGTAGAGACAGGCAGATCTTTGTGAGTTTGAGGACAGCCTAGTCTATATATTGAGTTCCAGGCCAGCCAGGGCTACAGTCATAGAAGAGAACCTGTTTTAAAACAAAAGCAATTAACACAAAACAACACATTGAAATCCAGTCATACAAACCTTTTGGCCAGCAATTTCTTTTTAAAAAACATTTTTTTCCTTTGAAAATTTCATATACTATACACATATACTATGAAATATGATCAGAGCCACTTTCATTTCACCAGCTCCCTCCCTTTCTTAATACACCCAAAATCTCCCTACCAATGTGTCCACCACAGCACACCAGAGTTTGAGTACAACAACAGAGGCGAGCGGCTTTCATCACAGTCTCTCAGGCACCTTGCTTGCCAACCTGCACACCCATGTCTTGTGTACATTCCTACCTTTGTGCCTAGAACACACCCTTTCCCCTGGTTTGCCATCCACTCTTCTCCTCATTATTGAAGTGAGGGCTCAGAAATCAGCTCTCCTGTGAAGCCTTGCTACACTTTCCAAGATGAAATGACACTTGCTTCTAGGATGCACAGGATTTACTTGGCCGGGTAAGATACGCAGAGGGCATATATCTATATGCGTATGCTTCATATATGCAATTCATACTAATTTAAGGAATTAAGTCAACAATCTAAATTGCATATTAATAAAATCACTTCATCTTTAAAAAGTTAATTCACATAATCAAAAAAACCCTGACACCTCAGTTTCTAGAAATCAACCTTTGGGCGCTGAAGAGATGGCTCAGAGGTTAAGAGCACTGACTGCTGTTCCAGAGGTCTTGAGTTTGATTCCTAGCAACCACATAGTAGCTTATAACCATCTATAATGAGATCTGGTGCCCTTTTCTGTCCTGCAGGTGTACATGCAAGCAGAACACTGTATACATAATAAATAAATCTCTAAAAACAAAACAAAAAAAAAATCAGCCTTCGTTTCTATGTGTCAAGCTGGATTTCCATGTAAAGATGCCATCTATAAAACCCTCAGGAGGTTTTTTCAAGCTATGGTTATCAAAAAACCTAAGTAATCAGTTCTGGTTGGTGTAGAACGCCTTTGTCTTTGGCCTAAGCTTCCAACATCTGTGAAACATTTACAGAATAAAGTACACAATGAATTATAAAAAAAAATCACCGGATAATCCATGTGCCTTAAAGAGGAAGCAATAACAAAAGTTTCTACCCACACAGTGGCTTTGGGAGTCTCCGAGATCAACGACAGGCTTATCGCTGGTTTGTACCGTTGGCTATCCTCACTTCCCAGGAAGGCTAATCTGATTTTATTCAGGCAGCAGTAAGTATATCTATCATGTGACTGGTCTACACAGAAGTTTGCTGGTTCCGGGTGATGCAACCCAAATGGAAGTTTGAAGTGAGCTTCTGGAAGCGTCCTTTACTGAAATCCTCCTGCTTCACATACTGCATAGAGCACTGCAGTATGGAGACGGCGGCGATAACTGAATACAGCTGCCATTGTGAGACTGTGAGGGGAGCGATGACGAAGGGTTTTGTTTTCTTCTACATTTGATCATAATATCCAAGATGACATCACTGAGTCATTTACACTAGTTGTAGAATTACCTATTTCCAGACTTCTATGCTAGATTAAAAGATTGATGCCCACAAATCAAGAAACACTGCATTTGTTATTCTGTATTTCTAACCACACGTATGCTGATGAAAACAGTATCTTACAAACTCGGGATCTCAGCTTTGGCAATCACCAGTAACAAAGTCAAAGAAGGAGAGCGCATGAGGGTTCGTCAGGCAGGAGAGGCAAGTTAGGGAGCTAGAGAGTGAGTTATGGATGTGCTTCTGTTGCCAAGCAACATCAGGTGGGGATCTGAAGGAGCAAATGGGAAGAGCTAAAGCTCAGGAGGCTCCTGGCACAGGACAGATGACACGGATGCCTCTGAAGACAGCTACAGCCACAGACACCAGACTGATCGACTGACGTCCTAACTGTCCAGATATTTTATTGTTGGGCAGAGACACTCAGAAGAGATGAAGCAGAGCACCCACTGGCATTCTGTTAAGGGAAGAGAGGGGTGTGAAATGAAATCCTTTTGGACAACACTGCATTCTCAAATGGCCTCCCTCTTCAAGTCTAATCTTGGTAATTCCATTTTTATGGATTTTCCAAAACAGGGAGGTGAAAGCACATGTTCAAAGACGTTTGATGTAAGAGAGAGAGAGAGAGAGAGAGAGAGAGAGAGAGAGAGAGAGAGAGAGAGAGAGAAAGAAGAAGAAAAGAAGAAGAAAAGAAGAAGAAGAAGAACAACAACACAACAACAACAACAATGAGGAGGAGGATGAGGAGGAGAAGGAAGGAGGAGGAAGGGGAGGAGGGGGAAGAGAGGGGAAGGGAGGGAGGGAGGGAGGGAGACTGGGTAGCAGCATTACTGACATTTACACAGCGAAGACAAGGCAAAGAACAAATAGACTGAATGCTAGAAGTGGAAAAATGCCGAAGATAAATCTAATGCAAAAAGTAAGTAAGAAATGCTGAAAAAGCAAACAAATGTCTTGTTCGTATACCATAAACTCTTGCCTACCCCCAAGCCCAGAGAGCTTCATACAAATAGGAAAAAAGATATGAAAGTTCACTCACCAAACTCTCAATGAGTGAGCCATCTGGAACACTTAACTTTTAAATTAACTCTACCAATTAAAAAAGAATGTAGGCTAAAAATACTGATTAAAAAAATACAGGAGTTTTAAAGTAGGTGATGGCTCAGTGACCTAAGGCACCTGCCACCAAGCCTGAGGAACTGTGTGACCCCTGGAGCACACAAACTGTCCTGCCGCCACCTAAGTGCCATGGCACGCATACCCCTCCCACAATAAATACCTGTTTAGGAAGTAGTATTACTCACTTGCAGAATGCTACAAGTGGAATGCAGAAGAACACACGCACACAAAACCTACTAGATTCTGAAATTGCATCATATCAATAGCGCTGTTTCTAAGCAACTGCCTCCTGGTCTTAAGTTTTTAAAGGCAAAGTTACTGAGAAATGAAGGCTATGTCTCAAATATTTAAAGCAACTAGTACCTTTCTCAAATGCAACTGGTGACTTACTTTTCTGAAATACAACAGATTCTGAAATATTAGAAATATTTCAGAAACGTTACCAAAAAAAAAAACAAAAACAAAAACAACAAAACTACAACCGAACAATGACACCCAGTACCTTTAAAACGGAAGTCCAGAGATGGCTGAGCAATGAAAAGGACCAGGGTTTGATTTCGAGCATCTACTTGGTGGCTAACAACTGCCTGTAACTCAGGCTCCGTGGTATCTAATACCCTCTTTTGGCTTGCATGGCCAGTGCATACAAGTGGTACACAGACATGCAGGCAGTACACTCACACACAATAAAAATAAAAATAAGTAACTCTAAAAGAACAAAAAACAAACAAACAAACAAAAAAACAAACCAGAGGTACATAAATCACAAAGGAGAGTGAAGAACCAGACTGTTCTGCGGGTGCAGTGATGAAGCACACACACTCAGTAACTCAATTTTACAGGATGTAACCAGTGAGCACTTACAGGAAGACAGCAAGACACGTGAAGGAAAGGCAGTGAGAGTGTGCATCTGTCTCTGTGCCGCTCCTGGAGGCACTGTTGACGAGGCTTTTCCTATTCCAAGGGATGGTTTCTTCACACTTGTCAACGTCTTAGACACTGTGCCACATCCTGACTCTCCCTTGTCAGTGAAAATGTGACAGTGGCCAAGTCACAGTCAGGAATGGGAACACTGTACAAAGTCTGCATTTCCCTAGACTTAAGCTTTTTAGTTGACAATGGAGGATTCTGGCTTCCCCTATTGTCACATCTTTGTACATGCAGCCGTAAAGAAGTAGAGTGGTCAGATACTAAGTAAAATTACTTTATATGTATATATAATGAATTATCATATATAAAATGTATTTTAATTTCTTAAAGTATACTTTAAATGGTTTTCCTTTAATTTTTTATGTGTATGTGTGTTTTGCCATGTCATTGCCCACACAGACCAGAAGAAGGCTCTAGAAGAGCAGCCAGTGCTTTTAAAACTGCTGTGCTATTTGTCCTGCCACTAAATTTTAGCTATTTTGAAAAAAATTTGCCATAAGGTCACTAGTGAAATACTGATCTTAAAGTTATGGAGTTTTGTGTGTGTGTGTGTGTGTGTGTGTGTGTGTGTGTGTGTGTGTGTGTGTGTGTATGTGTGTTTTCCGGGTAGACTACTTGTTAAGTATGTGAGGTTTGGGTTCTAACTCTAGCTGTGTGTGTGTGCATGCGCACATGTGCCATGTAATTTTTAAAGTTTATGTTTACATTAGAACACCATTTAATATTCAGTTAAAATCTCCCCACTTGAAACAACACTGATTAATTTTCATTTAGTGACAGCAGTGGTTATGACTGGAAAGAGTTTGTTGAGATCTAAGTGTGGTCTGGGGCAATCCAACTAGCCATGTACCTAAGTAGATTTACGTAATATAGTTTGAATATAAATACTAGATTTTAGCAGCAAGAGTGACAAAAACAAACTGGGTTTCCAATGCTGTCGGTAAGATGCACAGGGGTGCCTGTCAAGGAAGCGAGGGCTTAGGTCTTTCCAGACCTCAGCCTCCTCCATCCACTCTACACATAACCCTCTTATTTCATCACAGGCACACTACAAACGCTCCCTGAGCAACTACCGTGGGTTTGTGTGGTATGCTGAGTGCTGAAATGCATTTCACAATGTTAACGAAATGGGTGACAAGCAGATGGGAACAACAGCATGAGAGCTGTTACAGGAAAATCAAAGGCCCATCGGAGAGGCCACCGAGTGGTCCTGGGAGTCAGGCAGGTGTCAGGCAGGTGAGGTGTACTAGGCTGAGGAGGGGAGGGAATCTGAGTTGAGCTGGGGAGTGTGTCTAATGGCTTGGGGACACAAATCTCACAGTGGGATGGGCGGGTCACAGGGTGTATGGATGTGTTTGGGGGAGAACTTAAGGGGCACAGACTTGTGCAGAGCCCCTGCAATCTGAATTTGCTGTTTTTCCCCCAGTGGTCCATATAGCCTGACTGTTCTCACAGTTCCCTTCTGTAAGACAGTCCTGTCTTTCCAGGAAGAAGAAAACTTGCTTTTCTGCAGGGCTGAGGTCCCGATCTTCTACCCACTCTTCAGAAGTGGGGGTTGGGAGTGCTTTACAGCCAGGTAAAGACATTTTCAGGAGCACAGGAGGGGATCATGAGTTTAGAAATCCACTGTTCACTTTTGATAGTAACTTGTTCTTTCCTTCACAAAGGTTCCAGTTGTATGCGCCCTCCCGCCCCCAATCTGCCTTTTCTAAACTACTAAAAGCTAGTTTTCTGGAACTAGATTACAGACAGACTTTGGCCCATTGAACAAGGTCAGACTGTTTATTCTTGACAGGATTCTTTCCCACTGCAAAAAGGTACTTTTAAATGCCACATTCCAAACCCACTGCCAGTAAGCCACTGAAGCATATTTTCCCACAAGAACGGATACCGTGTGCGGTCCCTACCTCACTGAAATCACCCAGCCTTCACAAGGTGCAGACAGTGTAGAATGCCACCATAAACCCTATCAACTCAAGTATAGCCACCAAGTACTCGCAAAACTCGTCCCCACACTTCAGAGGACGGGTAACCTTTACGATGTAATTAATCAAAACACATCCACACATGTCAGAGCATGGTCAACCTTTACAATGTAGTTAATGAAAAAAGAAGTGGAAAAGAGGAAAAGCAAAGGGATTTAGAAATTAAAAACAAAACAAAACAAAAAAAAGCAAATGGCAGAAGATGATAAATCTGGAATTTTGTATTAGTATCCAAGCCTAGAAGTCATAGAGCATCTTATTCCTTATTTTGGGATTTTTATGGTTGAGCTGCTGAATTTACAGCCCCATTTTTAGACTCTGCCAAGCCTTCAGAATAAACACATGAGCAGCACTGCAGTCAATTCTCCTACGCTTTCCCTTTCCTTCATTTGGCTGTTTCCCCAAGACGAGGAGGTAGATTATTTCTCCAGAGCCAACTGTCAAGTTTAACCCTTGGATTTATGAGGGATTTAAAAACCATCAGTGTCCTTACAGATGCCAGGCCCAGAAGTACCACCCACCTTGCATTTCAATCGCCAAAGCAAAGGAGAGCTGAAATCAGGGGTAAAAAGAAAAAAAAGAAAAAAGAAAAAAAAGAAAAAGAAAAACGGTGGACTCAACCACCAAAGATCTCACTGAGAAACAGATTTGAGACAACAGCAGTCAGGTTTAAATTAAGATGGAAAATACCCAATATTACAGTACAACCATTTATCTTAATTTTGGAGGGACCTGTACAACCAAACAGAAGAAAAAAAAATCTCTAATCTTCTCATGTACCCACATGGACCAAGTAAAATAACTTCTGATAAAGGAGGTATCAACTGTTCCTTGAGATACTATAGTTTCTCCAAAGACCCTGAGAAATATTAATCATTGAGTAAAGATACAGCACACAGAAGATGAAAGTGTACAAGTTAGGGTGGTGGGAGAAGGTTTGTGCTCTTGAATACAGAAAGACAGAAACCCGAAGGTTGAACACCCAGACAGACATTCAAGATAGAAACATTACTCTGTTGGGGCTCAAGACATTATCAGAAGTGACAAAGTGGACTGAGATGAGCAGACAGCATCTGTATCTAGGTGTTCCTAATTGGTGCAATGGCACAGACTGTACTGTGGGAGGAGCTGGAAATGTACCCACCAATTTGTGAAAACAGGGAGCTGTGAGGCAAGTTTAAAGAGCAACTAGACATTTAGTGGTATTAGATAATTAGTGACATATATTGATGTGTCTGGCTGGTGATGAAAAGAAAGAAACTTAGGTTGGGATTGGCCTGTAAGCCGATATACAAACCAGCCACAGAGCTGGGAATTCATTACTTAGGAACTGGAGAATCAGGACAACTTCCTCATTATCCACCCCGTGTGAAACTTGGAATTGAATGGATAAAAACATTTAAGCCAACTGTTAACAAAATTTCAGTAAGATAGCTTGACTTACACTATGAGATTAAAGCTCAGACAAAAATGAAGAGATGGCTTACATCCCCCAACTTTACACGGCAGATGTAGACAGCTGTAAACAAGTTCACACATCCAAAGAACTAAAGAGGACACAAAAAGCCTAGTTATAGAAACATTGTTTTACATTCAATTTCAAGGACCTTTGTCTCATAGTCTGGGTCTGGAAATAAAACCTGCAGGCAGAGAAACTTAGGAGATCATTTCCTGGCACGGCACAGAAAGTGTATCCACATAGAAATGTTAAAGGTAAGAGACAAGAATATGGCATCATCTTCTGGAGCTTAGGGAATCCCCTCAACCTCAGCATGTGTGCGGTCTTGACATTTGAGTCTGATGTCAGGCTTCTGAGATTTGAGTGACACCATATGGAATGTTTACAACAAGACGTTAAAAAAAATAAAAAAATAAAGCCAGGAGATGACTAGACTCTATGTGCACCATACCTGGATGGGACATGTCAGCCAAACGTGTACAGAACACGTGACAAACATCCAGTTCTTTCTCTGAGTAAAACACCCCCCCCAGGCAGGAGCATTACGGATCAACTGTTTCTGTCCAAAACTAATTCATAACAGTCACCATTTATGAAGGAGCTAGCCTTTGGTCAGTGAATGAAAGCCTATATTTTATGGACAAGGAAAACAGTCACTTGATTCACCTCACAGGCAGCCCTGTTGTCGCATGCACACACCACCTATAGCGATTTTCTGTACAGTGCAGAATTCATTGTCTTTCTACCACGGGAGACACTTTACAGTGATCATCGGTGTCCGCCATGAATGTGAGTGCGTTAGCCCATAGGACAGCAACTCAGCCGAGTTTTATTACCACTGAGAATGAGCAACGGAGGATCTGGATGAGTTTTCATGTTTGTTTTGGCTCTGGCATTTTCCACGTACGCAGCCCTAGGAATCCTAAAGAAAAACGTGTCCTGTTCCCAGCTCTGCACTGCCCCCATTGTGTTCCACTTCCCTCCTTGGTGAAAGCGAAAACGAAAGCGGCACAAACACCCCATTGTTAAGTATGAAATATGTGCTGGCAACTGGAAGTTTTAACAAAACAGTCCTGGTTGTGTCATGGCAAGCTGTTGAGACGGGAGGGCGTTACAGGAGCCTTTCCGGCTTCTGAGGTGTGTCCTGAACTTTCTCTGAGGTGCTGAGGCGACAGGGCTTTGGGGTTTTTCCATGATTCTCATGTAACGCCGTCAGTTTGATTCATTCAGTGTGCACCGGCAGCCTCTGGAGGCTTCTGTGGGAGCCACTCAGCTGCCGAGGCTGGGACAGGTCTCCATAGTAAACACAACATGCTCAGAGAGGAAACAAACATAAAGAACGTATTTTCTCATGTAAAAGATGACATTGTTCTTTAAGCTCTGGTCCTACTTCACTTTGTCACTTAAGCGTGCCAGCTGGGTGTCATGCAAGGAGCTTGGCTTGTTCTAAGCACACACACGGAAAACAAGTGCAGACTGCTTGATGCTCACACATGCAGAGGACCCGAATCCAGACAGGTTCCGGGAGGAGGATGCTGTGACCCATGTGAACATCCCGCATCCTGGCACAGGTGAGTGGTGTGGGCTCTCTGGCTCCAGTCTTGGCAGATCCACGAGTCACGTGGCCTCGCGGAACTGGAACCTCTCCCTTCATTGTATTTCCTGTTTCTAAAGACACATCTCTTTGTGTGTCTGTTGTATTCAGACCTGTCTCCCAATTTTGCTTGTAAGCTCGGAGAGCAAAGACTTTGTCCACTTTAGTTCAGCATCACCTCTAAGGTTCATGAACAGAACCTGGCACATATGAGGTGCCTGGTAATTGTTTGCTGACTGAAAGCCAGAACCCTTTTCCATTCCTTTTCTAAGCATATAAAAGTCTCTGTCTGAAACTGAATAGTTTCTTCAGTGTTTACCAAGTGCTAACAGCACTGAGACAGGGAAACACACACACACACACACACACACACACACACACACACACACCTGATTGCACTGGCCCGTGGCAGTGTAAGCAGTTCAAATTTTTAGAAGGTTATTACTGCCATTACAAATCCCCAAGTGATATATATATATATATATATATTTGTACTTTTTAATGTCTCTCTAACAACAGTCTTACTAGGCTTACTATTTATTGTCTTTGGTTGATTTCTACGTGGGAAAAATGTTTTAACGACACGTCTTTTACTACTGACGATATGGGTGGGCAGAGAAAAAAGCTTTGGAGGAAGGTCACGTGTGAAACCATTGTAAAGTTTTTACAGAGACCTGAGAGTACAAGCTACTGTTAATGATCAGGAGAAAAAAAAAAAAAAAGGCCATACAATGACTACATGCACCAACACAGACAGGTGAGGAAACAGTGAAAGCTGCCTGATAATTGCCCTATTCCTTTATTTGGAAGATGTTAATTATCTTAGACGAATACAAAACCTCTTCAAAGCCTCTTCTAAAGCTTGCTAATATCAATACACAATGAGTCAGAAAAAAGGTCCCGAAGTAAGCAGAGGCACAGCATTCCTGTAACCTCCGCTTTCTGCTGAGGACAGAAAGTCTGATCCAGCCAGGTGATTATTTCGGCAAAGAGGATTACTGTAAATGCAAGGCCTCAGCTCTGCATGCACCTGAGTTCCGACTAGTCACTGTCTTTGGTGATTTCTACATGGGAAAAAAATCTTTTCAGGACATGTACATCTTTTAGTACTGAAGGAATGGATGGGCCCAGAGAAAGAGCTTTGGAGCAAGGCCACATGTGAAAACGTTGTAAAGTTTTGTTTTGTTTTTTATTTTTTTTTACAGAGATCTTAGAGTACAATCTACTGTTAATGATCCAGAAAAAAAAGTCATCCATGACTACACATTCAAACCATCTTTCAATCGTCACCCAAAACTAAACTATGGTAAGTAACTTTCACGATTCTGCTCAGCGATTCCAGCCAATGAGCTCTTTGTGGGATGTCTGGCTTGGTATGTGGGTACTGGGGGTCCAAACTCCACACCTCATCGCACAGCAGGGACTACTAGCCGCTGAGCCTTCGTGTCAGCCCCTAGAGAAACAGCTCTCATGACATGCACTTTGTATACCATGGTACAAGATGAGCTCGGGCATTTGAAGGTATAAGTTTGACTGAGCCCTTCAGTTTGGTACCAGCGGGTAGCTATGTGGAGTACTAAAACGACCTGATGTATAGGCAATTCTTTCCTGATTTTTCTTATGACTCAAATGCATGTGTATACATGTTGGCATTTATTAACTTATTCATTAAGACATATTCCCTAAATGCCCATGAAAACATCCAGGTGGAACGAGACTGAGTATCTCTCTCTGGATGACTCACCGCTTTACAAATAAAGGCCCCAACTAACTACCAACAAGATAGGAAATATTATGAAAACTATTTCTGCAGGGGCTGGAACAAAGGCTCAGAGGTTAACAGTGGTTGCTGTGCAATCCTGAGGACTGGAGTTGGACCTCTAGCGCCCACATAAGAGGCAAGCCTGGAGGCAGGCATAGAGGCAGACATAGAAGCAGGCATGGAGGCAGGCATAGAGGCAGGCATTCCACAAATACCTCTAACTCTGTGGGAACTGACTGATTCTTCCGGCTCCTCAGGCACACAGGCTTATGCACCCTGCACAGGGGCACACACACACACACACACACACACACACTCAAGGACCTAATGCTAGTCGCACGAAGGAAAGAACAATCAGTTTCTGCAGGTGTTTGCAGGACAGGGTGTGTGAATCAAGCCTTGATATAATAGCTTAAGTATATTCACATTTTTCACACAGTTATGGTGGTGGTCTCAGGCCAGTTAATGCGCAAATCTTTTGCTATTCTGCAAATTAAGTGGCTTTCCATTTCCTTGTGTGACATAACCTACTGCAAAATGGGCAATTCTTGGCAGTGAAGTGCAAGCTATTAAAAGAATATTAAAAATAACATACCAGTTCAGTATGTTAAAGCTGAAAAAAAAATATATATACATATACGTGTGTGTGTGTGTATACTCTGTTTTTATATGTGTATGTAAAAATCAATGCATCATTTTACTATGTAGCTTTTTTCCTGTAAGCAGGAAAAAAATACTAACAGTGGGAAATATTTTTAATGTAGTACCCTAAAAAAATAACCAGGTTGTGGTGGCGCAAGCCTTTAATCCCAGCACTTGGGAGGCAGAGGCACGCAGATTTCTGTAAGTTCAAGGCCAGCCTGATCTACAAAGCAAGTCCCAGAGAGCCAAGGCTACACAGAGAAACCCTGCTTCGAAAAACTGAACCAAACCAAAACACATACACAAAAAACCGTTATCCCTTACTATTGTCATTAAATTCCAAATACCATTCTTTGGAATGAAGTCTTTCCCAGCTGCTAGCACCTTTTTATATTATGCCACTATATTAAATATAAATTAGACAATACAAATTAGATATCAAATACTCGTAGACGTATGTTTGCCACTGCCCTGTTCTTGGGTTATGAAATAACTAGTCTGTATTTTCCTGTTTAAACATACCAACTTTCAGCAAGAATGGGATGCCAACTGACATTACCAGCTGACTTACCATTCTTCACCTGTAACAAAGGAAAAAGAATAAAGCAAAACCCAACTGTGTTTCCTGTTTTTATTTATAGTTATTATGACAATTTAGGGGATTAAGACAAAGTCTCCTGCTGTCTCAGCTCATCCTTCCTCCAATTAATGTGCCCAAGGACTAGTTACTTTAACTGCACCCTAGTGATTGCCTCAGTCAGAAATCCTATTCAACCTTCTCCCCAGGGTCCCCCGAAAACAAGCCAAGTCACTTCCTAGGGAAGCGCAAAGCCTGCCTCACCCTTCCCAGTGGGGAAGCACAGACTCAGCCCTTTCTGGTGTGGCAAGGTAAGAATCTCAGGCCTGTCCTTTAAATATCCCGTCGGGGCTTCGTCGTCTCTAAAAGGCACCGGCGGAGAGGGAACACGCAGGGTTCATCTTTCAAGAGCACAGTGTTATCTCAAAGAATGCTTCAGAGAAATCTGGTGCCTTGGGTAAGGATCCGGGGCTGGGAATGGAAGGCCATGGGATCTGTGCATGGCACAGAGAGGGAGAGAGAAGGGGGCAGAAGGGAGGTTTGTGTTCTTCCTGACCAAGCTGCTTTTCTCCTCAGTGTCCACTCCACTCCTGGACTCTGCAGGAACCTGGGGAGGCTGCTTTTGTCTGTTTTTCTGCGTAGACTGTCAGGCCTTCTTGGCACATAGGCATCAATGACAGAAGCAGCCATCTCACTCCCTTACAACAATGGCCAACGATGCCACCCTCCCATTTCTCAACAGGGGACCCCACCCGGGTCAAGTTCGGGTCAGGTTCGGATTTTGGACCCTTGCTGAGGTGGAAGATGGGATTACCTGAGGGAGCATTTCTACAACTTTACTCACGGTCTGCATCTCCTGTCTCACTAGCAACACAGCGAAGAAAGAGCGCTTCACTTCTAGCTACCCCCAAGTTTCCCTCATAAGAAGAAAGAATTAAGAATACTGACTGCTGGGTGCTCTTCTTAGAATTCTGTAGAATTCAATGTGGTGGGTTATAGAGAGAAACAGGAGTTAGTTAAAGGTAAGGGCTATTATGGCCCTGCATCTCACCAAGACAAGTTCACTGTCAAATTATGTATTTTGCGGACTATAAGACACACTTTTCCCCTTCACTTTTGGAGGAAGTGACCTCTTTGTTGATGTCCGATGAACAACAAGAGTCAGGGGGAAATTACGGTGCGTCTCACTTTCCCCAAAAGGGTGTGTGGGATGCATCTTATGATCTGAAAAATAAGCTAATTTATCTCTTCCCTGATAGCATTACAGCTTCATCCTACCAGGGCAGGCAGTGTGGCTATTTCTCAAGTCACACTGCAGACAGGTGACACTCCTCTTGCCTTCGTCACCCTGACCCTGAGCTTCATGTTCTTCCATCATTAGGCACGCAAGTCTAAAACCACATGGTATAGCAAAACATATTCAGAAACCTGTAACTGACTCCTTTCTAGTGGCTAAGATGCCAACAGGCTAATTTCTGCAATGGGTTCCATAACAAACCCAGCCAGATGTGTCCAAAGTCATAAGCAAAGCGCTTGCTTTCCTCTTAGCCAGGGCTAATAAAAAGCACAAAGGCATGGTGGTGGACACCTTTAATCCCAGCACTCAGGGAGGCAGAGGCATGGCTTCTGTGAGTTCAAGGCCAGCCTGGTCTACAAAGAGAATCCAGGACAGCCAGGGCTACACAGAGGAAAAGACCTGTCTTGAAAACCCCAAAACCAACCGACCAACCAACCACAAAGACATTCTGTTCATGGACTAAGTGTGGGTAGAAACAGCATTAGGAGCATGAAGGGGGCAGTTTGTCGTTTAAAACAGGAAAACTACATTTATGAAATAGACAGTTCTCTCACTTACCACCGAGGTAAGGGCCATTTGAAAACTATAGATGCGGGCAAGGCCAAAGTCAGCCAGCTTTATCTGTCCACTGCTGGTCACCAGAATGTTCTGTGGCTTTAGGTCTCGATGCACTACTCGGTGAGAATGAAGGAAGTCCAGACCGCGGAGAAGCTGGAACATCATATCCTAAAGAACAAACACACAAAAGTCAAAAGCTGCTCAGAGCAGAGCATGCGTGGTAGCAGTCCCTGAATCCGCAGCAGACACGGCAAAGGAAGGCTGGTCCCTCACCTCTTCTTACTCCCACCTTCTAGTACACTGCAAAACACTTAACCCTCGACGTGTATTTTATTAGTGAAAGGACAGCTTAAAAGTAGTTTTCCATGGTCTAGAGAATGTTCTGGAAGGCTGTATCAAGAACAAGTGCTGGTGGCTCATGCTGGGGATGAGAACGGAGGTGGACTGAGGGGAGTGCATTTTACTTCATACACTTTTATTTCAACTGTCAACATGTGGCAAATAAAATAATTTAATACTTTCAAAATGGTTATTTTTATAGTGCATATTCCTGAGTGTTACGTTTCTTAATGTGTTAGCGTAAATCACAACACTGAGGTAAATCACCCTAGTTTCACAGGTCAAGAAATTCATATATTGGAGGAAGTTACATAGGAAGCTCAGGGTCAAAATTTAGTCAGGTTTATAGTAGGAATTCAAATCCAAAGTCTTGATTTGCTGTAGAATATAAAAGCAAAACAAACAAACAAAAAATAAAACGAAACAATTTAAATCTCTAACACAGCCCTTTGCTAGTTAAATGAAGAGAGAAATACAGAAAACAAGGCAAGGTGTTTAATCTCTCTGACTCCTGCTTTCACTGAGGCTGTTGCTCCAGCCGTGCTGATGCAAACAGGCCAACATTTCTCCTATCATCTCTACCATGACCCTGGGTTGTTCACTTCCCGTGACAAATGGGGACCCTCTGAGCTGTGAGCCAAAGTAACCGTCTTCTCCGTTAAGTAGCTTCCGGTCAGATAACCCGTCACAGCAACCTAACAAGCACTAATGTACAAGATTGGCTTGGGCAGTGAGACTGTCGCTAGGATAAACCTGGTTCATGTGGTTCACAAGTGGCTGGAGATGGTTTTCAGGAAGAATATAAAAGCTGTAGGCTAGAGAAGTCCCAGAACGCTGAAAGCAGAATTTACTAGAACATTCCACTGGGGGTATGTAAGGCCAGAATGCCAAGAGGAATATGGATAGTAGACCATGATGGATCAAGACTTCTACCAGGAATTGGACCAGAGATCATTGACAAAATAAATAAATATGGCTGAGCTCTGCTGGACCCTAAGTATCTGAGTGAGGCTAAGAGCACACTTAATGAGATCGTCAGGCAGAAGATGCTTCAAGGCAGCGGAATATCCAGACTGTAGCATGGTCACTGCTCACTGCATTTAGGCACGTTTATAGTAGGAATTAAAAACCCAAAATGGAACACAATGATGGGAAAAATATCTGCAGTTTGAGAGCACAAAGTGCCTTTAGAGCTGTGGACAGAATTGAGGATGTGAGGAGAAAGCAATTGCACTTGTTAAAGAGATTAATCAGTGAGTGCCAAGAAAGAGAAACCACAAACTTTCCATGAAGATAGTAAGCAAGGCACCTTGCCCCTGTGGTCCTACTTATAGAAGATGTCAGAGTATAAAACTTTAAGCTCACCTGAAAATCTTGCGTTTGGAAAGAGAATCCCTGATTTAAAAACAATAAGCCTAGCCAGGCGGTGGTGGCGCACACCTTTAATCCCAGCACTCGGGAGCCAGAGGCAGACGGTACGCTGTGAGTTTGAGGCCATCCTGGGCTACAAAGTGAGTCCAGGACAGCCAAGGCTACACAGAGAAACCCTGTCTTGAAAATAAAATAAAATAATAAAATACAAATACAAACAGTAAGCCTGAACAAAGAATGCTACCATATAGCTCCCCTATTTCAAAGGGGCTGCACCGGGAAGCACTTCCCTTAGCTTGCTGTGCAGGTGGCTTGGAGGCCACCTCATCAGTACTCCTAGAAGGCTATACATCTGAATAGGCCTCATCAGAACCTGTCACCCACATGGTACTGCTTACAGGCAAGCAGAATGCAACAGTTACAAGGTAATAGAAGCGCACCCCAAGGTTCCAGAAAACAAAGAAACAAAACAAACAAACAAAACCAAAAAACAAAACAAAACAACAACAACAAAAAACCCACCAATGTGAATCAGGGTCAGAGTAATTGGAGAAAAGAGCTAAGAAGGTGCGAACGGGAAGAAGCCGACATTTCAAGGAAGACTGCAGGATGTTGGAGATGCCAGGAATGTGGGGCACTGGATGAGAAAGGCTGAAGCTGAGTGAAACCAGCTCGAGAGAGAGCATGTATGCCACAGGCAAGAGGCTGTATAGGCAACGCTATGGGGCGGGGCGGGGTGGGGCCAGGGACAGGGAGCCCAGATAATGCCATCAAAAGCCTGCATGTTGGTAGTGGAGAGCCACTGTGTATAGTGTTTGCCCGATGGGGTTCAGTCCTGCTTTGGTTTATGCTTTCCTTGCTACCCCCCTGTTCTTCCCCCTTCGGCATGGAGCGTCCATGAGAGTGTACACGGTACACCGTTTTCTGAGTTTACAGGCGCTAGTAGCTAAGCGTCTCGGGAGACTTTGGGTCTTTTGAATAGCGGTTGAATTATTACCACTGGGGAATTCTTGAAGCTAGATTGAATAAAGTTTGTACTAATTAATATGACAGTCTATTGCAAACTGTGAGCCCAAATTAACCTCTCTCCAACTGAGCTGCTTCTGCTCAGTAATTGATTAGGGCATCAGAAAAAGAACCAACACAATCACTAACCCGGTTTACTAAGAGCAACAGTGGTTTGTGGCTCATTTTCTACAGTTTAGAAGTCTTGTCTTCTTAAAAATCAAATCCTTAAATGTTTCGTTCTGTCCCGCGGAGAAAACAGCCATTTGCTTTTCCCAGCAAGAGGTACAAATCAGCGTTTGCAATACGTGAGGGTAGACTCAGGCACGCGGGAGGACTGAAATGACTCGGATGAGACTAGCTGTGCTGTCTCCTGCTCCCAGGGAGAGCCAGATTCACAAACAACGAAAGGAGTAGGCAGCCAACACTGTAGAGTGTGGACAAGGTGCTAAGAGGGGACATGCAATCATACAGGAGAACGGACATGGGTTTCTGAGGTTCCCTAGTGAACATTCTGAGCTGGCGGGGCGCTACCTCCCAGACTTCCAGACTCCAGGATCTTGGAGGGGACCTGCTCTGGAGGGGGCGAGGCGGGGTGGGGGTGGGGGTTGGCCCTGAAATACTTGGGAACTAATAGCCCTCGAACAACTTGCAGGAGGTAAACAGCAGTGTGCAAATGAAGCACAGGACGCCAAATTGAGTCACACTTTGCAGAAGCAAACGCATCTTTATTAGGAACACATGCATGCAGCTTGTAAGCACTGGATTTTTTTTTTTTTTTAAACATGACTAACTTTGAGTCGTGTCATGCTGGCTCATCACGTTAACTTCCGATATACTAAGCATCACTCTTTTAAAGTAGCTTAGGGAGGAAAATCTGCTTGGCTCACGCTGCACTTTTCAAACAACTTAAGCAGACAATCCACAGTATAAAATTTAAAATGTCAACTAATGTATTAATTAATAAAGCCCACACAAACTCACGAAAAGCCTGAACTATACAGTTAAAAAAAAAGTATGCATTGGTTTTGTGTTTTAATAGGGTACATTACATTTTTAATCATAAAACTAATAATGAGTATCTACAACCTTACGTTTAAAGGAGAAACATACGCATCAGAAAAAGAAGAAAACCTACTTATAATCTAAGAGAACGGAGAAAATGTCACCGTTAAATAATCTTTTTGGATCCTCCTGTTTTCCGTTTGAAATAACAGTTGTTATGTTTATAGAAGTCAAACATACTTAAACAATAGTTAATTTGCATACTTTGTGTTAAAAATACAACTTACTGGACTGGGTAAATAGCTCCCTTGTTGTCCAAGCCTGACGATCCGAGTCCAGCCTCTGGAACCCATAGCGAAGGGAGAGAAGTGACTCAAAATATGTGCCCTCAGACCCCACCCCCCAAACACATGTGCTTGCTTGCTGGGAGCATTTTGTAAGTTACTTACTATGCAATATTTAGTGGCTATGTAGTCTTCCTTTCATAGCTCTGTTATAATTACTATTTGGTTTTATTTGGTGTCCTCTGGCACCTATAGTCGTGGTCAAAGCAGCACTGTTTGAAGCAGCGGTTCACAACCTGTGGGCTGCAAGCGGGAGGCAGAGGCAGGCAGATCTCTGAGTTTGAGGTCAGGCTGGCCCACAGAGTGGGTTTCAGTACAGCCAGGGCTACACAGAGAAACCTTGTCTGGGGGTGGGGAGTGGGATGGATGGGAGGACACTCCAAATTCGGGCACCAAATTAAGACACAGTCCCCACTCTACAGGATAGTAAGAATGAGCGAACTGCAGTATCATGCAAGTCAGAATCTGCTTCACTCACAAAAGTGTTCTTTTGTGTATGTGTGTGTGTGTGTGTGTGTGTGTGTATGTATATATATACATGAATATATATATATGAAGAATTCAAAGGACTGTTTACATAAGCCATACTGTCAGCCAGCTCAAGATTTTAATATAAACTAACCTGTCCTATAGAAGTCCCTAATATTCCACACAGTGGCTCGGCTGGTCAATGCATCTAGAGGTATTCCCAACTTGGCTCCTCCAGGTAATGACACCTTTAGCTGTCCCCTCCTAATGCTCATCAAGATTAGCTTTGGTACAAATGTCCTGACCATCTACTTATTCTCGTGATGAGCTGCCATGTAACAGGAAACAGGACACTATGGGCTGGGTGACAGTGACTTTGAGGGAGCTCAGCCCCTGGCTGTTCCCTCAAATCCCTCAAAGACCCCAGACCACAGTCTGAATCTCAGGAATCGCTAAGTCCTGTGAATGCTTCTTTCTGGATCTCTAGAGCCTGAATCTTCTTACTGCTCTAAATAAAAAAATACTAAACTCTCCCTGAAACTTTTAATGGGAAAAAACTTTATGATAGAGTCCTACTTCCCAACTACAGCTGGCATAGATTAATTTCCAAACGATACTGAAATAGGCAACGCACACCATCTGACAAATCTCAGAAATGGCAGTTTTAAAAATGAGTAATTCTGGATATATATGTATATATACCTATACATTGATTTATATTTATCATTGAGTTATTTGTTCATGTTCTCAAAGTCCTAAAAGTGTGCAAGCATGTGTTCTTTGAAAAATTAAAAATAAGACACAAGCCACGTAGGCAGTACTACTCTCTTCTAGGTACAGTACACAGGTCACGGTCTTTGCAAAGACACTATTACAACTGCTGCCAAGTGACTGCCTGAAATCTGTGCGCTCAGGATCTGGAGTTTGAGGACAGTCTGGGTTACACAGCAACACACTGCCCGCCCGCAGCAAAAATGTCCCCACCCCTACATTTGCATAATGTCTTGTTTCCAAAGAGTGCTTGAAGCCTGCGGCTTAAAATGTCTCACGTGGAGCATGGTTTTCCCTGCCAACCTTGTCTCAGCAGATAGAACTGAGGCGGTATGGCCACAGGGGGTGTGGCAAAGGCTGGGGGTGTGGCAAAGGCTGGGGGTGTGGCAAAGGCTGGAGGGTGTGGCAAAGGCTGGAGGGTGTGGCAAAGGCTACTGGAGCCCACAGGTAGGTAATGATGCTTAAGACAGAGGGGAAGCAGAAGACTTCAAGAAACAAGCAATGAGAACTAGTAGTCCCAGAGTCAATTTTTTTTTATTATGAATGCTACTAGACACTTTTTTTTTGGTTTTTTGTTTGTTTGTTTGTTTTGTTTTGTTTTTTGAGACAGGGTCTCTTTGTGTTGCCCTGGCTGTCCTGGACTCACTTTGTAGACCAGGCTGGCCTCCAACTCACATCGATCCACCAGCCTCTGCCTCCCAAGTGCTGGGATTAAAGGCGTGCGCCACCACACCCAGCCTTAGACACGTTTTAAATTGTCGCACAGGACACCTCCGACTCACTATCTTGGACCACTTTAACTTTATGTTCGGTACTAAGCCTTATGTATTCGCACTATCGGGGAGCAATCTGTAGAACCTGAAACTCCACACTACTCAGCCACATTCCTACCTTCCTCTCCTTTCAGTCCTGGCAACTACCTTGCCTCTGATTTTACTCTAGGAACCTAACTTGTGGAATCACAGTGTATCATTTTGGGAATGGCTCACTTACTTAGAGTATGTGTCTGATGTGCTATGTATCGGCACTTCTTTTCAGAGGCTGTATGGTATTTAAATACATTAGTTCCCATCCATTCACCCGTCGATGGACACAGACTGCCTCTACTTGTTGGCTGCTTTGGATCATATGTGTGACTGCATTTACAACCTCTGCTTTCAGTTCTTCTGGACACATATTTAGAAGTGGGATTGCTGGATCTCCTCCCAGGACCTTTAAAATCTCAGTTCCCCCACAAAACAGTGCAATTTTATTAAATGTATGTTTAAGTAGAGAAACCAAAGGCACGCTAAGGTCCCCTTGAGTGAATTACATGGGTTCACTCGCGCCTTGGGAGACTGCGCCCACTACTTCATACGCCCCACGAACACTTGTTAAGGGTTATACTACGTCAAGTTTGCACTTTAGACTTAACTCAAAACTCAACAAGGCCTCTGCTCCTCTTGTGTTCTGTGATCAGGTTCTGCTGGTGATGGCCATGTTCAGAGACTTCTACAGACTGACTTCGTAAGAGAACGCTGCGCTCAAAACCCACAAAGAACAAAAAAATTCTTAGGATACAAGAAAGGGTACAAGGTAGATTCTTTACAACACCTAGTTCTATGAGTGGCGAACTTAAAGCAGGCAATTAACCAAGACATAGAGAGAGGATCGCATGAGCTCTGTTCCAAAGGCAAGCACGGCTGGGCTGGGCCTCACGGGCTTCCTCTTTCCTTAGTGTCTGTCACTAGGCACGAGGGGAAAATGGCTCGGCTGAGTAAGGTGGCAGGCCACCTCAGTGACTTGCGCATAAGATCTCAGGCTGGCTATCCTCTGTTTCTCAAATGGATAAAACCACGCATATGTGGTCGTCTTTGTGGATAAATTTTATAGACTAAATGACAGTTTGGAGAGTCCATATTATTTTTTTCCCCCACTACAAGTGGTGAAAATGCTGAGACAGTAAAAAAAAATATGTCCCAACTAAGTAGAAATGAAAAGAAACTCATTTTTTTCAGCGAAACTCAAAATGGCACTGGTGTTCAACGGACAAGGCAATGACATAAGTGGACAGTCTGGAAGAAGAAATCATTACCTCATCATAATGGCTATTATTACCCCACTGTAGAAAGTCATCAGGAAACAAAACTACAGATATGCAATGTTAATTATAACTTCTTCAGGGCAGGATATAAACCCAGCACTATATAAACAAAAGGCTCCTGCAGTGACCCAAATGACTTTGGTTTTATACATATCATTCTGTGATGCTTAAAAAACAAAACAAAACAACTGAACAACACAGTGTGACTATTTCCCCATTTCAACACATATCCTCTAAAGAAATCACAGCATCATGCTTTCCAGCAGATGCATCTGACAAGGTGCCTTCTCTTTCCCTGTTCTCCTTCTCAATTCCTTCTTTTGAGTTGCTCTGCCCTTACTTAACACTTCCCTCCTAAATGAGGTAATGTTACAGAAGTCAGTATCCATGGTGAGGATGCATAACCATCGGCCTTCTGCAGTGGACAGCCGTGAAGGGACAGTCCGAGGCAATCTGGACAATTCTATTTCCATTCGCTAGCAACTGACGCAGGGGTGGACAGGCCTTTGTGGGCAAGGCGGTTGGCAGCATTCAATTCTAAGGAAGCATGTTCCTTCTTGGTTAGGGGAACTCAGCAGAAGGACCCCACCTCACTCCCACCTCCTGTCAGCCCAGGTTAAAAAAAAAAAACAAAACGAAATGGATTCAGAGCTAAAAGCTTTAGCTGTGAATTTGTGCTTACTGGTCACATAAACTAAGGTAGGTCCTTGGATCTTTGTGAGTCTTTGTTTCCATGTCTACAAAATGGAAAAAACCTCAAAGGGGGGATTTAAATAGGTTTTAAATTATACACTTACATACGTTATATACAGCCCATTGAAGTATCCAACATATTGTAAACTACCCACAACGACCACCTACTATTTACTCAAGAGAATTATGAAGCCCCTACAATGTATAAGCCATTGCATTAGGCAGTTTCACACAGAAGCACCCAGAGACACAGGCCCAAGGAACTCTTGCTCTAACAAGGTTAGAAGATGTGAGCTTGTACCCACACACTTCAAGTTGGTTTGTGGTGTCAGGACCACAGAGGGAGCAAGTGCTCCTGCAAGCACTGAGGCTGAACGAACAGTGGAGCCAACTTGAGCAGCGGGTTCTGTCCAGTTTGGAGCCACCCTGAGCAGTGGGCTAAGGTTCAGTTTGGTGTGGGGAAGTTTCTGCCATGAAAGAGAACACTAGCAGAGAGAGGCTTAAGGAAAGTGTCGTGCTTAGGAACTAGGAGACGAGTGCAGCCTTACCAGACAGCATCCTGAAGAGGACACACTGCTAAGTGGTACCACACCACAAGGTGCTTTACTGCTGGGTCTTTATAGTACTGTACCTTACAGCTAGTGTGGGTAAAGAACACAAAAGGCTAGCTTGTTATTATTGATAGTTCAGCATATAGGATGAACAGAAGGTGAAAAAGGAGGCTGTTACTCTACTTTGAGTATAAAATCTTAAGGGCACAAACTAGAATACTAAACAGAATAACAAGAAACAGTAATCAGGGTGACGAATGTGGTTATTCGTTTCCATGGGTTAACTACACCCATGGTAATTATGCTCTTTTGAGAGCTTGGTAAAAAATCTCATCCTGCAACATCTAGTAACGGTTTCTTCATTTTAAAATGTGAACAACACTTTCTTGTAGAGTGGTTGTGTTACATCAAAGGCCCCACAGTCACCATTAGCAAGGGCATGTGGCAACACACGGCATCTTCCTACTTTCCTAAGGAGCACACATTAGCCTCCCAGTTCCCCAAACACTTATTAAGGCCAACAAACACTAGGTGTGGTGGCGCATGCCTTTAATCCCAGCACTTGGGAGGCAGAGGCAGGTGGATTGCTGTGAGTTTGAGGCCAGCCTGGTCTACAAATCAAGTCCAGGACAGCCAAGGCTACACAGAGAAACCCTGTCTCGGGGAGGAGGGGGGGTGGAGAAAGAAAAGGAAAGAAAAAGATTAAAAAAGAACCACATCCATGGCCGCACTAAAGAACAGAATCTTTAAATATTTAGCATTTTAATTGAACCAAGTGCCACATGGCCTATACTTAATTTGAAACTCCACAGGTTGCTGGTTTGGGGTCTGGAAGGCTCTTCAATTTTATGTTATTACTGAGTGGGCAAGAGGCTCTGTCTGTTTTCATAAATAATCCAGCTTTCTAAGGCATATACACTTTTTAAAAACCTATTGTTAAAAAAAAACTTTCTTTGGGGCCCTCCAATGATTGAGGATTCCTTCAAACTGTGTTTTGAGTGCTCCAACAGGTCAATACCAATATAATTCAAGAATGTGATGGAAATTTTGCTTAGTGGTCACACACACATGCTACTAGAGGGAGAATTTTGGTAAGCTTTCTTACGTAATTAACTCTGCTTGCGTTCTCAGCTTAATGAACAAGAATCAGAATTGTGACAGTATTCCCTTATGTTATCCGTTAATGCCGACCTGCGCGCATTCCAGTGCAAACAGGGGGAGAGGGCTGAGTCGACTCTGAAAAGAACACTTAGCTTCATTTGGTCAAAAGACGGTCTTTACAAGGCTTTTTACTATGGGTTATAAAAGACTGCTGATCACAATGTACCTCTTCACTTGAAAAAGAAAAGCCCCTGCAGTAGTGAGAGGCCGAGAACAGCCCAGGGAACGAATCTGCGCCTGCCTTCCATAAACACATCTGCACACATTATCTGTCGTGGGGGTAGAGCTGCCCGCTCAGCTGCTTATGGGGACTTGGGCACTTCCAGAATCTTCATTTTGTGTTGCTGCAGCTCTGAGGCTTCTTAGGAGAGAAGAGAACCGTGCACTGTTTGCCAGGAACCCCTTGAATCTACAGAAGAGGCTGCACCCATAGTCAGAAAAACCATGGAGGCCAAGAATGGAGGAGTTTTGGGGACCAGATGGCACTGAAGAGCCAGTCGCCAAGCCAATGCTGAGACCACTGCAAACAATCTGTGACAGGTGCTTCACGATAGGACAAGTACAGGGGGAAAAGGTGTCTCAGGAGTGCAGCACACCCAGCCTACTGATGTTTGCAAGTGTCACTCCCTGAACCGAGTTTCTGAACATCCCAAATGGTTGGGTCTCGCTTTCAACCGCGAGAAGCTCCCAGTCTGCATTTGTGTGTCTGTTTTCCTAGATACCACAAAACTGTTTTCCATTTCTTCCACCTGCCCTCCTTATTCCTACAATTAAAACCGAGACCAAAGTCCTACCAAAGTCTTAGCTTTACCTGAGCTTTCAGTGCAAGCTTCCTTTTCCGCTGTTGACCATGGCTACCACATCCGACATCTGTGGTATCGCTGTCTAGTTCTATTCGAGATTGCAGGATCTCAGTATAGTGGCTCATGTCTCTTAACACCAGCGCATGGGAGGCCAAGGCGAGAGGGCTGCAAGCTTCATGGGTCAGCCTGAGTTCAACAAGCCAGGCGCTCGGGATGCAGGTCAGTGGCAGAGTTCTTGCCTGGTATGTGGAAGTCACATGCACACCCTACCCTTGGATCCGAGTCCTGCCTCTGACATCTTACCGTAGCCACTCCTGGCTTCAACCTTTACGCTGGTCATAGTTTGAGACATCTCAAGTCCTGATAGCTGTGAGGGCCATCCCCAAATCTGATTCATTCTTTTTCTCAAACATTCCACAGCAACAGCAAATGCAGCCTGTACTAAAATGAATTATTTTGTAAAAGTCCCTTTCAAAACTTGTTCTCCAGTCTCTATTTCTTATCGTATACAAAATTTACTAAAACGATGGGTTCGTAAATCCTCTCCTTCAATCACCCGACTCAGTGAGTCCTGGTCTGAGAGCTTCTATTTTTCAACAGAGGCAATGCACCTTTCCCCTCTTTCACACAATTCTAATCAAGCTGCTAGTATCTTTTGTCTCAAACATAACAATGGCGTTCCAACATACCTAGCTCCTGTATGTAATTTAATCATCTTTTTCTCTTCTCTCTCTAGTGTTGAACAATAGTTCTAGAAGGTAATCTGATTCATACAGAAATCCTCTAATGCTCGTTCTGAGTTTTTTGTTTTGTTTTGTTTTGTTTGTTTATTTGTTTGTTTGTTTGGACACAAGGTTTCTCTGTGCAAACTTGGCTGTCCTGGTTACTTTGTAGTCCAGGATGGCCTCAAACTCAACAGCGATCTGCCTGCCTCTGCCTCCCTGAGTGCTGCTGGGATTAAAGGAGTGAGCCACCACCCACCAGGCTCCTCCTATTTGTTTTTGTTTTTTGTTTTTTTTTTTAATCCTAAGACATTTTTATTGTTCTCTGATATTTTATAAAATGTATTTTGATCTCATTCACCCTGTCTTCCCAACCTACCTACCTTGTGTCCTCTAATTTCTTTTAAATCCACTAAGTCCGATTTGTGATGCCTGTACACTCTCGGGTGTGTGGCCTTCCACTGAACTGTGGTTGACCTACCAGGGGCCACATTCTTACAGAAGACCAATTCTCCTCTCCCAGCAGGCATCAGCTGCCAACAGCTCTTCAGCTAGAGGTGGAGCAGCTCACTCCTAAACAAACTGCTACCGGAAGTACTTTATTGTCTGATTCCCCCCACTGACCACTGTCATCATTTACAGTCTCTGTTACTAAGTGCTGAAGATGCCGTGTCCTTTGGTCCCTATGCAGCACTATTCTTTCTCTTTGCTGGAATGTTCTCTCCGTTACTGCATCCCCCAATGTGCACATGTCTTCCAATATGTGCATCATGCCTGGCTCCATCTAACTTGTATTTGAGGACGTACTTTAGGCAAGTCTTGGACAATTGTCTACACGTCCCCTTCCAGCCCCTACAAGCATGCAACACTCTAAGCAGAGCGCTGTCACAGCTTACGCGGCTCCCCTGTTGCTCCAGCACCTCCCTCCTTTACTCTGAGAAAGTAAGTAGAAGACAGGGTGGGGAACGCCCTAACCATTGAGCATGTCCTATTTTCCCCTCAGGTACGCTGTATATGCTGTTATTTCTCACAGACATTCCTGGAGAAAGCTCATATTCATTCACTCCAAGTTTGTGTCGTGGATGCGTTAGCTTTGAGGACAGAAATCGTAATGGAAACAATGGCGTCTAGCCTGAAGCTGAGAAGTGGAGGGGAAAGCTGACCCATAAGGCCAGGGAAGGAGCCTAACATGGAAGAGTCCACTCCTCCAGAAGCCTGAGTGCATCCTGACCTTGTGCCTCAAGTGCACCTGGCCTCAAGACCCTAACGCTAGGGACAAAAAAAAAAAAAATCAATCTGTCCACTCATTAGTACATACGCATGGGAATGAACACTGTTCTAAAAATACGCTATGATTCAGTAATTCTATTTCTGGAAACTCACCCTAAAGACCCAACAGCTCAAGTTTATAATAAATCAAAACAAAGAGGCTCGTTGCATTTTGTTTCAAAGACTTGAAAACAAAACAAAACAGGAAAATATTCCAAATAGTTACCAATGGGAAAAAAATTCTATACCCACTAATTTCAGACTCAAATGTCCTCACAGCCAATGTGTTAAAGACTATTGGGAGGTACTAGAAACTTTAAGAGGTGGGGCCTGTGAGGTTTTAGGTCACTGGGGGCATGCCACCAGAATGCTTGAAAAATACCCTTCTCTCCTTCTTTTTAAAGATTTATTCATTTTTATTTGTGTATGCCTGTGTGAGGCTATATGCACAGTGTGCATGCAGGGAGCCTGAGGAGCTAGAACCAAGCACTGGTTTTCCTGAGACTGATGTGATAGAGGGTTGTGAAGTGCCGTGTGGGTGCTGGGAACCAAAACTGGGTCCTCTGTAAGAGCACTAAGTCCTCATAATCACTCAGCGACCTCTCCAGTCTGGCTCTTCCTCTCTTTTTGTATGTTACCAGAAGTAAACAGCTGGCACCATCACACTATTATGCTGTGATGTGCTGTGTTCTTCTATGCCCCAGTAATACAGTTAAGAGTGTCATCATCGACTGAAACCTCAAAATATACATTTCCTACTTAAACTCCAAATATCTCTAGTATTTCTTTATAAGAATGGAAAGCCAACTAACACAGCATATCCACAAGGTAATAGGAAGCCATTAAAAAGATGGATAATTATAACATTTAAATTGAAGAACAAAAAGAGAAAATCTTTACTGTGACACAGTAACATCTTAATTTTAGTTTAATAAAGAGGTGTGAGCCTGAATAGGTGAGGCAAAGGTAGTCTATTAGGTTATTATCAGATACAATGGCAATGGCAGAGACGATTCTGAAGGACAATAAAACAATCTGGTTGTATTTTAGTTATTAATTTATTTTATTTGATACACAGTGTCATGTAGACCCCTGGCCTTCGACTCCCATCCCTGCCTCTCATGTGTTACGAGCACTGGCTTGTGTCACCGTGCCCGGAATAAACAATAGTGACACATGTATCTGGTTGTTTTCTAAACTCTTTTTTAAAAAGCATTGTTTTATGGGATTGAGTGTTTGTTTCCAAGTACCTGCGTGCACCACATGCATTCCTTCTGCTTGCAGAGGCCAGAAGACAGTTATCAGACCTCTGGAGCCAAAGCTGTGAGCTGCCACGTGGGTGCTGGGAACCAAACTTGGGTCCTTTGCAAGAGAGGCAAGAATGATGTACCACTTAGCCATCTCTCCAGCCCCCAATCTAAACTTTTCTTTTCCTTCTCTTTCTTTCTTTCTTTCTTTTTTTCTTTCTTTCTTCTTTCCTCCCTCCCTCCCTCCTTCCTTTTTTGGTCTTTTGAGACCGTGTTTCTCTGTGTTGCCCTGGCTGTCTGGAACTCTCTCTCTGTAGACCAGGATGGAACTCAGAGATCCACCTGCCTCTGCCTACCCAATGTTGAGATTAAAAGTCTGTGCCATCACCACCCCTAAATTGACTGAACTGCTTAGAATGTTTCAAAAATGAAAACCAAAATGCCTTTTCACAGCAACATTGAACTTTCTTTCTGCTAAGAGTAAAATGCATAAAACCTGACAGGCAAAAACAAAAATGAAAACAAAAATTTTAAAACCCCACTATTAAAACATACCCATGGCACACAAGCCAAAAACATGAACAGCCAAGACCAAGCGCTGCACTTTACCATCCCTTGATCCCTTCCCAGCCCTGCTGCATTCCTGGGCGTTGAAATCTGTGTGCACAATCTTTCCCGAACCTTCTTAACTGTTTGGCCTCTTCAGGTTTTTCAAAAGCAGACATCATTTTTGTTCACCATTTTGGGGTCATCTCAGACATGGCATTGCTCATCTGCTTAGAGGTGCCAGACTTGCAAAATGATTGACAGCATTTCTTAAGTAGTTTATACTTTAATATAGCTTGTCTCTATTTTGTGCTTTTATGGTGTATTTAAGAGGAATATAGTATTCAAGTATTTACAACTTTCTAAACACATGTGCTCACGCACTAGGCACTTTACATTTTTAACTACTGGATTGTTGCTGCCATTATGAAACTTCTTTTCCTTTCCTTCTTAAAAAATTTCCCTCATATACTACGTCCTGACAGAAATTTCCATCCCTCCACTCCTCCATTTCCCTTCAGAAAAGAGCAGGCCCCCCAAGGACATCAATGAACATAATATAACAAGCTACAATAAGACTAGGCACAAAAAAAAAAAAAAAAAAAAAAAAAGACTAGGCACAAATCCTCATATGAGTGCTGGACAAAATGACTCAGTAGGAATAAAAGGGTCCCAAGAGCCAGTGAAAGAGTCAGAGACACCATGCCTCAGTCCCACTGTTAGGAAGCCCACAAAACCGCAAGGTACACAACCATAAAGTATATGCAAAGGACCTAGCTCAGACCCAGACAGGGTCTGTGTTTGTTGGTTCAGTCTCTGTGAGGCCCTATGAGTCCTGCTATTTGATTTTGTGCGTCCTGATCTCACAGAGTCTTCAACCTCTGTGGCTCCTACAATCCTACAACTCCATCTTCGAACCTTCTTTTTCCTTTGGTTCCTTTAGTTTAATGGGATACATTTCATTATAGTCTTACTTTTCACTTCTTTGACTGTAGTGAGTTTGGGAATCTTTTCATATGTATTAATATGGTTTTGTTTGTGTTCTGCAGTGCTGGGGATTGAACCAAGGCCTTACACAAAATAAGCAGGTGCTCCGCCACTGATCCGTAACCTCCCACAGCCCAATTTGTTATTTTTCCCTAGTTATAACCTAGTCCCTTCGTAAGCCAAGACCAACTTTACTAGATTTTATTTTGTAGGTCTATCCCTGGCCTATCTTGTAAAAATATAACATTTCCATTTTCCATTAAGTGGGTTCTTTTCTAGAGTCAAATTCCTCAAAAGGTTCTTGGAGCTCAGCCAAAGAGTACCCTCATATATAATTTCCCATTTTAGGTTAAATTCAACAAGCCCAAATCACCAGCTCCCCTTCCTTTTGGCTTTTAAATTTTTAATTAATCTCTTCACTTTACATCCCAGTCGTAGCCCCCTCTCCTCCTCTCCTCCCTCCCAGTTCCATCCTCCCTCCCCTCTTCCTCAGGGGAACCCCCTGCTCACCCACCCCACCTCATCAAGCTGCATCAGGCCTGAGTTTGTCCTCTTCCCCTGTGGCCTGATAAGGCAGTCCCGTCAGGGGGAAGTGATCAAAAAAGCAGGCAACAGAGTCCATGTCAAAGACAGTCCCTGCTACCTTTACTAGGGGACCCACATGAAGCCTGAGCTATGCCCATCAGCTATATCTGTGTAGGGGTCCTAGGTCTGGTCCATGCATGGTCCTTGGTTGGTGTTTCAGACTCCACAGGCCCCTCTGGGCCCTGGTTAGCTGGCTCTGTTGGTTTTCTTGTGGAGCTCTTGTCACCTCTAGATTCTTCTTTAGTTCCCTCCCCCCACTTTTACACAAGCCTCCCTATGCTTCGCTCAACGTTTGGACCAGCCTCTTTCTTAACCAGGTAATTCCTGTCTCTAGTGACCTACTTTTGCCTTTTCTTAAGACAAGGGATGACCAACCAGGTCCTTTCAAGTCTTTCTAACTCTCAGTTCTTCCATTTGTTCAACAAAGACACACTCATACTAACCTCACCTCTCTCACTCCCAAATAAAGGGACCAGTTTCTCCGCATCTCTATCGTGATGTATTCAGTGAGCTCACTGCTACCTGCCTAATCTGCTTAAAGCTCTCCTGTGACAACTGCAGTGCTTGCCATCACCTCTCAGCACCTCACAGTCGTGCGCCATCCTCATCCCTCTGGGATGTGCTGAAACTAGTGCTATCTTCCCCTGAGAGCAAACAAGCAAAACCTGACTGCAGCGTCCACATCCTAGCCCATGCTGGCGTACATCACTCATGCCTCAAATTAGCATCTTCAAAGTCCTTTTAAAAGGCCATTTGTGTCACAAAGCCAGTGCTGCTTTCTCTCTCCTACTCCCACAGCACCTGTCTGAGCACCCGTGTGGCATCTGTGAGTGCCTGGCTTACGCAGCTCCGGGCTCTCTGTGTTTCCCGCTTTTCCTTTCTCCATCTCAGCCTGCGCTATCGTCCTCTAGCACGGGTGGCACAAACATTCTGCATAAGGACGCAGAGACTGAACTAGGGGAAAATCTAGAACACCCTTTACATGGCTCCCGCTTAAGACACACCAATAAGAGCGGCTGCGTTTTAAACACATCAAATGTTACAGTGTTTTTTTTTTTTAATTAGCATTTCACTTTGGTCTGGTGACACCTAGAAAACACAACGGCCAGAACCTGAGGGGAAGTGCACAGATGTTGAGTGGACTGCCATTCCCAGGGCTTTTACTTTTGAAGTGTTCCACTGTGCAATGGAAACTTGTCAACACGAACTCCCTTAACTTACGATGCTGTGCTGTTACGTTCTATATTTAGACCCTTTATAATAGAAGTGTATAAAAATTGACCTTTCAGAGGGTCTGAAGGCTTTTAATAGCAAGTTAGACAACTCATATATTATCAGCAAGAAAGTGATGGAACAAAGAGCCGAACCAGGAGGAAAACAGGTTTTATGGACACCGAACAGATGAAGTAAAGCCGGCGAGCAGTAAGGGCCTATTTGTAAAAATCTACTTGCTCCTGCTTTAGGCAATGTGATGAGCCAGGCACCACCAGCGAGGCTGCTGGGGTAGCACGGCGACGCGCAGGGCTTCGCACTCGAAACACTGGGATAACTACAAAATCCATGTCTTTAGGACAGTGGTTTGTGCGTGGAACGGTCTAGACGCTTTAGCACCTCTGACTTGTCTCCACAGTTGTTCTACAGATAAAGCTCGGAGAGCTTACGTGACTTGCTCAGGCTAGTAACCAGGTGTCACGTTGCCAGGGACTTTCACCACATCAAATAGATAAATGAACTATGCAGACACTGCCTTCTGGGTCTTTGGATTATGGGAGTATCAAACAGTATTATAGTTGACTCTAATCTGGTTGACATGTTGCTTCCTGAAGACCTACAGAGGGCTGTGATCTAACTATTATAATCCCACCCGCCACTCTTTTCCCAGACCCATGGAATTAATGTCTCCCGAGACAGAAGTGGCAAGGTGACTCCGCAGCTAAAGACCAACTGAGAAAATAAAATAAATGCCAGTGCCCAAAGCCAAGCCTGGAGTTCTGCAGGGTTTGCAGGTGAGACTTTCACCCCTATGAGGCCACCTGCACGTTGGTCCTTCCAGCCCCTCTGTCACTCACTCCTTCATGTGTGTCACAGGAAATGTCTGCTCCCTTGCAGCACTGGCCATGGACCTTTTTTTCTGTTTTAAATAAGTAGCGCTTTTTTCTCTCCCAGCTTATGTATTCTAGACTTGGTTCTGTGAATGTATGAAATGATAAGAGTGTCTCCCTTACTCTCTTTAATGCTGTGATGGATGCTGTGCCGCCACAGGAGGAAGATATTTAGCAAAGGTTTATGGAGTTCAATAAAAGCCATGTTGACTTGATGAACATCTTTACCTGAATTAATAGAAATGATTGGCTGGAGACTGGCAGGGAGATAATTATACGGAGTATACATATTGATTGACAGTACACAGGTATTACACATATCAGAGAAGCAGACAGAAAGCAGTACAACTCCTCACAGGCAAAAAAAAAAAAAAAAAAAAAAAAAAAAAACCAACACAGAGAAAGACGCTCTTGTTGAAGAGGGAAAAAAATGTTAAGAACTTAATACTACTTTTAGAGGAATATGCAAGTTAAATATAGCAATTCATTCAAGCCAGTAACAAATCATATTAAGTACAGATCTTTATTATTGAAAACAATGCTATGAGCCAGGTGAGGTGGTGCATGTCTGTAAGCCCAGCACTAGGGGAGGCAGAGGCAGGAGGATCTCTATGAGTTTGAGGCCAGCCTGGTCTACAGAGTGAGTCCAGGACAGCCAAGGATACACAGAGAAACCTGTCTCGAAAAAAACCAACCAACCAACAACCAAAGACTAATCCCATGGAAATGAGAACAAAACCGTTTTGTTGTTTTGTTTTGGGTTTACAGAACATCTGTCTAGAACAGCTGATGGCTTCAAGGCTACCATCACAGGTAATGGGAGGACTTCTAGTAGCCCTGGGATTCACTTTCATGTGAATTCTATGTGAGGAGGTAGAAATATACAAACCCCAAGCTGTCTCCAGGTATGGATGTTTCATAGTTCCAGTGATCTGTGCTTAGAGTATGCTTTCAAACATCATGAAATGGCTTTCATCAGGGCAGGTTGACAAAGGCTGCCTCAGTCTTGTTTAGCTTGGTACTTTTTTTTTTTTAATCTCAATAACTCTTGTCACCTTTCCCAGCTTGAGCTGGCGGGACTGTACTGTGTTTAGGGAATTACAAAGATGGGAAAGTGGGGAAGGCTGGCACACAAACTCTCTAAGGAGCAAGGAACCAGGCCTGGTAAGACACACCCAGAACCACAGCTCTTGGGAGCTTGGGAGGCAGAGGTAGGGGGGCTGAGCTCAGGGCTGCCCTGTGCTACACGGTGAGAATTTGTTGTTGGGTTTTTTTAATGTATGGGTGTGTGGGAGAGAGTCCCGTCCCATGAGCCTTTGCTCCTTTTGCATCCCCTTCACAGGGAAGGTGTGACATTGTCCCTGAGAACAGGAAGCCGATTTTGAAAAACAACAGATACAAGCGCTGTGTGTATCTCTGAGCAACCGTGAAGCAGATCTGTGGAAGCAAAAAATAATGCTCCATCTTACTCTAGATATATTTCAGAGGTACCAGGAAAGACGATGTATAAGGGATAGCCAGCCAACAGCTAAGGGACAACCTTTGCTCCTGAGTTCTGTCACTGATGCTGTAAGTATTAACAACCCTAAAACTTACTGTGTCTGTCTCCATTTCATCTCTCACTTAGAGACTTATAAAAATTACAATCATAAAAGTAAAATTAACCACCCACAGGGTATGGAAATGCTAAAAAAAAAAACACTTACGTGAATGGGACTTACTCATTAAAAAGCATTGACAAAAATATATTAATTTATTTAATGCTACTATAGGGGCTGAGATGAAAACAGTCTAATAGATTGTGCAAGAGTTAAATTTACCTCCTGGCTCTTAACTTGTGTGAGCTTGGGCAAGTCATTAATTAGTGATTAATATCAGATGCTTCTATCCGCAAAGCTAGCATAGTACTACAATCCAACCGCAAGAGAGTGTCCAAGTGCGAAAATTCCCTCAGAACTTAAAAAAGTCATATCCACACATACATGTGTAAGAAGCATTAGTTGTACTTCAGCTTGTAGACAGGACATTTTCCAGTGGCATCAGAGAGGGCAAAGCCTTCCGGTGCTCCTGAAAGTAGCCACGCTTGCTGATTTGGAGGCTTGTGTCTACATGAGAGCAAGCTCTGAGGGTAAACAGAGGATAAGTTCTGGGGAAAAGAATGCAGTGAGTCATTGGAACTTGAAGTGAAGAGAAACGCTACATCAAATCCCGTCGAAACTTCAGGACTTAAAATGAGAAACCACCGTTTCCCATGAGAACTCAGCAATTATAAATGTAATGAATCCTAGAAAAGAGTTCTGCGCCGACATGTTTGAACACAAGTGTTTTCAATGGGGAAAAAAAGCCATTTTGTGCAATGCAGTCCCTATTAATTACTGCCAAAACTAGGAGAAGTTTTATGGTGTTCCGTATGGACGCTCGACGGCTGCGGCTCGCCATGACTTATGCTATCGTTCTGAATGCCACTGTTGTTAGTCACGCCCTGGGGGACTTCCCACAAAGTCCAGGCTCATCACTGTCCCTCAGTGGCCACCTTCTCTCCTGTGGCTGTGTGCGATCATCTGGTTCCTCTCCAGGCCACACAGTCTTCAGGTTGGGGTTTCCTCTGAAGCTGGACAGTTTTGGACAGATCCTAACGTCAGGCCCAGGCAAGAATCCTGAGAAAACCATCCTATTTAAACACCGAGAAAGTATTACAAATTTATTTTCTGTCTGTTTTCATATTTTACTGAAATAAGAATCTAGTTTTATGGTATATAAATCTACTTCTGAACATCAGATTGTGACATTTATTGGTGTATTAAACGGCATGCTTTAATATGCACCTAAGCTTGGATTCTTCAAAGTCAATTACTGCTTATCCTTCTAAAATCAGGGATTAATGACATGAGTAATAGAAAAATTGCCATGTGTTCCACCCATCTACTGGACAAGAAGAGATCCCTTAATTAGGGATGTAGCATATATACATGGAGAATATATTTGCATACATTTAATGACTTTTCTTGGTGGTCTAATGCTTAAGGGATTTTAAATACCCTCCAAGATTCTCCAAATCCATACATCGATGTTAAAATTAAGCCTAATATTTAATGCCAAAATTACATGTCATTAGGTAGAATTGGACAGTGAGACTGTTTTCAGAAATTAATGAGTCTTATTTCACAGAGCCAAGCAGAACTGCTGCTGCAGAAGGGCACCCTGCTGCTCACTGACTGCAGAAGGCTGCCTGTCTCCAGGTCCGAGGGTCCTTCCTGCTTCCTGCTGTCAGTCGGCTTTTGCTCTGATTAGCCACCAGGCTTCTGATTTCTGGCCTCTAAGATGAGGGTCTTGGACTAGGTGAGGCCACAGGATGAGAACAGCCTTGACATCCATCCCCGACAAAGCACCCCCCCCCCCGAACTCTTTTTGGTTGGTGATCACACTGATTCTTTATATAGAATTAAATTAAATCGTTTCTGGTGTATGCATGCAAGCATGCCATGGAGGTATGTGTGGAGGTCAGAGGACCAGTCCAGGGAGTCCTCTTTCTCCTTCTAATGTGATCAGTCGATAAACAGCCCTATGGATTTGCTCTTTTTAAAGAACTTCTGTCATGTGCATCCACCCCGGCAAATGGTGTTGCTTCTGTAGAAAAAGTTCTCAATTCACAATTACGACACCATTTCCTCATAGAGTTAACATATGGCCAGAAACCATCCTTGCCCATTCTCCTCTGAAGACTTGAATGGTTAGATCTAATGGATGCGTTCTAACAATGTCGTACATGTTATTCATGCGTTCCTCTGTGCCAGCAAGCAGACATCCTCAGACAGGTCTACTGCAAGCACAGAATATGCGCACACAGAGGCCACTCAGGACTGCACCTGGCTTGCAGCAGCTTAAGGGGTTCCATCTTTAGAAAACACAGCAGTAGCTTTCGTGAAGCTGCCATAGTTATCTTGGGGTTTCTTTTTCTCATCTTCAACGGCCTTTTTCTCCTCTGAAACTGGTTCTCATTTTCCACAGCTCTCACCGCAGATCCCGGTGAAGACGGGCTGACAGTCAAGCAGGACAGACCTTTGTGGAACCGGAAGCGGCCTGAAGCCCACTGGTTTTAACAAGTCCTGCTCGAAGAGTTTACTGCTGCTGGAGTCCACTTTCGTGTGGCAATCACCACAGATGAAAGTGCCCCTCAGCTTCCCTCACCCTGTGCCCCACCACTTTCCTCTGCTCCCAGCAAAAACACAGAAACCATCCCCCAAAGACAAAACCTGCCACCGAGGCGGCAGCGCTGTGGTAATTTCCCAAGGCATTATGATCGCTAACGATCAGAGGAGCGTGGGATAATAGCTCCCTTAATTTACTGGTTCCTTTGAAGGGTTAAAATATGGCAGATGTTGATAACTAACACTCCTTGCTAAGAGGACAGACACGTTGCTGTGGGGCCTGGTCTAGGCTTTTCCTTCCCTGCAGCTGTCTCTGTAGAACTAATTGTATCCACTTGTTTAACCTCAGGGACGTCTGGAGGGGACCCAGTGCCACAAGGGTACCTTTTTTTTTTTTAACGGTCATTTCCTCTCTGGTGTAACTTGCATGACAGCATGTGACAAACAGAAATTAATGGGGACACTGCTGTGCCAATTCCTCCTGAATTGCTGACACTGGCTACAGGCTGCCTGTTTGCCACCCAGCCAAGACCTCACATGAAACATGGCGAGGGGCCCGCAGCTCTATTCACCAATGAGCCAGCTGGTCAGTGATGAGAGGAGCTGAAACAATGTGGTGCGTACAAACCAGGAAGAAAATGCTCTGTAAACCGATTCAAAACCAAAGAGGTGGCATTTGCTAGGAGTTAATATACGACCATTTATCTTCCTGAGCGGTGCGTTGCAGGGCTCCAATCTCCAAAGCAATTCAAACACACCAAGCACACCTCCCATAAGGACTCCTAAGGTGTGTGTTAGTATGGAGCATCATTCAGGCAAGAGGACCCGTCAAGGTCTCCAAGGAGGCCTCCCAACAGGCTGCTCCCAGAAAGGCTTGGGAGCCTCCAGCTAACAACTACAGTGCTGGTTTAGAATTCTATGCATGGCTATCTCTTTCACTCTTTCTCCCACGTACAAGTGCACACACAAGCACACACACACAAAAGAACCTTCAGTTCAAGCTCATTAATTGCCTGCCAGAGTCTGCAGGGTTGGGGAATATCCCCCAATTTTGGCAAGAGGTGCTTTTCCCTCTTAACATAATCAAGAACCAACCTTGGCTTGTCATCACTTAAAACACTGGCTCTGTTATGGATCAGGCCTGGCTGGTTTCAGCACATACAAGCATGTAAATGCACACTTTGAAAGAAAAAAAAAGTTGGCATAAAAACCATTTTGGGTTGCACACACCTCTAGTCTAAGCATTTAGGCAGCAGAGGCAGGGGGATCTCTGCAACCCGTCAGCCTAATGGATATGACAGGTTCCTGGCCAGCCTGGGCTACATGGTGAGATCCTGTGGGGTTGGAGGTGGGGCATTAGGCAGATAAGTTACCTAAGTCTATGAACCTGTGTACAGCATCCAAGTCAGGCTTAATATGGGAAAATCACTCTGGTAGACCTTCTCTCCCACAGTTAGGAAACTCCGAGGGCGTTTATAAAGGGCAGCCATTCTGTGGCTCAGCATGGCGTGGTAGGCAGTTTGGATGCTCTGAAGTAGTATGTTGAGCTTACCTTTTCTCCCATTGGAGCTTTTAATATGCGAGAGTTGACCAGAACGTGCTCCACGGCATAGGGAGTCCATGGCAACTTGCGCCTCTCACAGGGGGCAAGTGTGCACGCAGGATAAACCAGAGTCTCCAGGGAGTCTGGGGGCCAGGTGTGCACGCAGGATAAACCAGAGTCTGGGGGGGGGGCAGGTGCGCACACAGGATAAACCAGAGTCTGGGGGGCGGTAGGTGTGCATGCAGGATAAACTGGACTCTCGGGGGAGGGGGGAAAGGGCAGTGTGCACGGGAGGATAAACCAGACTCTCAAGGGGTGGCAAGTGTGTACACAGGATAACCCGGAGTCTGGAGGGGGGGGGCAGATGTGCACGCAGGATAAACCAGAGTCTTGGGGTGGAGGGGCAGGTGTGCATACAGGATAAACTGGAGTCTGAGGGGGGCAGGTATGCACACAGGATAAACCAGAGTCAGGGGGCGGGCAGAGAGCAGAGAATGCAGCAAGCCAGGGTTGCCAGGCACTCTTTAGAGAAAGGTGTGTTTCCAGTTTCAAGGGGGCAGATTTTCTAAGCCAATGCTTGAGTGATGGCCTTGTGGGGTGGTCATGTTTTTGGCCACAAAGAGTTCGTTTCAGGGACAGGCAGTCATCTTTCCATCAATAAATGGAACAGCAACATTCTCCAAACTCACCCAGCCAAGAAGCACAAGACCAGGGGCAGAGTGGACTCCGCCGGATGAAGGCATCAGGAGTAACTAGTGAAGGGGCTGTTATTTCTGTAAGTGAAACTTGTGAGATAACTACCAAGCTTAGGGCGCCAGGAACACTTGTAACTATGAATTGAGGCACAGCGTTGGAGGGAGGGGGAAAAAACGCAAAGGGAGAAGTCATGGAAAAGGAATCGTGAATCTCTTAAGCAAACATATTTCTAAAATACACTAAATGACGCAACCTGAACCCCTTTACATGCTTGCTGCCGATAAAGTCTGCAAGGATCCCAGCTTTCCCATAACGAAGTAATGCTTTAATGGAAGTCCAAACACTGCAGCCCAAAGCATGCTCAGACTTTCTGCTCAATACCAATATGGAAGCATTAATTCATAGAAAACCCATTCGACTTCAGCTGTTCCCTCTGAAGGTGCCTGTCTCAGAGTCCACTCCGTAAACCTCTTCAGGTCTGCAGCAATGCCTGCAGCTTCTGTAGTGGCTCTGCAATAGGTTCCAATGGCCACAAAGGTCCACTGTGTGTGTGTGGGGGGGGGGGGTGCAGGGCAGCAAGATGTCCACACTTCTAGAGAGGTCAGCTCACTGGAGCCATGTAAAGGATTGGACCCCACTGTGGGACCCGATGGAGTCTTCCCCAAGTGGATGCTCTACCACTAGGTAAAACACTACTTGCATTTATGAATTAACCTGCAGTTTACATTGCCGACTACCTCAGCTTTTCCAGACTGTAAGTGTCTAATCAAAAAAATGCCAGTAGTGGCAAAATGACTCTACATATGGAGTTTTGTCACACAGATACTCCTCAGAAGTGTTACTTTTTCAACAGAATAGGATATCTCTACTTACTATAAAACAGCCTTCTCTCAGCTCAGTGCCACGCGGCTTGTCAAAGGCCATGTGAGCACTCATATGTTCAACTGGTGCGATAGGGAGCCATGACTTTCCTTAGGAAAGGTGCTTCGGCAAGCTGCTGGACACGGTGCTTTTCCAGACTTGACAGTCCTACTTGACGCTTCATCACACCTCTTGTCAGAACAAGAAGAACGGAGACCTTTGTCAGGACCTTCCCAAGGCAAGCCAAGCAGAGGCCACATGTCCACTTGCCCTGGCCACACGCTCGCCAGTTCCCTAGAAGCCAGGACTTATTCTGAATGAGGGAAGGAAGCTCAGTGATTTCTGCCCAGTGGACTGGGCCTTCCTTCAGCTGGTAAGTAAGTGACTAGCAGGGCTTGCTGTGGGCATCCTAAGCACATGCACCTTGACTGCTGAGGAGCTCACAAGCTAACCAAGAACGCAACCTGTACACTGGGCTCGGGGGGAACTGTGCTTGGTGGTACCAGATTTTTAAGTGCAATTCAGAGACTACAAAAGCTGTGGTGTCGATAATTTGGTAAGTGACACATCCCCGGAAGTTCACATTAGTTGTCAGCCACAGTGGCTCACATGCTCAGTAAACCATAATAGGAAGTGACAATAGACTTTCAAATAACACTCTTCCCTCAAAACAAACAAACTCTCCCAACACTAAAAATAATGTCCATCTATGCAGCTTCTTCATTTGGCATGGCTTTACCTACAACTGAGAATTAGAGTAGGTTGCTGCTGTTGGGTAAATCGTGGCAGTGTGCAGATATGTCATTGTCTGGGCAAACTGTGACTGTGGGAAGCACAAGTGGTTTTCAGCAGCCACAGAAGTGCACGCACCTCCTTTTTAAAAGGTCTTCACTCAACGTAATATAATCACTATGAGATCGTGTTTTTAATGGTTAAGATTTATTTATTACTGTACAGTGTTCTGTACTGCATGTGTGCCCGCATGCCACAAGAGGACACCAGACCTCATTATAGATGGTTGTGAGCCATCGTGTGGCTGCTGGGAATTGAACTCAGGACCTCTGGAGGCGCAACCAGTGCTCTTAATCGCTGAGCCATGTTAGCAGGAACTCTCAAAGCTGATATAAGTAAAAGCAGCAAGGTGAAGCAGGACCGACTGCTTCCTTTCCTACTGAGCCCAGACAAGGCAGACAAGACAGAAGGAAGGGATGCACAGGCAGGCAACAGAGTCAGAGACTGTCCCAGCTCCAACTGTTAGGAGACCCACATGATGACCAAGCCTCCCATCTGCTACATATGTGCAGGGGGCCCTATATCCAACCCTTGCGTGCTCTTTGGTTGGTGGTTCCGTCTCTCTGAGTCCCTGTGGGCCCAGGTTAGTTGAGTCTGTAGGTTTTCTTGTGGTGTCCTTGACCCCTCCAGTTCTGGCTCAACATGAGACCCATCATATGGGAGAGAGCCAACCACTGACACTGTTAACCATATTTTTGCTTTGCTGGGAGACAGGAGCCTAGCATAACTGTCCTCTAAGAGGCTTCACCCAGCAGCTGATGGGAACAGATGCAGAGACTCACAGCCCAACACTGGGAGGAACACGGGAAGTCTATTTCACCAAGATCATCACCCGTGGCCATGCACACAATACCTTCCATGTACACACACGCATTCTCTTCTAAGGCCTATCCTACTGTGCTGCCTAAAAGAGGAAGTAATGGGGTGTCACCAGGTACAAAGGAAAGATTAGCAAGTGAGAACATTTACTCTGTAACAGAGAACATTACCAGCTAAATACGTATTAAAAGATCATTTGGCTGAATGATGATAACAGTAGGCTGTTACTAGGAATTTCATCCGGTCTAATATAGCAGTAGATCACAAATATAAATAACACATCGTGTGGCAACAGAGATCCACATTAGTATTTTAGTATGCTTCTTGCTAGTTTTAAAAACATAAGCATTAAAAATATTTTTTTCAGGTTCAGAATGTGCTTCCTACACAATTTGTATCTTGCCTTTCTTTAGGTAATTATTCTTTAGAAGTAAGGTTTCACAAGAAACCTCGAGAAATGTGGTGGTACGTTCATTCTGTTTAAAGTCTTGTAATCTACATAATCGTCTCTTACAGTACATTCTAACTTTCAACAAGCATCTCCCACAAACCCAAACCTTGCACTTATTCTGTGAATATGTAGGTCTTGATGAATGCACATATTCCTTATTAATATCTAAACTGGTTAAGTTTTTATTACTCTGTAAAAGCTTTTTCCATATTAAGGATATTAAACTTTTTCTATACTTTGTGTAAATAATTGTTTGCGTTTTATTTTTACATATAATATTATAAATTAAAATTTGTTTCTAAGCCAGGCACGGCGGCATATGCCTGTAATCCAGCACTTGGGCAGGCAGAGGCAGGTGGATCTCTGTGAGCCCAAGGCCAGCCTGGTCTACATAGCGAGTGCTGGACAGCCAAGGCTACACAGAGAAACTCTCTCTCGAAAAAGCAGTATTATGTATATTTTTTCTAATTTCTGAATATGTGTGTGTGTTGTTTTGTTTTCTTGAGGCAGGGTCTCACTATGTAGTTCTAATTGTCCTGGAACTCACTCTGTGGACCAGGTTGATCTCACTTGAACTCACAGAGATCCACCTGCCTCTGTCTCCCAAGTACTGGGACTAACAGCTGAGTCTCTAAGCTTGGCTTTTGTGATATAGTCTTGCACAGCAAACTCTACACCAAAATCTGATAAATATTTGCTGAGATGTTCTATACATTAAAAAGAACAAGTTGTAATCCAATAATAGTCCCTTATCTTTCCAAACTAGATATACGTGTACTGGTATAAATCATTAATGAAGGGACTTGCTTCAAATCCACAGCTGAAAGCACTGCCTCCGAACCAGCACTAAATGATGGTAAATCAGGCCTGTTTCTAGCAAAATTTACAAGCAAACTCAGCCGTGCCTTTTCTAAAGAGCCCTTCCTGCTGTCCAGGGCTACCTCTGAACAGTACCCCCATTATTCGACCCAGGACTCACTCCTAATTTTCTGCTTTCTGGCCGCTGTTCTCTAACTTACAAATAATGTGTGTCTTTGTTTAGAGTTCCTTAAAAAAACTGTATATCCTAAATGTGGAAGAAAGCTCAATTTATTTCACTTTGAAACCCGAGAAATCAATAACACAAACCATATGTTAATTACGGGACATAGCGGTAAATTACATACTAAGGTCTGTGAAACCCTGGTGACGAAAGCCATGGACGAAGCAGGGCAGGAAAGAGGTCCTTTCTATTAGGGTGTGACCCCCCAGGAGGACACCAAAATGCATCCATTTCTTAGTTCACGCTGATGTAATTTATATTTCCTTCCTTTCATGTTCCTAAGTGTCTTGATTAAGATCTTAGGGCACGGATGAGCGATGCCTATCACAGATTGTCAGTACAGTGGCAACATTTAGAACAGATACAATCAATGACAAAACCACTATTTATGTCCTTTCGTGTTGCTTATTTGGATCCATATAGCTTTGCAGTACAGACATCACTCAGCCTGCCTTTAATATCGGGTTGAAATACATATGACAGAGCTTGGGATTTAGAAGGTAAACTGCTGTGATGCATGCCATCATTTTAATGGGGAAGAAGTAAGAGTTATTGATCATGCATTTTCATGCATTTATGACCCCACAAATACTTTTTGCAAAGCGCCTTTGAGAGAAGGGTTGCTGCTAGTCCACAAATCTTTTTTCTTTTCTTTTTTTCAAATGGGAACCAATCAACTATTTTTCCTTCCGCAATCACCAACATGCTTCTTCCATCTTTGTTCTTCACCTCCTGACCAGGAATACATTTTGGCAAAAGGGAAAAGGCAAAAGAAGCCAAGCAGGGCCCACACCTGCGGCTTTTATACCGTTTTCATTTCCGCAAACACCACAGGTCAGTGAGAGCGACGTTTTCAGTGCAAAGCTTTAATATTAACATGTGATATACGAGTGAGAGGAGAAGCTCAGTGCGAAGTGTTTTGATGTTCAACGCGCATTCCATATTCACAGAGTCCCTTAAATTGCGGGTAATGGCTTCCAGATCAACCTATATTGCACCAGACACAGACCTGACCTTCAATGTTGACATTCCCAAATTTAATTCGCAGTGAAACCTCTTCAGTCTGCCAATTCTCCATCTCATCTATGTTGTTTCAGCTTTCTAATCTGAATGCATTGTGACTACACTTGAGGAGGATGCTTTTTTTTTTTTGTAAACATCTTTTTGTCCAAAAAAAAGGAAAAACTTGACAAGTATCGTCAGGGATAGATATGAAGAATGGTCAACATAAAATCAGTAAGATGACTAAGTCACATTTATTAGAGGCCTTGAATCAAAGCGGAGACAACCAGATCTGGGCATCATGGTTTCTAAGACAGCAGCTTCAAATGCACTGACTGTATTCGGCCACATTGATGCCATCATTAAAACCTGTGACAATGGCTCACCTAACATTTAACATGGTTTCGGTTCCTTACTATAGGGATGTGGGTAGGGACCAAGAATTCTGACCGGTTCTACTTGCAAATATAGTCATCGTTTTCTAATACATAACCATGGAACTGTAAAAACATGAATATGCATGAAACAAAAGTATCTTCCAAAGATCACATCATGATGTGTGCCTTAATTAGCAGCTGAGCATGGTAACACACACCTTTAATCCTAACACTTGCCAGGCAGAGGTGGGAAAAAAAGAAAGAGAGGAAAGAATCTTTAGTTTGGAAGTTTCATTCTTCTAAGCGTCCCTTAATTTTTATTTCCTACTAATGAGTTAATGACCTCCTAAAAGAACATCTTTTTTAAAAAGGTCGTAATCTATCTTTTTTAAAAAATGTATTTATTTATTTATTATTTATACACAATTCTGCCTGTATGCGTGCCTGTACGCCAGAAGAGGGCACCAGATCTCACTGTAGATGGTTGTGAACCACCATGTGGTTGCTGGGAATTGAACTCAGGACCTTTGGAAGAACAGACAGTGCTCTTAACCTCTCAGCCATCTCTCCAGCCCCGTAAGAGAACATCCTAAGGAATAAAAATCTAGAGTTTTTAAGCCAGCTTCCGGCACACAGGCAACTTCAGTGATCCCACACCTGACTTCACTTTAGATCCTTCCATACTGCTGTTTCTTCTTTCTCAGGGTCTTACTAAGCAGCCTCACTGAACTTGAGCTCACATTCCTTCTGCCTTGTGTGTCAGAAACACGAAGAAAAGCTGCCATGCAATCTGAAGAGACTCCTCATCTGGTGCTCCCGGGCCCAGGCCAAGCAAACACTACTACGGTTAGAGCCCTGTCAGAACAAAACGGAGATGCTTCCTACCCTCAGCTGTGCAAGGGAGTCTTTCTTAAACAGCAGTGTCCACAGAACACCGGAGGGCACTCCTCAGACACGCCCTCCCCCCTGGGGGGCTCATGTTTGGAAAGGGCAGGTCAGTTAGGGCAGGATTATCATTTTACAGGAGACCACCCCAGACGGTGAGGTACACACTTGAGGAAACAGTGCAGTGGTGAACAAGTGGATAAACAGAACCCACTGTTTACGCAAGCCATCACCAACCCCGTATCTAACACTCTGGGGATTCTCTTCCACTACTGAGGCCTTCGAGTGTAACAGTGTGCAGACACTTGGCACGGTGTCGCTGATTTAAGTACAGAAATCCAAACTCAATCAAACCCTTCTCATGAGAGGGACACACACGTCCATGGAACTAGTCTTCCGGGAGGGTTTTGCTCCAAAGGGTGAAGATGGGGAAGAAAAACAAAAACAAAAACAAACAAAACAAACAAACAAACAAGGTGGCAGGGGTTGTGTGCTGCAGACTCTGATCTCCCAACTGGCACTGTAGGGGCTGTAATGCTCTATTATATAAACCCTGGGGAAGAACATAGTCATTCACCATATAGTCACCTGGAGCAATAATTATTTTCTTAACAGCAAAACAAAAATTAAAAAAAAAAAAAGGAAAAAAGAAAAAACGAGGACAGATTATTCCTTCCTAGTCTGTTTACGAAGGAAGACTAAGACACTCTCTCAGATAAGAAGAGCATCTGTGATCCGAATAACGTCACTGACTGAAAATTCAGTGGTGAGAACACAGCAAGTTGTTGGCGGCTGTTTAGCACAGCAGAGCTTCTCTAATTCCCCAATGCAGAGGGGCGTCTGAACTTGGGGGTAAAATCATACGCATACAAACTAATAATGTGTAGCATAGTTTATTTAATAAATTTAAAAGTAATTTATCCCTTTGAAGCTCCTACTTTTTATGAGGGAGGCAGGCAAACCGTCCCCTTACAATGGTTAACACAGAGAAAACAACTTTTACATTTAAAAATTAGTGTAAAAGACTTGATTATCTGATAAATACAAGCTTCTAAAAAAGCGAGAATGAGGTCTGATTTCATCAGTAGATTTCATCATAAAAATGGTCTAACAGAAGTCCAAACAGGTTTTGCAATTTAAGTATGTCCCATATAAAAGAAAGAAGAAAAAATTTCCAACTCCATGACTGATCAGTTACTGGTTTCATGTCTTATCCAAGCTATGAGCCATAATCCCAGAGACCACACCCACCACAAAGCATTTACAGCAAGGGACCAAAGCAGGCAGTGAGATACGATGTCCTCTAGGATTTTCTATTACACATTTTTATAAATATTCCCATTACAACACAGTTCTCTCACTTAAAAATAAAAATTTTAACTCATTTCTATTATTTACCCAGGCACGTATGTGTGTCCTGTAAGTGTATGCCATGTGTATGTGGGGGTGGATGCCAAAAGAGGGAGAGGGAACCCCCACTCCTGACCTCCTGTTGAATTACAGATGTTGTGAATCACCTGATACAGAGGCTGGGACTTGAACTCAGGTCCTCTGGAAGAGAAGCAGGTGCTCTTAACCACTGAGCCATCTCTCCAGCCCCCAGTTTCCTTGCTTGTATCACGGGGATAACTGCAGCACATTTCAAAGTCAACTACAAGGTAAAGACCTAGAGTTGTAAAAGCAAGACCGCATGCTCTAGAAGGGATGTTGATCCTGGAAAATAGTGCAACAGAGTACGACTTCAAGTCTCTGTAACAAACACACAAAAAAGTAGCAGAGAACTTCAAGGAAGGGCGACAAAGAAGGCAAAGTAAGAACCGATGGTATAAGGCAGAGACAGTCAGAGCTGGGATGGCCTGTGAGGTGCAAAGCCTTCCAAACTGAACGACCAGGAAGTACCCGCACTCAGAAGGCCAGCATGATTCAAAGACAATGGGCAACAACGAGGGACAAGTTATAAGGCCCCAGACCAACAGGCCATTACTCTGTAGACCATGGGAAACCACTTGGAGATGAGTTTTCAGTAGGGGAGACGCTGAGTGTTATGTGAGCTTTAAAGACTCCTGTAAGAGGATGGTTCACAAAAGGGCAGCCGCAGAAGTGGGATGCTGAGCCAGCAATCTTGTCTGATGGGTGATTAGGAAGTTAGACTGGGGACTGACTTTCAAGACTAAAAATGAGGCACTTTCTGACAGACTACATGAAGGCTGCGACGGGAGGCAAGGCATCAAGACTGGTGCTGAGGTTTGAGAAAGGCTTAGCTGGAAGAGACAGTTCCTAGCAGGTTTGTGTGTGCATGGCGTGCGTGCGTGTGTGCGTGCAATGTGTGGGTGTATATAAGCCAGAGAGCAACCCCGGGTGTCACTCCTGAAGAACCCATCTACTTTTTCTCTTTTGGTCTCTCAATGGACCCTGCTCACCAATTGTTCTAGGCTGACCAGCAGGCAAGCCCCCAGGGGTCCTCTTGTTGCTTCCCTCTGCAGCACTGGGATGACAAATGCATGCCACCACACCTGGTTTTCTGGGCGGACACTGAGAATCGAACTCTAGTTCCTCATGTTGTTGGTGCAGCAAGCACCTGGCCGGCTGAGCCATCTGCTCTGGACCCTCTGGCTAGAGTTGTTCTACTGCCAGTTCTGTATATACAGAGCTGGTGGGAGAACAGTCCGACTGCCTGACAACAGGAAATGAAGGTGTAGTTAAGGAAGAAAAGAGTAGGGTTAGCATGAAGCCTTGCATTTTCTCAATAGAGTTCAGTTTATCTGCTATTTGCTTAATCTATGTGTCATTTGTCTGATGAGTCAGCCTTTACTTCACTGAGTGAGTCTTACTGTACCTTTAGAAAGTGACTTTTTTAAAACTTGTGTTTCCTGTTTGTGTGTGTGCTGGGTGGGTAGAGGGAAATCAAACTACCAAATTACTTCTTTATAGCTTCTAATTTGAGTATAACATATTTGAATAATTCTATCTTCTTCCCATCCATGTCTTTTTAGCTACCACAAAGATGTGGAAATTTGCATAAGCATGTGTTTCTGCGAGGATCCTAGATTATCTAAAAATGCTCCCCTTAACCAAGTTTCTTATGTTACTGCAAGTTTTCATTTGGAGCTAAAGACACTAGAAAGTGTGCTAAGGATGCTTTGATGTGAGGAGGACCAAGGGAGATTTCCTAGGAGGAGGAAGAAAGACACTAACAAGTTCATTTCTCTCTATACATTAGACACATGCTTATGGGGTTAGGAGTACAAATGATGGTAGTTGTTAAAGCTCGCTCACCCTGGTTTCCTCCTGAACTCAAGAGAAAACTTGACACAGATCGACTTCAACTGCAAGATACCATTTCTAGTCTGGTGCCAGCAGTGCTTTACTCAAAACCAGTTTTTCCTAACATAGGCCATGGTCTTCATCAAACTCATGGTACCTTTGCTGTGAGGCTAGGAAAGCTCTTGACCACCCAGGCTTATTCCTACCCCAGGGTGCCTATTCTGAAAATACAGAGTGCTTGTGAAACAGCTAATAAATACAGTGTAATCCACGTGGTTTTCTTTGTTTTTATAAAGCATCACAAAGGTGTAGAGTGCACATTAATGATAAAGCAAATTCCACCAAATGGCACATTCGTGACTACGGAAGGACAATAGAACTGAAGTGGGTTTCTTGGGACTCAAGATGGAAAGAAAGCCTAAAGCTGGGGACCACGAGGAAGCTGGGCAGGACTAGGTAGACCCGGAGCCAAGAGATGCCAAATGAGATGCCAAACGAGGAACACAGGCTCCCGGTGGCTCTGGTGGGAAGTCAGTCATACAGGGAGGAAGGGAGGAAGTGGACGATGGTGAAGGGAAAAGGATACAGGGTCCATAGAGTATTAAGTACCAATAAAAAAGATAAACAGGGAGGGTACTGTGGCTTGGGACGTCCCACCTAAATTACAGCAAGAGTCATTGTTAGTGAAGCTACTGTAAATCAAGGTGTCTGTCTTAAGGTAAAAACATCATTACCTACCTACAAAGCCACTTACACCAGAGAGAGAATTAATAAAATGTCCTTTTGCTCATTCAAGGAAATTTAATCTAGGAACTTATAAGGCAATTTCATTATGCACTTATTTTCTTTTAAAATGTTAACTATAAAGATAATTTGCGTAAATAGAGGGGATAGTACTGTGCAGACTGCAGCACTCAAAATCCTAAGTCTAGTCAATTAATCTAGCCATAATATTAAACTGAAAAAAAAAAGTGGTTCAAATCTTTATCATTATTGTGGAGTACTTGTTCTTTGAATTTCTTGCCTTGTTTTTGGGATCACCTTATTATGCAACATCTGCTCTGAATTTCAAATGTGATAAACAGTATGAGTGTTGGTGGCAGATGGTTAATGACCAGCAGTGACCGGGCATTCAAGCCTGCCTTGTTTTCTGAGAAGCGATATTTTCATGTTAATTTGTTCTGTGTCCTGCAAAGATAGGACAAATCACCTGCTGTAATTCAGGCAAAGTGGAGACCACCAGGAGAAGCGAGGGGCCAAGGTTTGGTTCCTTTAAGGGTAGAAGAGGAAGATCTAAGAGACTCTCATTTGCAGCACAGGGGACCAGTCACTTTGCATTATGTCAAGCAGAGAAGGATGACTCAGCCTTGGGCACTCTATCCTGACATCAGAGCCACACTGACTGAGAGCAGATAGTAGTCACGAAAGCAGATTATTTCCCAGAGGCAGAAAACACGTGCTATCAAGAGTGTGCGTTGGTCTCTGAAGTCTGGGTTTTGTAAAATAAACCTAATAGTACATTTTATCTCTTGCTGAAAACAGTAAAACCAACAGAATCTACAACAAACACTCAACTGAAGATAAAAAGAAATCTAATCCAGCGAGAAAATTACCCACACAGACATAAACCTTGAGCCTTGGGTTTGTTTGGCTCTTTCCAGGCCCATAGAACTAATTAATTTATTATGGGGATGCACGGACAGCATTTTCATCCTGTATGGCCTTGGGAGAACTCTGTCCTGTTGCAGAGAGGCGTCTCTCCTGTTTCTTCCATGCTTTAATCACATGAAATGATACTGTCCATTTCATTAAATATGCTGTGTGGGCACACTATGCAAGGAACAACACTGGGTTTATAAGGTAGCCGAGACGCTGGCTAGATCCTAGGAAAGCTGATACACAGGCAAGTGCAAGTGTCCAAGAAGTGGTTCAGTGCAAGAGAGCAGGCATCTTGAAGGTCTGCACTGGGAGAGAACACCTCACGCGGGAGTCTCTCTTGTCCCTATGCTGCCATATGGTTCCCTTTACTGCACAGGGCTAAGGGGTATGGTAAATGAGCTCTTTGACACTCCTTCTGACCCCCTTGTAACTCAGTGGCAGATGGATGCATGAAGTTGAAAAGGAAAGGTAGAACTGAACGCCACAGCTACACAGATGCAAAGACAACAGTATGAATTAGGGAGAGGAAAGCCAGCCATGGCAACAAGGTCACCGAACTATTTGTTGTTTTCACGGTAGAGCAGTCAACAGGATTCTTCCATGCAAATGTCGTCAGACAAGAACAGATGGGTCTATAGAACATCAGGCAAACCTTCAAGGTGAGGGTTATACACTATTATTTTTGACTCAGACCATTTTACCTAGAAATTTTCACTTTAAAAATGTTGGAAAGACCAGTCTCTTCGTGTTTTCATTATTACTATTACTATTACTACTACTACTACTATTATTATTATTACTATTATTGTTATATTACAGCTTTTCGGGGACGCTGTTCAGTTCAGGCATAGTGTGTGACTGACTTTATCAAAGCCTGACAGGAAGACCATGCACTGAAGGGCAGGGTGCCTTTCATAAACTGACCTAAGTATCAACCTGCACAACTACATCTAGCTTCATGAATTTTTAGTTTCTCAAAAACAAATGTTATTTAAAATAATTAAAATGTTATATGAAAAGCCATATTTATGAGTCCCCTATAAGCTGTTTCCTAACAAGTATGTTGATTAAATGATAAAAAGATTTTTATCCCCTTCCAGACACTATAGAACACGCTAGTCTTATCTAAGCCCTGACTTCCTAGTAACTCAGTAGCCCCAATATGCACTGGAATATTCTGATGATAGGTGGCAAACTAACAGGTAAACACTGTCTGCCGTGGGAACACAGCAAGGGCAGATGGTAGAAGACAAAGTCCTTGGACTAAATAACCTTACATGGCTGTCGTCTTGGTTTTTTTGGTGTGGCTGTTTTGTATCTATTTCATGTTAAAAATACTTTCCAGATTATAATTATTTTTGACAACATAGCATGTTCAATGCATGTAAGGTGTCAGTACAATATCTAGAACTTTCTAGATACTATGACTGCTTTAGAGAATACCTGCTTACAGCCTGCAAAAAGCGTAGGTGAGGCTACTTGTTTGTATTTGGAAATGCCTCCAAATGCTTTTGTGAGAGAGTGCTCGCTCGCACTCTCCCCGCCTCCCTCCTTCCCTCCCTCCCTCCTTCCCTCCCTCCCTCTCTCTCTCTCTCTCCCCCCCCTACCCTGTGCACATTTCACCTTTTTTCCCCAAAAGTCACTGAGAGTAAGCTCGTTTGTGTTTGCAAAGTACTCACCTAGGAAAATTCCTAAATACAGTAAACACTGAACAAACAGTGTTTCAGTATATTCTGAAAACGCTTATTCCACAGAGCACTTGATAGAAAAGAATCCATTTTCGTGTTCCCAATAAATTGCTCAACACAATAACACTCACTAGCTCAAGGGCAGACTTGTCATAAATACATCTGTACAACAAAATATTTCTGTTCTCCATGTCCATGCTTGAAAACATCAACCAACAACACAGTTAAGCAGGAGTCCAATTCCTAAAAGTAAATCAATCACCAAAACAAAAAATAGAAGGTGCCTTGTAAACTGTAAGGCCTGAAGTCCAAAGATGCACTTCTCCCTGTGCCCCCATCCTCCTAAATGTTCCTACCAGCCCCTGAATGAGTGTTCAAACATGTGAGCCTATAAGGTGTATTTTACTTTCATGTCAGGACAACCCTTCTAAAGCATTGCAACATCAGGGTTAGAAACATACTAAGTATTAAAAAAGAAGAGTCAACCAATTCAGACCTTTTTAAAAAATAATTAAGGATGAAAGCAATAAGTTACTCTTTAAAGTTTACCAAAGACATTTGTCTTTATATACAAATTAATTTCACTTGGTTGTGGTTATATACTATGTTGAAAACAAATATTCTTAAACATTTGCCGTTAACCCCAACCTATAGGCCTGGCCCCACCCTCACTCCTATCAGCTGATCTACGGAGGCATTAATTCTGATGGCTGTAGACACCATTTGACTTCCAGGACAACCTCAACCTTTTGGTAACCGACCTCCTGCACACACAGAGGCACAAGTGCATGGATGCACGCATGCATGTACCTATCCTAATACACACACACACACAGACACAGACACACAGGCACACATGCATGGATGCATGCACGCATGTCACCATCCTGGCACACACACACACACACACACACACACACAGACACACATGCACACATGCATGGATGCATGCACGCATGTCCCCATCCTGGCGCGCGCGCGCACACACACACACACATGCACACATGCATGGATGCATGCACGCATGTCCCCACCCTGGCACACACACACACACACACACACACACACACACACACGCGCGCGCGCGCGCACAGGCACACATGCTTGGATGCACGCACACATGTACCGATCTTGGCACACACCCACACCCATACACACACACACACACACACACACACACACACACACACAGACACACGGGTACACATGCATGGATGCATGCATGCATGTCTGTCCCCATCCTGACACACACACACACACACACACATACACACACACGCGTGCGCACACATGCATGGATGCATGCACACATGTCCCCATCCTGTTTCTTGTCCTATTGAGTTTGATGTTCCAAAAACATCCAAGAATCTCCCAGGCCATTTCATTTCTACTCCTGTCCAGTCAAGCTCTGCCTCCAGGGTATTACTGTGTCTTAATCATTTTAATTCTACAAATCCTTCTGCAAATGACTTCATCCACCATCCTCTGGTATCTTGGAAGGAATTGTGAAGCTTGGGGAAAAAAAATCTCCGGAGCTATGGGTACTATAAATATATGGCTAATTTGTTTTGATATTTAAAAAGGTATCATGAAATAACTGATGGCATCAGAAAAATAACATACATTAGAAAATGCCAGTGATAATTTGTATTTGATGTACTGGTTGAAATAATTATGTGTGAAGGAAGCCTGGCAATATGTCTTATTTATTGTGTTCTTATGTCTACAAATTATGTATGGCAGTCAGTACACATGGTTAAATAGATAAGATACATAAATAATTACAAGAGTAAAAGAAATACAAGGAATAAGTGGAGTGTATAACAACCACTATAAGGCCAGTGAGACAATATCCAACTGTGAGAGCCACATCAGACACATCTGGCTGGGCCCTGAGAGGGCTAAAAGAAACTCCACAAGAACGAGGCGACGGAGATGGGAATTCAGACCACACGAACAGCTGTGATCTGTCACTTGGGAGGCAGAGACAGGCAAATCGCTGTGAGTTCGAGGCCAGCCTGGTCTACAGAGCGAGTTCCAGGATAGCCGAGGGTACATAGAGAACACTTGTCTCTACTTTTAAAAAGAAGTGGGATCTATTCATTGTGCTCAGAAAACAGAGCGAGCGAAAAAGTACTGAGCCTGCTCTGTGGGCACAACGTGGAGTTTTTAGATTAAGTACACGAAGGAAGAAAAAAAAAAAGAGTCTCAGGAGTAGAATGCAATGCAACAGAGTACAGACCGAGAACAGGTGGTCAGGAACCCTACATCTAAGAGGCTTTGCATGTCCTTCTAACCGCGCATAAAAAACGTGCGCGGTTCCAATCACCACTACTTATTACATTCTTTAATGAAAGGGAGATGGGAGGGGGAAAGGAGAACTCTCATTAGCCTAAGCTCAATGGATGCTCATTTATCCTGCTGCAGTCTAAATGCATCAGTATCTGGGGACATCATCTACCGTCACTCAGAAAGACCTTTCTTACTCTGTGGAGACATGCACAGATGGAACCGATGAACTCGAAAATGGAGGCGAGCAGAGTTAACAGGCACCGCTTTCCTGTCAGACTTAAAGGAAGAGAGAATTTGTCTGTAGTCACTACAGTTCCCCGCCTGCTGACCACGGAGGGAGGAAAGCATGTCTAACCATCTTTGAACTTGTCATTTAGACTAAAACAACAACAACAAAACAAAACAAAACAAAACAGAAAGAGCCAAATGACCATTCATGTTCGCAAACTATGTATATGCCTAATATTGAACATGTAATTATAATGTACAACGTGCTTTGGAGCGACGTTTAGAATTCGATCTCTTAAAGACCAAGACCCACCAGGAGAGACTGAGCTACAGCTATTTCATCATGCTTTGTAAGCTTAGGGCCAGTTAACAGACACATAAGTAGTTTTAAAGAATTTTAATGTGCATTTTTAACTGACCCTAAAATTAAAGTGGGCTACAACCCTACTCTCTGAAAATCCCACTTAGTAGATGGACTGGATTATCTTCCATTCTTTTGAGCATTTTACTGAGTTGACACTTTGAACCGTACATTAACTTTCAAAAACACCAATTCCGGCGGGTTCACAATGAAAGAATGCTAGTGTTCAAGAAACTGTGACAGTGGCTGGTTTAGAAGATTCTTGGGGGGGGGGGGGGCTGGAGAGATGGTTCAGTGGTTAAGAGCTCTGTCTGCTTTTCCAAAGGTCCTGAGTTCAATTCCCAGCAACCACATGGTGGCTCATAACCACCTATACTGAGATCTGGTGCCTTCTTCTGGTGTGCAAGCTCACATGAATGCAGAACACTGTATAAATAAATAAATATTTAAAAAAAAAAAGAAGATTCTTGGTACCTTTATGGTTTCTGTGGGTACTCCGGGCTCGGGAACTTTATCCAAGTAAGTGGTCAAGTCTTGATCAACATGCTCAAACACTAGTGTAAGTTTCGTTTCTCTGTCTGTCCGTGACACTGTGCACACATCAAACAATCTAGAAGGGGGAAAACCAGAAAGAGTAGGTTAAAAATAAACCAAGCCAATTGAGATGTAGTATGAATAAATTAATAAAACATATTAAAAAAAATAAACCAAGGAGTAACCCATGCGTCTTATGTGTACCCCCTCGATTCCACCACATAGTTGGGGCACTCCTTGTGATCATATCTGATGGAATCTGCTATTTCTTTATCGGTACCAAAGCTCCGCAGAGGGCCTGTGCAAGCCAGACCGTCCAAGTAGCAGTCACTAGGCGACATGACCGGAGATCAAACATATCTGCCCAGAGTGTCTTAACTGATGAAGTCTTTATGTCGAACGTGTTGATGGAAATACCTTTTAAACCCAGGCAAAAATAATTCTAACAACTCTTAGCTCACAAGTTGAGGGTTACCAGAGGCCAGTTGAGCATTCTTTGGAGACAGTAGACTCTGAAAAAAAGTGTCCTAGAACAACCATGGCTGTGAAAGCCACCAGGATGGGCTGTGGAGAAACATTCCAAAGAGACTTCTCATCCTAATGAGCCAAATCATTGCCCTGGAAATGGCAGGCATTCTTGGTTTTATCTTTCCAAATCTCACACCGAATCACCATTGTAAAAAACTTCAGGCTGCGTGTATTCATAGGATACCATGCGAAGTTTTGATATACGGGGAAACTACTGTATAGAATAGTGTCCATAGCAAATAACGTGCTATGTACACTCCAAAACTGCTCAAATATTTATAGGCTAAGACTATGGTACGATAGGTCTGTTAAATAACTTAGTTATCATCATGCAAACACTGTGAAATCTGGAAGGGGAATGCACTGGAAAAGCGTTGAAAACAAACGTGAGCAACGACAGAAGGAGGAGCCTCTCAGGACCATTGAGCCTTCGAGCCCAAGGACAAAAAGGACACTTTCCCACGCACGACAGTCCCACCAAGTTGTCTGAAGAATTAAACGAACCATCCAAAAATTAAGCTGCAAAGAAACTTTTTGAGGTGAATGTAATACAAATAATAAGAGATGTATAAAATGCCATTTGTATTATGTTTTCATTTAAAAATTTAAAAACTTAAGTTGTGTGTACACACGGTCCCCTTGCTACTCCATGGGTTCACCACCTTGGTTCAATTCCAATGCCACTTCTGTCAAATTTTCAAGGCCTGGTTGGTTTACAGGGCCACACTACTGTATTTCTGAGCTATGTAGGCTTCAAACTTGGTACTTCGTTCTGAATCTACACTAAATTTTAGCAACAACTACAAAACACGGTAGTCAATCTTAGGCTATAATAAACTGTATAAAGCCCACACTATGAGAGGCTTGCTATCATGCATAGTTTAATATCTGGGAGTCTATCAAAATGACTTTCTGAAATTGGCAGTTTGACCACTTGCACATAAGCTGCTTTGAGCTACCTTATTAGTGTCAACAACATCTTTTGACTACTTCTCCTCAAAGGAAAGAAAAGAGTTGCAAAATCAGAAAGCTTCTTTGTATCTGATGTCTCTATATTTGCAATATAACTTCAATGAACTAAAAATGGGATGTAATAAAATCAAATACAAACTATACCAGGCCATTACATGTCCACTACAGTTGAGCTTCTCAAGCATGACTTCAAAAATGCCCCCATTCTAACTAAGATGAAAAGTGAGTTGGTCATATACATACATACATACATACATACATACATACATACATACATACACACAAACACACACATGCACAGTCTGTCTGTTATTAATTTTAGAAGAAGAAAAAAAATCATGTTGGGGACATAACACAGTTGAGCCCAAAGGTCATCTGTTCCCCAAACCGTTGCCTTTGGAGTTACCTAAGAGCTCTGGCAGTATGCAATGTTGCTCCATCTCAATGAAACCGTTTCAAGACTCTTGTATGACACAATTCATGAATATCATTTAACCACCCAAGCTGCTTTTCGTTATGTAATACCCTTGTTCTTCAAAATATTACTATCTGCTAATGCCTCCTAAGGTAGCGCGGTTGTACACTAAGGGGGAAGAAGATAGGTAGAGCTGAGCTGGACAAAGCCACTGCTGGTGCCTAACTGAGAAATCTGGGAGAAACGTATGTATGGCAGTGCATATAGTAGACCATTATTTTAGCTCATGTATGTTAGTATTTTGCCTGCCTGTATGTATGTGCATCGTGTGTGTACTTGGAGCCTTTGCAGGTAGAGGGTACACACCTAGAACTGGTGTGTAGGCTTACTTTTCTTACCCAATATATTTTATTACAACTTATTAACCGAGCATACATCACTTGTAACCCGACTAACCAAAACAACATGAAAGAGGATTAAAGAACACAGTAACAAAACCGTAAGGATACCAGTTCCGAGGAACGATTCTCCGATTGTCATCAGCAGGATTTCATCTGCCGGAACCTCAGCAAAAGCTGGAGCCCCGGAGCCTTCCCCTGATCACTTCTCTCTAGGAGCGTCTCGAAGTGGAGCGATGAACAGCCAAAACTATCTGAAGACTCCAAAAGCCCCACCTCCCATTCTGGGCTGCTTTATATATCTCCGCCCGGAGTCTGGTCACGGGATCTTTTCAGCTGGCAACAATCAAGCTCCCGCAGGAGGTGGTTGGTCTTCTAGTGGATTAACCTCACCTGTTCTCTCGCAAGACCGTTCCGATCCCGCACTTGGGAAACAGGTTTCTCTCTCCTTCACTGGTGTTACAGACGGTTGTGAGCCCACATATGGGTGCTAGGGACTCCACAAGGAGGACAAATGCTAACTGCTAAGCCACCTTTCTAGTCCCTGCTCTGTGGGTTCATATGCATGTATGCATTGTGCGTGCTAAGAATTTACATGCTTTGGAGAACTTGCTCATCCAGGTTCAAGGAGGTTCTACTTTAAAATTGTAGGCGGTGCTGTTAATTTGGGAAGCAGAGGATTTCACTCTCCTTAGAAATTCACAATTCGCATCAAGGAGATCAGCAGGAGACTCTGTGCTTTGAGGCTCCAGTGTGAGCCATCAGTAGCAGTTTATAGATGGACTCGCTTCAAGGAAGGCGTTTAGGGCAATGAAGAAGATGCCCTAACTGTTTATCATGCAGTATACAGCACCGTAGTGAAGGTTAATAGTTGGATCATTGTAATGGATATAAATTACATTTTGAGCCAAGAATTGGGAATACTGATTTTGGACGTTTGAGAACATAATACTCATGATGTCTTTTTTTTATCTATGGCTCCCTGTAAAATGGTTCTAAATCAAACAGTAGCCATTTGGGTTAGGCCAAACACAGCAGATATCTCAATACAGTCGGTAAGTTCCACAGAACCCAACTCAAATAAACCATGGTGTCTGGTATTTGGCTAAATGTTAACAGCCTGTAAATGCATTTCTATAAATCAATGAGGAATGTTGCCAGGATGCCTATATCCCCTGGAGTCGCAAAAGAAAAGAGCAAGACAGATCTGACCATTTGAACATAAACACTGGGAAATAACTTCCACTGTATGATTTCTTATGTTGGCTGATATGTATGGCTTGCTAGAATATTCTGTAAGCCGACAGAAATACCATTACAATGACTGCATGACCGCACTGCCATGGGAAGAATGTAACTGCACCGCGCTGACCATGAGCACATAGATGGTGGCTCTCTGATGACCCTCAGAGGGAGATCACAGCTGAATATTGGTCAGACTCATGCCATGGGATCTGGGCAAACATCCATCCAGAGAGTGAGTACAAGTGAGGCTCTGGGAGATAGGCCAGGAGCTAACAGTGTGCCTAACATCTCCACCAGAGTATCCAGATTTGGTTCCCATAAACTCATGAAGGTAGACACATGCACACATAAATAATAAATATTTTTAAAGAGTAAAAGTGAGAAATGGCTCTCAGTATCGATCGAGGCTATGCATCCAGTTTATCCTAACCCCCAAATATAGGTTGTTATCATTTCATAGCGAATCCAGAAACCCCCTAACTATTCTACCCAGTGAGCCCCTCCCTTTCTTGCTGTCCCGACCTCCACATGCAGGGTAGAGAACACCCCACAGTCCGCATAACTTTCAGCTCTCTTGCTGTCCTGGTGATGTGATCATCGAACAAAACAGTCCCCAAATTAACTCTGCATCCTACCCATTGTGATTCCTAATGGCCGCCTGCTTCCTGTTCACAGTCTCAATTTCATTGGCTGCTCAGAACCTTCTGCACAGGCGAGCAGCCCTCAGCCAGTGGATGGGATGACATCCCGTAGGTTTGGGATTTCCGAAGTTTACAACTTACAAATGTCTCCTGAACAACGAGCTTTGTAAACACAACCTCTGCTTTTCTATTGTGGCTATAATAAAAGGGAAATCTGTACTATTTGCTGTGATTATGCTATGACCCGAAGCAGGAAGTTCTAAGAGGGCTTTTTTCCTGTCAGGTTTCCCTGACCCCCGAGCACACTCTTCATTGTTTGGATACCAAATAGTTCTAGAGCTGAGCTCTGTCTGGCACAGCTGCCTAGGGGACATAACAAAGTCTTATTTGAACTAGAGCCAGTACTTGGATCTGAGAAGGTTCCCCCTCCCCCCTCCCCCCTGTATCTAATCTTGAAAGTCCATGAAGCGCTTTGGGTGGGTACAGCCTGTGCACCCAATCAATGTTTGCTCATGCCGCTAGCCCCATACCCCATACTGCTAGGTGGCTCTACTTGCTAATAAAATACAGACTGTGTGCAATGATTTGCCATCAGCATGAAATGACAGACTCCAGAAGTATTTACCACCAACAGCAATGAACATGTTGTTAAAGGTGACTTTGCAGCACCACCGGGATGTGCATCAGTACCTGCCACGTGCAGGCACCATAGTTTAAAGTTCCTGACAGATTCAGGGCAGGGAAAGCACGTGGGCAATATTGCTCCGTGGTAGCGATTTATCAGGGACAGATGGAAGCCTGAGAACTGGTCCTGGGAATTCGGCTAAAACTGAGGATAAAGTTCCATTTATACTAGTGTTAGCGAACTGGTGTGGCACAGGTCTGCACCTGCTGGTGGCCACCTTCACTATCACATCATTAATCCACCTTCCACAGAATGCAATTAACAGAGAACATGACTGGCCAGAGATTTCAAGTCCCTGAACCCTCTTCTGTCTGATCTCCTTTCAGCATTCAGAAAAGATACCTGAGCCGGTGAAGTCTCGTTTCTGAATTTTAACTGGGATTTTATTACTTACAGCAAAACCAGCTCTAACCCCTGACAAATCATGTACGCTGCTCATATACGGAGACTCACCTGAAAATAACGCACAATAAATAGTAGCAAGGCCTAAAAGAAGTAGCCATAAGACGGATGTAAGTGTTTTGAAATTACTGACTTCAACACATCAGTGTCTGATCTCCAGCGCATCCCATAGAGTTAACACAGGGAGTTAAGTTCATGCATCCAAGCAGTATTAGTGTCTTCTAAGTTGTAGCTCCTTAAGCCATGAGTCATAACTCCTCTTGGGGTTGGGTAGCTGAATATTGGGGTGGCAAAATATTTGGCAACAGAAAAGGCTTCTCAACATACAGCAAGCAAAAATTAATTGAACACTTGAAACATTAACTTATCCAAGGAGTTTCTGGCCATGGCAAACTTGTGTTACAGCAAGCACCCTTCCCACTGCACACAGCCTGAGCCCTTCCCACTGCACACAGCCTGAGCCCTTCCCACTTCACTCTTGGGCAGAAAGGGCCCAGGAGTGGAAAAGGTTTAGGAAGCTCTGCTCTCTGTAATGGGACTGGACTTCTGACTTTATGAGCTTCCTCTGACTGTCAGTGATTGACCCCTCCATCAGCCTGTCTACAGGGCAAGACAAGACAGGAGGAGCACACCTGATGGGTCTTGTCCTCTAAGAGGCCTTGCAACTTTAAGAATTCCTGCTGGAGTCGCTAGGGATGCAGTGCTTGCTTCTCGTGTAAGAAGCCTTGTGCGTCACTCTCACCACACCAGGAACAGAACATGTTGGCGTGCACCTGCAATTTCAGCACCCAAAGGTGAAGGCAGAAAGGGAAGGTTAGAAGATCAAGGCCACTGTCAGCTACATAGTGAGTTCAGGGCCCACCTGGGATAGTTTAAGAAACTAATTCCTATTTGAGATTTCTGATCTGACCAGAGACATTTTATGGAGCAAAAGGAAACAAAGGTGGAAACGACCGTCAGTCAAGCTCATCGTTAATAGGAATAAGGAACCTAGAACAGGAAAGGAAATGAGGGAGACAGAAGGACTCTGAAATAACACAGAGATGCATAGCTCAATTAATTAGAGGTTGAGTCCAGCAGCGCTCAGGGGCACACACTCCCAAAACCCACAATTAAATAACTCCCTCCCCACTAGTTACTGATGGAAAGTAGAAAATACATAGCGCATCAGATTGGCCGAAAGCTCAGGGCAGGGGAAACCCCTCTGCGTGTCTAACAGGAGGAGCATGACGTCAACACCCTGTGTCCTCCGTCACTGTGTTCCTCCAGCTGAGGTGCCCAGCAGCGAGCCCACAGGGCTGCACCAAGGGACTTTTAGCTTTTACTTAACATTCACCTGCCAACTGTGGTTCCCTGAGTTAGGTTTTTTTGTTTTGTTTTGTTTTGTTTTTTTGTTTTTTAACCAAAATGTTTCATAATGACCTGGGAATCCCCTAAACTGGGCAAGTTTACAAGATGCGACTTGCACTACAGTAAGTACTGAAAATAAAGCAAACGGTAAAATTTTCTGTGTACGGAAACATTCCTGACCATGACCAAGAACAACTGGTGTGACCAGCAGATCACAGGGAAGCTGCTGAGGATGGCTCTGTGGGCAGATGGGATTTCAGGGACAGACTACATCTTATTTGCTCACATTCCAGGTGCACTCTTCAAATGGACCCAGAACAACAGAAATCTGGCTTGTGCCGCTGTCCTACAGTGAACACTAATGGCCTTCTCCTGTTATCCAATGCAACTCTTCAAACCTGGCCTGAACCGGGGCAGAAAAGACATGAGGCTGCAATCTCGTTCAGTTATGGCAACTGCATGGTTCTTTGTGGAGGGGGGGGGAGAGAAAATGATACTTTTAGAGTGGAAACACGAAAACTCCTAAAAAAAAAAAAACCTATATTTTGTAGGGAAGACAATAGTAACAGGAATAAATATTTGATTAATAAGACCCTATGGATCATTAATCTCCACAAAGCAGGGGAGGGGGGGAGACAGACAGACAGACAGACAGAGAGAGAGACAGAGAGGAACATCTAAGTAACTAGGAGTTGATATGTTTTGCTGAATCCAGGACTAATACTTAAATTCTGAAAATTCAAAGGGAAAATTCAAAGACCCTGCCAAAAGAAGCAGCCTTCCACCGCAGACTTCTCAGGTCTAGATTTGAATAAGGGATAATGCACCAACTCCCGACTGATCCAGCTCACTACAACCTTCTTCCCCCTTGAAGCCTCTATCAGACACGGCAAACCTTTCAGCTTAGATGACAGCTGACCTCCACTACACAAAGCATGTGGGTCAAAACAGGACTAAAGCCAGGAAACGCCAAACCCATACATCTGGGGATATGGGGACCCCAGTCCAAGGTTGTACAAGCAAGTGCGAGTATGGACCAGCTAACTTTTAAAAGCAGCCTTGAACTGGAAGTGCCCGCTGCCTGGCTTCCCTTTATACCGTCCACTGCATTCAGTGCTGTATCTACCCAGCGAGTACTCAGCAAACAGCTAATGAATGGCTTCAAGTTTCAAAAATGATACCTTGGGAGAAGGTCAGGAGCAAAGCGTTTAGAGATGTCACCAAGAAAGCGTGGTACTCTGAGTAAGCCAGCCTCTGTAACTGATGCTGAACCAAGGTCCAAGGGTTGGGCCCAGCCATACCGCATTCATTACGAAATTCTTGTTTGTCCCTGACTTGCTGGCTCCTTCTACATACTGTGACATATTTATTTATTTATTTATTTATTTATTTATCTATTTATTTATTCTTACTGTGACATTTTAAAATCCACACACTGACTTTTTTTAAAAAAATGTATACAGTGTTATGCCTGCATGTGTGTGTGCCTGCATGCCAGAAGAGGGCACTATTATAGATGGTTGTGAGCCACCATGTGGTTGCTGGGATTTGAACTCAGGACCTTTGGAAGAACAGACAGTGCTCTTAACCTCAGAGCCATCCCTCTAGCCCCACACTGTCACTCTTAATAGCCAAAAGGCAAAACCAAACCAAGCATCCATCAGCTGATGGAGAGAAGAAAAGTGACACCCTCATGCGTGAAATATTAGCCGGTAAAAAGAAATACGGAACCATACTATACTGGATAAGTCTTGAAAAGATTATGTTAAATGAAAGAATCTGGTAATAAAGGCTGCATGGTTCCGTTTAAATGAGGTGGAGAGAAATAGGCTGAACCATGAAGTCAAAAATAGGCTGAGCGGTTCGTTGTCTTGGATTGGAGCACAGGGGTTGGTGGAAAAAAAAAGGGAACAGATGCTTATGTGCTCTTGGTTTCTCTTTAGGGTGATGAAAACATTCTAAATTTAGATTGTGGTGATAGCTGCAGAAACTTGGTAAATGTCCTGGTACAGTCACTGAACTGCATACTCACACAGGTGAGTTTTACGGTGTCCATACTGTATCTTAATGAAGATGTTTACATGCAAGTCAGAACAAACAGGCAAAAAATAAAAATTAAAAAAAAAAATTAAAAAGCCGAGAAAGGTTTCCTACTTTGTTTAAAGCACAGGGATAAAGGCGGTGATGATGGGACCAGATTTTAAACTTCTGCTCTGCTGCCGGAAAAGCAAGGGTCAGCAATGCGGAGATCTCACTGCGAACGGCAGCCCAGATGTCTACACAGACGCCCACACATATATACTCACACGCACACATGCACACACCCAGGAAGGGGGATGGGAAAATGCTCAGAAATTTTACAGGAAAAAACTGAAAAGCAACAGAGCACCGACCGCTTGCCCTCTGCGCTCCTCCCTTGACTAGTTAGAAAAACGACACACTCACAGTTCACCAAAAAGGGCCTGAAAAAAGACACTCTGGTTCTAAGAATAGAAATGTGAAGAGGTATTTTTAAAAGCAAAGCGGACAGCTTGGGCTCCAGTCACATACAGTGTGGGACATTCTGGACAATGGCCAACGTTCAGTTCTCTTTCCATTCCTGACCTGTAAAAGCCCTGTTTTCCAGCCTGGGCCTCTCTTGAGGAAAGACGAGGAAGCAGCCAAAACTAGGAAGACGTGTGATGCAGGCCGCGCAGCCTTAGGATTAGGAACAAGTTTTACCTATGCCACATGCCAAAACTCTTCCAGTATCACATCCTTGCAAGGTGAGTCACTTTATCCCGGCTGGCACTAACCCACTCAGGTACTTAGGTTCTCATCCAGTGAAACAACCCTTCAAGTCCTTTCCTTTTAAGGAACGAATCACAAGTGACCATTAAGTAATGACTTAAAAAGAAATTTAAAAAAAAATCAAGTTAACACTAACACACAATCGGTGATGCAATATTCAAAGTTGTGCAAAATGGGCTCACACTGCTCATTTTTTTTCTCTCACTACTGATAGAAAGACATGCCATCTGCAAGGTGTTGTGAAAATGGCTCCCATATTTTCAAATTGTAAATTGGTAAGGCTCTTTCTGTATGTACTTACACACACACACACACACACACACACACACACACACACACACACACACTGTATAGCTCTCATGATACAGATTGACACTGTGACACTGACAGGGCACGGAAAGGCTCCATGATGCTCCGCAGGCTTGAACGAGTTCACCGGTATGTTCCTGTACATGTTCCCGTACATGTAAACAAAACAGCACAGGCTAAGCCAAGTTATCTTTGGGTAATAAGATTATGAAATATTTGTTTCCTGATATTTCCTCATCTATGCTTTCTATAGTGAGAGCTTGCTAATTAAAACAACTTCCTGACGATTTATTTTTATGGGTATGACTGTTTTGCCTTTCTATGCATTTGTTACCATGTGTATGCCTGGTGTCCTCAGGGTTCAAAAGAGGAAGTTTGAGCCTCTAGAATTAGCATTACGGATGGTTGTGAGTCGCCCTGTGGGTGCTGGGAACTGAACTCAAGTTCTCTGCAAGAATGAAGGGAGAGCTTACTAACATTTAATAAGAAAAATAAGCTCTGTTTTAAAATAGGAATTATAGCCGGGCCTGGTGCCGCATACCTGTAATCCCAGCACTCGGAGAGGTAGAGGCAGGTGGATCTCTGTGAGTTGAAAGCCAGCTGGTTTACAAAGCGATAGCCAAGGATGCACAGAGAAACCCTGTCTCAAAAAACCAATAATAAATAAAAAATAAGAAAGGAATTACAAAAAAATTATTAAACATTTCTTCTATTTCTCAGGTCTTTGAGCCAGATGTTGTACTGCATACCCTTAATCCCAGCACCTGGGAAACAGAAGCAGGCAGATAACTGTGAATTCGAAGACAGCTTGATCTACAAATCAAGTTCCAGGGCAACTGAGCTTACAGAGAAATCCTGTCTCTAACATGCTCCCCCCAAACCCCAAAATCAAAACACAAAACAACCCAAAAAGCATTTTCTAAAAACCCAAACTAAAACTAAACAAGACAAAAAGGTTTTTCGTGTCTTTCACTTCAACCGGAAAGTATAATTTTAAAACTAATATTCTGAACAATGTCAATTCTTAATTTTGATCTGGGAGAAAAATCTCTGTGTGTCGTTACTTTATCAATGACGACATACAACCTTCAGCACTCTACCAATACAGAGCAACTATCAAAAAGATAAGGGAACAAGTTCAAAATCTGACAACTGGAGGTTGGGAAGTAGATTGGTCAGCAACGTTTCTTTCAGGTGCCCAGAAGCCAGGTACAAACGGCTAAGAGGTAAGGTGGAGAGGCTGCTTCTCAAGCCTGATGACTTCAGTGCCTGGACTTCAACACCTGGGATCCTCACGGTGAGAGAACTTCTCCCCGCCCCCAGCTGTCACAGGTTGCCCTCTGATTGCTGCCCAGTGCTGTCAACCACCGGCATCTCCCAGCTCTCCACCCACAAATAAGTGAATGAATGAATAAATAAATGCAATTTAAAAAAATGCTTTTGAAAGGCCGAGTGTGGTAATGTACTCTTGCAAGCCCACTGATGAGGCAGAACAAGGCGCGTCCCTAGGCCTTTACAGCTGGCTTAGCGTACTTGGTGAGTTTTGGGCCAATGAGAAACCCTGTCTCAAAAAACAAACTAACGAATGAAAACAAAGCAAAAACCAAGCCAAACAAAACAAAAAAAACTGGACAGTGACTGAAGCCCCCAAAGTTACACACATCTATGTACATATATCTGTATTTGAACATGGAGACACACACACACACACACACACACTTAATTTAGCAGAATTACCATAGAACAAAAGAGAAATAATGCTGGCTTATAGAATATTTAAATAACTCTAATATTCATTATGCAAGCCAAGAAAAGCATCCAACAAGGGCAAACTATGTGGTTTTCTAAGTAGAGGGAGCTCTGGAGATCACAGAGCTCTATGGAGTATTTACATAGATGAGAACACAGGCAAACAAAGAGCAGAATTAAAAGGCTAAAGAAGCATTCTACCAATAGCAAGGAACTGGCAACCATAATGACTAAAACAGAGTTTTTTTAAAGTCCTTATAAAAAGGAGACCTAAAAAAATCCTATTTTAAGATTAAGTTTACTCTAAGAAAACTTCCAGGCATTACACCGTTAACAACTGAGACAAACTCTATTGCTGTTTAAGGCCACTAATGGAAAATTATATTAAAAGACTAAAAAAACAATGCAGTCAGAAATGCTGAAAGAACTATTCTCTCTTCACAGCTTAAGCATAAAATACAGACCTGAAATTGGGTTGTTTTGCTGGGTATAAAAACTTGTAATGACTTGTATTGAGTTGTTACATTCATTCTTGTGACTCAAATATTTTTTTTGAGTGTAATCTTGTTTCAGGCAATATAAATAGTCACTGTATTAGCCGCAATAAAAAAAAAAAAAGAGAATAAGAAAAATTTAAACATAAGTAAGAACACAGAACACCTTTATATGAAACATACTAGGCATCTGGATAGTCCTCATTACTAGTTATTTTGGATACTGGATTTTTCCTCTCATAAGTGAGAGGGACAGAGAGGGGGTGGGGAGGAAAGAGACAGGGAGAGACACAGAGAGAGAATGGGAGGGGAGGGGAGAGGAGGGAAGGGGGAGAGAGAGAGAGAGAGAGAGAGAGAGAGAGAGAGAGAGAGAGAGAGAGAGAGAGAGAGAGTGTGTGTGTGTGTGTGTGAGAGAGAGAGAGGGGGGGGAGGGGGAATATTCAGGACTTTGCAGTCTAAGCAAGCACTCTACAACTGACTTATACCTGGATTTCACCTCATATACCATTTTAAAAAATTACTGTTGTCAATGGATTCTTGCTCATGTCTACCAAATATTCTTCTGGTTTCAAAGCATGATGTGCTGATGATGTTGTACTGACTTAGAGACTTCTGTCCTCACCTTTGCTGCAGCCAGTGAGGCCTCTGCATAAGAATTTGATCATAACCTAACATAAATTAATCTATAAATGCTTACTAAGTACTTATTGTCTATGGATTGTATTGTAAGACAAAATAAATGATCACAAATGGCCCAGAGTCCACAGAGGCGGCTGACATTTAAAAGATAAATGACAACTATGCTGCAAACGCTGATGTGCACATGTTTTAAAATGCTGAACATACATAAACAAATGGCATTTTAAGAGAAGTTAAAACGGTACATCCAACAAATGGCTTGCTTGCAGAAGAAGTGACCACACAAGTGTCTTAGATTACTGAGAGTTTTGCAAACAAGTGGTAGAGAAAGGGCACTGGACTTCCCAGTAGAGAAATCTTGTACATCACAACAAATTCATCCTCTAGAAAATGGCCATTTTCATGTGCAAATACCTCAGTCGTCCAGCATGGGTAAGAGAAGACTAGCAAAAAAGACCAAAAAGGGACTGTTGGTGCAGTAGCACAGGGAAAATAAAGAAGGCCTGTCCTGAGGAAACTGGCAGCCAGGACAGAAGGGAGAGTACAGATTCCAGAAATATTTAGGAGGTTGACTTGGCAGGACTTGCTAAGTGTCTGAATGTGGCGGGGGCGGAGGGATGGGAAAAAAAAGGAGAAGCCAAGGATGACTCAGAGGCTTTTGACTTTGGGGACTTCGTGCCACCCGAGGAGATACAGCAGTGTTTCCCAGACCTTGGGTTTCAGGGAACTGTAAACTTTCCAACAACTTTAGCATTCCTGATGCAAAGTTGTCAACTAGACACATAAACATACCCCACACCATCTACTATCAGCACCTTTTTTTTTATGAAGAAAATACACTTTAACAACCCAAATACAAGCCAATTTAGGTTCAAACAAAACAAAACAAAACAAAACAAAACACACAGCAGAACAGGGCTTTTCTTTTTCTATCTGTATCACAGATGATGGAAAATTGGTCACCAGGCCTCAGACCAACACCGGAGAACCTTAAGAAGATTGGAAATGCAGAAGTTGGGCTTGGCAGTAAGACATGAGTTGAAGGCAGAACAGGTCACGTGTGTTCTCACAAACTCCCCACACCTGTAGGGACACCAATCTCATTAATACTAAGGGTGCGGGGGAGCGAAAGATCAAAAGTTACTGAAGGCTCCGAAGAGGAGACATTCCCCTACGCCTAGTTGGGAAGTGGCTGTGGACCTGAATCCCAAAGGCCAACCTGGAATTTGCCGGATAAATAAAGGAAGCTCCCAGTAGAAGGAGCAGCATGTCCAAAGGTATTCAGGTATGCAAGGGAACTCATATTCGGGGAGTAGGGGGCAGCCTGGTGTACCCTGGCGGTTTTCTTGGAAAAGAATGAGAGGAAAGCTGGAAAAGTACACAGAAAAATATTATAGAGTTTGGTCACCTAGGCAAAGAAGTCTAGAAATGATCTTATGGGCACTGGGAAAGACCCAAGAATTTCACGGTGGGTAAAGCGACTGGCAGATGTGCTCCTTTGGAAAGGCCTCTCTGCACAGTTGGGGGCTGGATTACAGAGGGGTAGAGCTGGGGCTGAGGAAACAGGTAGGGACTGAGAACCAGCAGCCTGGAAACCAGGACAGCCAGCACTTGTGTTCTTCAGCAGTGTGCTGGGCCGAGGGGACACCACCCTGCTTCAACACGTTCCCCTGCTGCTCGTGAAGCCAGAGTCATGCATCACATCAGAGTCTGTAACGTAAAAACTTGGCAATGCACTAACAGCTTCGATGGATCTCTCTTCATCTTCGAGTTGAGCTACATTATATTCCTCGCCTAATTTATTAAACTACGCCCTTAATCTTTTAAAGGGGATGCATTATTGCCTTACAAATTCCTACTAAGTGGAGTTGAAAAACTCAAAGGGTAAATGCTCTTTAAAATGTGTGTGTGTGTGTGTGTGCGTGAGTATATGTGCACATGTGTATATGTGTAAGCCAAGGGTCACCTTGTTTGTTTGTTTGTTTTTTGTTTTGTTTTGTCTTTGAGAGAGAGGGACTTTCGCTGTCTTTGTGGCTCACCACATTGACAAGGATGGCTAACCTGCAGTCCCAAACTCCTCCTGTCTCTGCCTTGTTCCCAGCATTAGAGTCACAGACGCAGCACCACACTTGACTTTTACTTAGGTGCTGGGAGCTGAACTCAGGTCCTTAGAGAAGTGATCAGATTCAGGCAAAAGGGAACCGCAGAAGCCCTGGTAACAAGCAGGATGGCACTTCCTACCACGGAGGTGGGTAACAGCATGGCTTAAGAAAATGTTCTCTCAATGCAAATCAAAATGACTCTGAGATTCCATCCTACACCCGTCAGAATGGCTAAGACCAAAAACTCAAGTGACAGCACATGCAAACTAGTACAACCACTTTGGAAATCTATCTGGCACTATCTCGAAAAAGTGGGAATAGGGCTTCCTCAAGGTCTATCTATTCCACTCCTTGGAATATACCCAGAAGATGCATCAGCACACAACAAGGACATATGCTCAACCATGTTCATAGTGGCCTTATTCATATAGCCAGAACATGGAAACAGCCTTAGTGTCCCTCAGTAGAAGAATAGATCAAGAAAGTGTGGTACATTTACACTATGGAATACCACTCAGCTACTAAAAGCAAGGAATTTCTGAAATATGTGGACAAATGGATTGAACTAGAAATGCTCATACTGAGTGAGTTAATCCAGAAGCAGAAAGACTCACATGGTATATACTCACTTATAACTAGACACTAGCCCAAGGGACATGTCCCATGAAAGTCTTCACCTACCAGGAAAGTGGGACAGATGTTGGGCCTTCCTTTTGGGACTCTAGGTGAGAGAAGTATGGGAGAATGGAGAAATAGAAGGATCCAGAGGGTCCTAGAAACCTACAGGTAGAACATTATTATGATGAGCAGATCTGGGCCCAGGGGTTCTGCATAAACTATGGCACCAACCAAGGACAATACGTGCAGTAAACACCAAACCCCTACCCAAATCTAGCCAAGAAACAGGACATTCTCTACAGATGAGTGAAAGATGACTTTCACACGAACTCTGGTGCCCCATATTTGACCACGTCCCCTGGATGGGGAGGCCTGGTGGCACTCAGAGGAAGGATAGCAGGCTACCAAGAAGAGACTGGATATCCTATGAGCATATACAGGGGGAGGAGGTCCCCCTCAGTCATAGTCATAGGGGAGGGGAATAGGGTAAAAGTGGGAGGGAGGGAGGAATGGGAGGATAGAAGGGATGGGATAACAATTGAGATGTAATATGAATGAATGAATGAATGAATAAATAAATAAATAAATATTTTTAAAAGGATCATATTAAGGAAGACGTTCCTGGGGAAGTGATTACTTAATGATCTTGAGATGAAATCATCCATAACTTTTGTTCGGCCTAAACTGCAATGGCCAAAATCTCTAACAAAAAGAACACTTGGGTGGGGGAAGGGGGAGAAGCTGGGTGTGTTAAACCTAGAGGTGCAGATAGGAGTAATTCATCTGAAAGCTAAGAAAATCAGGTCATTGATGGAAACTACCAAAAAAGGAGAGAGGTGTGAGAAGTCTTATTTATCAGAAACTCTAGTAAGAACTATTGCTGCCAAACATTAAATTCAGGCTTGTAACACTTGTCCTGAGAAAGAACAAATTAATTATTTAAGCCACTCAGTCATAATTTGTTATAGCATCCATCTATATGGATGTCATCTATCTATCTATCTATCTATCTATCTATCTATCTATCTATCTATCTATCCATCTATCATTCCTCAGTATATGTATATATACACATATAATAATGTATATACATATAATATGTGTTAATACATAAATATTTATGTATATATACACAAGTAGATAGATGGCTATTTCAAATAAGAAAATAATCCCCTTCACACACACACACATCTTCTGCCTATTTTGGTCTGGTTCCATTTGTTGGTGATTTAAACCTTGATGTGAATTTAGAACCATCGTTGTTTTGTTTATTTATTTATTTTTTGTTTTTGTTTTTTATTTCTGTGTTCTTGTCTACACTATTATTTGACACTTGTAAATCACTGGCATTTAGGAAAAGCTTGTAAAGCAACTTTGTTCATAATACCTTTAAACTAAACTAAAATAAATTACAAAAAAAAGAAAATGTTCTTTCACACACATGCAGGTGCACGCACATGCGTGTACACACACACACACACACACACACACACACATGTCCACATATTGACATACTGAGAAAGAAAATTTCTCAATCTTAAAACTTATTACAAGATACATTACCTAAGATAATACAGTATTAACCAAGGGTACATAGATCCATGGAGTAGAAATGATAGAGTATACTTCATGCGCATGCTTGTGCTAAATCTGACTTTTAAAAAGGGTGTAAGACTACTGATGGCGTGTGTGGTGGGGGGTGTGGTGGGGGGTGTGGTGGGCTGTCTTTTCTCCGAACACACAGGACAGCAGGACATCACATGCAAATGAAATGAGGCGGGACTCCAGTCTCACAGAATATATTAGGCTTCAAAGAAAAAAGATCCCAGCGTGCATGTAAAAGCACAAGTAACAGAAGAGAAACTTGATTTATCACAACTAGAAAAGGTTCATTTTAAGTGAAATGCCCAGAACAGGCAAATCTATAGAAACACAGAGTAGTTTCTAAGTTGCCGAAGGCATGGAGTAAATATGGGGTGGACGACTTCGTGTAGGGGAGCAAGCCGTTTCTAAATTAAGATTGTGGCAGTGTTCGAACAACTTTGTGAACAATATGAACAAACACACTGCAGAGACACTGAAGTGGAGACTTTTCAGTGGGTGCGCTGTGTGTCAACCATTATTCAAAGCTTAAGAACTGCATCCTCCCTTTTCTGGTGTAGGGTGAGCCTCATGATCTTGCTACCAACCCTACCACACTCCATCCTCATCTTCTAACTCGATTCCACTCATCTTAAAACAGTTGCAAGTTCCTGGGCTTTGTGCTGCCGTCAACACAAACTGCCAGGCTGCCTGGGAAATTTTTGTCTACACTGTTCATCTACCAAAGGATGAACCTGCCTCATGGTCTACCCTTGTCTTTGCTCCATCCTCCCTGTCCAAGAGGCAGGCTCCTCTGTTAGGATGGCATACCTGGCCCAATACTGGAGGCACTCCGCCATGATTTCTGAATGAATACTTGGGATTGTCTTATAAGGGAGTGTCCAGTATTGCTGGAGAGAGCTTGAGCCAAGTCTGATAAAGTAAGTGGGGGATCAGGGTGAGTAATATTCTTCTGAGTCCCAAAAGAGGTGTGATAATAAAGTAGAGATACAGGTGTTTTTTTTTGGGGGGGGAGGTTGGCTAATGAAATAGTTCTGAAGACAATTCTAAAAAGAGTGAAAAGGTTTTGCTTAATTAAAATGGAGATAGAATAACTGGGCTGTCTCCCATGGAGTCGGATTTATTTGGTCATGGTCATGAAAGTTCTATTAAAGCATTTTTCATTTGTCTCCTTATTTCCAAGACACATGGAATGAGATGGTTGTACTTTTATTAAATGTATTCCATTTTCTAAGGAGTAAAATTCAAATAAATTATCTCATTTCCCCTTATGCTAAAGTGTTTTATTATCAGAAAGATGATTTTCTTTTTCTCCTTCTTTTTTTTTTTTTTTGGCCTACTTCCAAAGAGGGAAGCAATTTGCTACTCTTTAATTTAAACCTACCCTTAAATCCAAGGAATGTCTGGCTCATGAAGGGGAAAAACAAGGTCCAGCATCTATTACCTTGTGATCCCGGGCCTTCAGAGCCGTTTAGGTTCCGTAGACACTGGAGGTCATTTGGTTGTTGCAATGTGTCTCGCCAGGATAAAAGTATACTTCAAACCCAAACTGGGTCAGAAGATGTTTTAGCACAACAAAGTATTTTACTCTTTCAACATTTTGAGAACTGTCCAAGGAACTACAAAAAGCTTCCTGAAAGAGGGAAATCCATAAGCCGGGCCACGCTCACACAGGCCTTGTCCCGTGTGATCTGGAATGCTGTTAAAACAATAGAAAACAACCAGCATGTGCCACAACACACGTTTCAACCCCACAGCCTCTTCCAACTCTAGATCCTGATAACGCTGGTTGTTTCAATGTCCTTCAAATTCGCCCCGCGTAGCAAAGTGTTCTTCTGAGAGTATGTCTCAATGCCAAAGTTTCACAGATTTTTATATTGTGCACGTGGAACTGGTGTGCGCAAACATCAGACTCAAGCATTAGGTTCGTTAAGTGTGACTCGTTCACAACTACTTGTTTCTTAGCTGTTAATAGGATGCCACTCTACCCCGAAACCGTGCTCTTCGCTTCCACAGAGGAGGTCCACGGCTCTACGGCCACTCTACACAGAACCCACCGGAACTCACCCGGAGAACTGCACGCAGGCAGAAAGCAAGGCTACCCGAGAGACCAGTGGCAACAGAGCAGCAGACGAAAGTGATGTGAGGGTTGTACACGCTCTCGCAGACAGTCTTCCTCACTCAGGGTATTTTAGCTGTTCTGGTGACAACAGATCTTTTTTTTTTTTTAAATAAAAAAAAGTAAGACTAGCAGTAAATGTGTTCAGACATTCTCTCAACTTATAGACAGGTATTAGAAGACACGTATAGACATGTATTGACTTGTATTAGAAGATAAAGCAAACTTAGCTGTTTATCACACACGTTAATGAATTAAGATACTGCAGCTCTGTGACACCACCTTCACTGACGTGTTCTGAGGTAAGAAGACGATGATAAACTAGACAGTTCGGTCTCTTTTTTGTCTTCCTAACCATTCTCACGGAACTTGAGAAAACTGCTATCGCTAAATACATAAATATTTATTGTAAGCATGCTGACTTTGCTTTGACGTATCACCCCTCTCTGCTGTTTTGAAGATACAGAGAGGAAAATACAGCTGGAAATTGCAGGATATTTTTTTTTTCCTGCAGATATCCAAAGAAAATTTTTTACTTAGAGATGGGGTCTTACTAGCCGGCCTTGGTTAGCCTGGAACTCTATGTAGGCCAGGCTGGCCTTGGATCCACAGAGGATCCTTCTGAGTGCTGGGATTTAAAGTTGTGGGCCACCACACCTGGCTTCTTCCCTATCAAAAAGTTTAAGCCTGAAATGCAACTCATAGTCTCTGCGCCTATTTAATGTTGAAATAAAAAATAACATGAAATCAAAACGCTCCACTTGTGGTAGGTGAAACGCACACTACTGTCAGAGGATGTGCAAGAAATGTGTCTCTTTTTTCCTCTCTCTTTCTCTCTCTCTCCCTCTGGGGTGCCCCCCTTCCCTCTCTCCCCATATTTCTAACAATAAATCTTATGCCGTGAAAAAAAAATTAAGAGAGGTTGCGCTTTAAGTTTACTGAAAGCGATTTCAATAAGGAGATATAGAAGCTCCCGCAAGCAGAACATGAGACAGATAAACATGGCGGTTCCGGAGCCAAAGTGTAACACTGAAGTAGGGAAAAGGACTGTGTGAGTGGTGTGAGGCAGAACCAATGAGAGGCGTCTGCAGCATTGCATGCTGGGAAGCAACTGAGGCCAATGAAACCAACAACAGATTCCATCTTTATAAAAGTAAATTCTAGGTAGACATGCTTTGGTCCAGGGCAGCTAAGTCTCCTTGCAGATTGGAGGAGTCTGTATGACAGGCTCAGTGGATGCACAGGGCACTGTGGCTGAGGCTAGCGGGCACTGAGGTTACCTATCTTATCTCTAGCTCCCTCAAGGGGTTCAAATTCTCAAAGCAAAGGTCTCTCTGCAATATGGCTTCCACCCTGTCAAGTATGGAAGGAAGACAATGCCTTGGTTGGTAGACCCAAGCACATTTAATAAGTTCAGCATTTTCTGGAAAACACTGCAGTAATGTTTTTGAGTTCAAGCCTCAATGTTGTTGGTTGGTTTTTTTTGTTTTGTTTTGTTTTTGTGAGGTTGGCAGGAATGTGTCATCCTGGTGTCTCAATCCCTCTAGGGCTACTTATAAATTTGAGCTGTTAGCTGTAAACCGCCAGGCGGATCCTGGAACATGGCACACAGCATGGAATTGGTGTACTGTCGGCCAGCTGTCATTCCGACAGCCTCCCAAAGGGCAACAGTGGTCCCCTTGACCTCCAGGCACATCCTGTCTCCACGCTGAAACACAATGCCTGGATTTGAGCTTAGGAACCCTAAGTCTGTAAGAATAAAGACACCACCTCAGGATGCAGTTACCAGGCTTACAGAACTTCTGCCTCTATGCAGCAGAGATGGACGCTCTTAGGGAAAGCTAATCTCATACTAGTTTACACTTTATAGTTTGGGTAACGGATTACATCACGTGACAGGAACCGATACGAGGTAAGGACAGACACAGTAACTCTCTTTCCACTGTAAACCAACAGGCACGCGGGGAGTGGGGGGGCCCTTGACCCCCTCCTGTGTAAACTGGAGACACAGCAGGAAGTAAGCAAATTCTTCCCACCACGCGCTCTAACGCCAGTCCAGAGACGCTGCTAACTGATGAGCCTGCTTCCTCCTTTCTCGAGACCGCGGCATGAGAGGTAAGCTGAAGCCGATGGCTCATGACTGCCGACTTTTCAAGAGAATTCTGTTACCCCTAGATAATTCTGTTCATGGCTTTAGTTGTGCAAAACTCCCTTGTCTCTATGTATCTGATGTGAGAGGAAACAAAAATGTTCATTAATAAAAAGCAGAGAAAACACAGGGCCAAATCTTCGTATCTTTTAGTATACATTTATCTCCTTCCAAATTAATGGTATGCAACTTGCTATCCAAGAAAGATAACCATGAAAAAATAACTAAAAGTAGAACTATTTTCAACAATTCATAGCTAGATGATATAAGTATCTTAAAGTGTCCAATATCAAAATGCTGTACCAAACCTTCTCTTTTGCATTTCAACTCTAAGCTAACGTTTAGATTAAAAAAGAAAACAAACAAACAAACAAACAAACCAAATTGATGTACTAAATAGTTAAAGACATTTCTTTCATAGATTAAGTAAAGAGCTCTTAATTTCTCTTTTTAAAAAGACTCAGAGCAGCCCGGAGTGGTGGCACACCCCTTTAATCTCAGCACTCGGGAGGCAGAGGCAGGAGGATCTCTGTGAGTTCAAGGCCAGCCTGATCTACAAAGAGAGTTCCAGCACAACAATTAAACAGAGAAATCTGTCTAAAAAAAAAACTGGGGGGGGGGGCGGGGGGAAGGTTCAGGGCAACCAACCAAGGCCCAGAGGGGCTTCCTGAGGCTGAAACACCAACCAAGGACCATGCATGGACAGGACCTAGGCCCCCTACACAGATGTAGCCAATGGGCAGTTCAGGCTTCATGTGGGTCCTCTAGTAAGAGGTGGGAAGGGGGGCTGTCTCTGATATAGACCCTGATGCCAGCTTTTTTGATCACTTCCCCTTGCTGGGATTACATTGCCAGGCCACAGGGGAAGACGGTGTGACTTGTACAGTACTGATGTGACTTGATGAGCTGGGGTGAATGGCAAGGGAGGCTCCTCTTCTCTGAGGAATAAAGGATGAAGGATGGAGGGAGAAATGGTGAGAATGGGAAGAAAGGAGGCTTCCTGAGACTGAAGCTACGACCAGGATGTAAAGTGAATAAATTAAATAAATAAATAAATAAATAAATAAATAAAGCAAGCAAGCAAGCAAGCAAGCAAGCAAGCACAGGGAACATCAAGAAGAGGGGGAGGAATAACTGAAAAAGCCAGAGGACCAGGAGGAAGCACGCTGTGAGAATTGTGTCTAGATTTGCCAGGGAAGACACATTCACATAATCTCAACAATACAGCTGCCTATACAAAACCCAAACAGTGACAGCACCAAGTGACATGCCAGCGTGGATGAAGGAGATCTTATGGGAGTCCTCAGCCCGGGATGAAGAGCTACTGGCAATTCACAGCCACTAAGAGATGGAGAAAACCTCTTCCTCAGGGATGAGCCACCTATTGGCTTCTCCAATATGAAGCGGTCAGCCCTAAAAACGTACACTATATAAGCAACATTAAACAAACTCAGCAGTTTGTATTTATATATTTGTTTATATATGCACGTGTGGGGCGATATGAAAGAATTACAGAGAGGGAGAATGTAGGGGTGGGGGATGGGAGGGGTTGGGGGGAGAAGAGAGAAGGGAGGTGTGGTGTAACTATAGTTTAATTAAAATTATTATGGGAGACACAGAGGGAAAAAGGAAAGCTGACGCTGACTTCATATGATTTGACCGGTCTATTTCTGAAATAAAGATGCACGAGTTTCTGCAAAAAAAATTATTCCCCATAACATTTTAAAGATCTGCACCCCAGTGAATTAAGCCACTCTTAGCACATGAAAAAAAATATATATGATTACATAGAATTCTCTAAACAATAAACAAAAAAATGCAAAGCAAGAAAACCTGCCATTCAGGCAAACCCACGTAATGATTTAGCACAGGCAAGCCAGTTTAAAATAGGCTATGAGGCGATGATGCTTAGGACAGACACTTAAGGATCTGTTAGGTGTGATGCGTCCCAGGATGCTTTGCCTCCGGAACTCCAAGGACTCTTCATTCATTCATGAATAAGGAAAGAAGGCTAACGGAGTCAAGGCTGCTGACCACACCAGATTCTTCCACAGTCAGGACCCTCTCAGGACCACCACTCCCCACACTTCCTGTAGCTCTTAGTTAGGACTCCTACGCTTTCTTTCTCCAGAAGTCTGACAGAAAAGCAACGGCATTTACCCTCCTATGACTTTTCTATGATTCATGTGTCTGAGGGAAATGAAAATGCCAGAATCCAACTTCCTAGGTTTTTTTTTGTTGTTTGTTTTTACAAAAAAAGACACTGAGAAACAACTTTCACTTTAAGAGGCTGTACCTCCACCGTTGTGTACACTCAAGCTGGCATTTGGGGGTGTAAAAAGGAGGCAATGCCAAGGCCCCTTTACTTTCCAGCTAGCAAAAGGGAAAGCTTTATTTTGTCCAAAGCATGGCACTTATTACTAAAGCAATGAATTAAAAAGCTTCCCTGGGAAGCTTGCAGGTGGATTTTCCCTTTTCGTATCTGCAAGTAGGTATTTTCAAATGAATTACTTGAAAAGTTTGGTATGGATACTGCTAATACATTTTCTTTTTACTAAATATAAAACCTAAGAAAAAGGGCAAAAATATCAAAATCAGTCAACAAGGGCATTTTCAAAGACATTACAGACCATCCTGACTTTCTTTGTTTTGTCTTTTCTTGGAACAGGAACTCCTTCCTGTAAACACTGGCGTACGCCCTTTATGGAAAGGGATGTTTCAGTTTGTAAAAAGTGAACTGCAAGTATTATTGCCTTCAAAGATCCTTTCACGAATTCCTTTGTATATATAAACTCCTTTGATTACTACCTGAATCTGAAAGGATGTAGACTTTATAGCTAGGGGCCATTGTTGTACCTCGCTTCCCTATTGCTGTGCTAGCACTGACTGAAAGTCACTAGAGAACAGGATTCCAATCACTGAGGAAGGCCAGGGCAGGAGCCCGGAGGCAGGAACAGAAGCAGAGGCTACTGAGGAACGCTGCCTACTGGCTTGCCCCTGTGGCTTGTTCAGCTTGCTTTTTCATACCACCCAGGACCCCCATCCACCTACCCTAGGGATGGCACTGTCTTCCCACTCCTCTATGAGCTGGGCCCTTTTACATCAAATGTTAACCAAGATGATAGCCCACAGGCTTGCCTATGGGCCAATCTGATAAAAGCAATCCCTCAATTAAATTTGCTTCCTCCACAAACAACTAACCAACACAGCAAAGACTTAAATTTTTCTTTTTGAAAAGGTGTATAAACCATGGTGCAGAGCAGCTGTGTTACGGTTAGCATGGCCTACTGAGATCTCTCATGAACTGCTCGCTCCACTAGTCCACTCGGCCTCTGAATGAAAGCTAATGCTAGGAAGGACAGCACACTGTCCTTATACTTTGAATGTCATCAAGTATTCAAGGAACCTTCGGGTGTGTGCTACAGTGTCAATCTTTTTGAAGGCATTACAATTTTTTTTTTTAGTTGACCTACTACTTTCTATGTGAGTTCCAGAAACATCTTTCACTGAAATCATACGGGCACCCCATTTCAAATGAACACAATGTCATTTTCCCCTCTATTATTACCCAGAGTGCCCACCTATTACACAAGCAGCTACTGTGTGTCTTTGTAACAGCAAACTATCACAGTCTCTAAGAGTTGATAATGATGTGTGTTCCTTTCTGCTGTGTGAGAGCACACTGTGTCTTCGCCTGTCTTCATTCCATTAGGTGGTAGAACATGGTAACGGGGATGCCCACACAGGGCTATAAAGCAGGCTTTCTCAACCTCGGCATGCATTACTCACACCCTAGGCTGGAGAGCTCTGCTGTGAGTTACCCACTCTCCTTGGCACTGCAGTGTGTTTAGCAACTCTCCTACCCTTTACTCAGCAGATAGCAGTCGCACCCCTCCATTTCTGACAGTTTAAAATCGCTTTGCGGGCTGGAGAGATGGCTCAGAGGTTAAGAGCACTGGCTGCTCTTCCAAAGGGTCATGAGTTCAATTCCCAGCAACCACACGGTGGCTCACAACCATCTATAATGAAATCTGGTGCCCTCTTCTGGCATGCAGTCTTTACATGCAGACAGAACACTGTATACATAATATAAAGAAATCTCTTTTTAAAAATCTCTTTACATATTTCCAAATGCCCCAGGAGCCATTTTACATTCACCTGTGTCCTGGGACCATACAGTGTACTTAACTCTGAATAGTACGGATGTAGAACTGGTATAACTCAGGTCTTCCTGTGTACTACAGTTGTTATTGTATCTGCACATATTATTTCTGTGTTTTTTTTTTCAGCACATAGGCTATCCCACAGGACCCACCAAACAAGCATTGGCTAGCATCACGCTGGCTAGCATCATGCCAGTCATCAAGAGTGACAGATGGTAAGGGCTGGGAAGATGGCTCAGTTGGTTAAGTATCTGCTGTGCAACCATGAGGGCCCGAGTTTGGATCCTAGCACCCACATAAAATAGAGCACAGCAGCAAACACCTGAACCCCAGTCAATGTGGAGGCAGGCCAGCCAGTCTAGCCAATCTGTGAGCTCTTGAGTTCAGTGGAGAGCCTGTCTCAGCAAGTAGAGAGCAGCAGTAGAGAGTCTTTGGCTTCTACAAGGCACTCACCCATGTATAGTCACGCATGCGCACTCACACACATGCTGGTGCACACTCTTGTGCGTCACACACAGTAGAAGGAGCACTCTTGCAAGAAGCTTTCACTGTAGTTAAAAAAGAAGAAGACAGCCAATAGTGATAGGCAGGAGAGGACAAGCTACAACACAGAACACAGTAAGATGATACAGGTTTCTCAAGGCGGGAGTAACCATTGTCAGCATGGAAGTTTCCAGAAAACACTCCTAAGGAGACAAGTTTAACCTCTGAAGATAAGTGAAAAATCAATCAGGGAAGACGAAGGAAAGCAGGTAATTCTTAGAGGGTAGCCACATGACCAGGGTGCCTGCATGGAGAAAGTGGTCAGTCCATGTGAGGAAGCCAGGTAGGCAGAGGCAGACTAACGTACAACGTACAACAGGCAAGAGTGTATAGGGAGATCCAGATTACTGAGAAAATAATAAGTTTGACAAAATGGTAGATACATTGCATGGGAGGAAAGTGTACCATGAACTACAAGACAGTTACTGAGAAAAAAAATGAAGAGTCATCTGGTTCTCGGTCGAGGAAACACTAGAAGAGGAACAATGACAGCGAGCAGGAGAAATGGCACCAGGAACATTCTAGACGGGCACCTATAGCATCTGGCTCATGTTATGCCACAGCATGTAAAGGAGAAGAGGTTTCAAGTCTTTGTGACTTGATAAAAAGGATAGAGAAACACATAGGGATGGACACGGATGGACGGATGGACAAATGGATAGACAGACAGACACACATACACCATGCACACACTGGGTATGTGTCTGTTTCTCTGCATGTATCTCTGTCTCTCTGTGTGTGCCTCTATCTCTCTGTGTATGCCTCTATCTCTCTGTCTCTCTGCGTGTGCCTCTGTTTCTCTGTGTGTCTCTATCTCTCTGTGTGTCTCTGTCTCTCTGCGTGTGCCTCTATCTCTCTGCGTATGTCTCTGTCTCTCTGTGTGTGCCTCTATCTCTCTGCGTGTGCCTCTGTCTCTCTGCGTGTGCCTCTGTCTCTCTGCGTGTGCCTCTGTCTCTGCGCATCTCTATTGGCTAAGTTCTTGCCACACAGCTGAGATCCCGAGTTTACTCTTCAGGATCTACTCAAGAAGGTAAAGATCTGGGGAGACAGAGACTGGAAGATCCCAGAGCCCTACTGGACAGCCAGTGTGGCAGGTCTGGTGAGCCCTAGATCAACTAAGACTGTCTCACAAAACAGGGTGGACACTGTGTAAGGAATAAAGCCCAAATTTACCTGCATCCTCCCTGAGCATGTGGGCACATGCACACAAGGGAACGCAGATCCTCGAACAAGGGAAAGTGGCGCCTGTGCTAACCGCCTGTGCTGACCGCCTGTGTTGACCGCCTGTGCTAACTGCCTGTGTTAACTGCTTAAACATTCACAGGTTTCCTCCATATGACTCAGCTTAATTAATCCCAAGAGTCACTTTTTCACTGATTGTTTTATTACCTCATATGGATCACTGCCATGTTATAAATGGAGACATTAAAAAGGAAACTATGAAAGAATCAGCCTCTATGGTGCATGAAGGCGATGAAGAGCGATGTCATCTATGAACCTTAAAAACAACAACAGAAATGTGGCCCTGATTTCCTAGCAGAGTCCAAATATAAGAAACTCAAGAATTCAATGGCTGGCCAAATAAACAGTTCAACGACCCTTCTGACTTCTAACCTTCACGTCCAGGGTTCCAGTTCCAAATACATGCTCAGGAAACCTTGTTTTCCAACCCCTTTCTGTGGGCTTTCTTCTTCTCAGACACTCATGAGAATGGAAAACGCTAGCATTGGAAGTGCTGACATTTTGGATATCAGTATGAATTGCTGCACATTCCCCAATCTCTACCACAGACCTGTGAAGACCTTTTACCGTCTATAAACTGACATTAGACAGTGCCTTTGCAACGCTTGGAACTGTCAAAGCTTAAACTTTGTTTGATGTAGAGAGCTGTCCGTCAGTCATGACCTCTGTCAGACAGCACAAGTGTCTCTTCCAGTTGGGACAGGTAAAATGGGTGCAGAGACTATCAAACATCCCTGGGGGCAAAGTCACTCCTGACTCAGTGCAACTGCTGTAATGTCAACTTGGGGAACAAATCCATGTTCTTACAATATCATGTTTAAAGACTAAACAACAGAAGAATTAGATAAGCAACTAGTGATCGTTTATAATGTCCTCACCTTTAAGTATCCGTTGTCCTTTCTATTAACTCAAAGAGCTGAAGTCCCTATCATCAGTTTGGAGTTTGTCCTTTATAGCATTTGCTAGTAAGTTAGTTATACAAAAGGTGTTTTCCACCCAGGTACCCAGGTAAGCTTTCCTGTTCAACAGTTTAAAAAAAAGAGACATTTTCCACCATGGTGCTCGTAACTTTTCATTATGAAGAGCACAGTTTCGCCTCCCAAAGCAAGAGAACACAAGAGATCACCATGGCCAAGGGTTGGTAATGCTCATCCACGCAACTGCAACCTATCTTGGGATCTCCTGGGCTAAGGACGTGACGTAGTTAATTAACATGATGTAGTGAATATTGGAGAGGGTTTTATATGCTTGAAACAAAAGAATACACACACACACACACACACACACACACACACACACCTACCTTTAAGTCTTGGAATGCAATTTTAAACCTGTCTACTAACATATAATGGCTCTGATATGTAAACTTCAATGTGTCTTAAGACTTATTCTAAAGCTTTGTCTTCATGACGCATGCAGTGTTTTATTCGCTGAAGGCTAAGACCACAGCAACTAGCATCAAGTCATCTGGTTCTCTCAGCAGCGTGAAGGCAGAGAGGTACAGGCCAGTCCCTCCTATGTTAGAGATATTTTCTCCACACCATACCTCCAGTTCTGCAGAAAGAACTGATCAGGATGAATGCATTAGCTTGAAGACCATGCAGCAGCGCTATGAGACCGCAACAGCCACATGGAAACAGAGGTTATAAAGGAGCCTGAGACAGAAAGACACACAGGAAGCACCAAGAGATGGAGGCAGGGCAGATGAGAGAGAGGAAATCTCAGGGCAACCCCCTCTACAAGACAGCACGTACTCCCTAGAGATTTCTAGAGTCCTGAATCCCTGTCCCAGAAGGCCAGATAGATAAAAGTTCTCACAAGAGCCTTGCTGCCTTGCCATGAGAGCCCTCCTTTTGGAGGCCAGCTACAGTGGGTCTTTTTTTAACTTCTAATCTTAAATCCATTGGCCAGGGCCTAACGCACCAAATTATTCTCTTTTCTTGGCTGTAATACATCACTTAAATTTCTACCCTTTGGGCCTGTGAAATGGCTCAGCGGATATGCCAAGGCTGATGACATGATTCAACACTTGAGACCCATGTTAGGTAATGAGAGAACTAACTCCTTAAAACTGTTCTCTTATTGCCAACACACACACACACACACACACACACACACACACACACACACACCACATCACACACCACAAATAGTTAACACTTCTTGTGGAGAGGGAAGTGGAAAGCCACTGCTTAGTGCACACAAACTTTTGGTCTAGGATGATGGGAAAAAAATCATAAAGCAAGCATATATAAAAAGCAGTTGCCAAAAAAATGAATTATTTGATGTTGCTGGATTGTACGCTGCAAAAATAAGTTCAAAGACATTTATTTTTACAATGGAAAAAGAAAACCAATCTATCTTCTTAAAAGAAGACTAACATATCCTGTCTGTAGAAGCGTCTAAACTTCAGAATGAAGCAAATCTCAATAGCTGGGAGATTTCCCCTTAAGAGACTATATGTGGAAACCATGAGCCAGATGCTTCCAATATAGAGCAAAGGAAGAACACTGGAGATGTACCTAGAACACCTGCAGGCTCTGAAGCGCCTCTTTGAGGTCCCCAAGCATCCCTGAGTTTTAGCTTCTCATCACTTTATTTCCACCTCTGTGAAAAGACAAAACTAAATGCAGGATGGATTTGCCTATGTATCCCCATCAGAGAACCTGGGGCAGGGAGATCTGGGGGATGTGGGGAAGGAATGAAGACACAGGCTGGTTACCAACGGTCTCCATGTTTCAAGCAGTCAGTTTACATCTTAATAGCTGACAGCTGTGTCTGTGGAAGCAGATAGTAGGCATGGTGAGCCATGAAGATCATGTTGGTGATAACACCAACAGAAACTTAACACGTGGACCAAAGCAAGAACAGTTAGCGTGCTAAGCTCAACAGCTCTGCTACATCAAGGCTAAAAGCTGGATGAATTTCCTTCATGCTTCCCCAAAAGAAATGTGTGAAAACCTAAACAAGGAAACGCATGCTTATTATTCAAGTTTTGGACAATATATTAGCAACTTAAGATTAAACCACACTGAAGTTCTCAGTTGCACACCTTCAGGGCCCAATCTAATTTCTCTTGCCCATTATTCCCTTGTGCTTTTAGGTGCCCATTTCTCTGCTGGGTCTAGATGTTTCTGGCATACTAACTTTCACCTTAGGGTTATATTTAAAGCTCTAAGAATATTTGTTTTCAATTTTACACATTTTGGTTTTGTCGCCTTCTCTTTTGTTAAAATCTACTCTCTGAAATTTTCCTTGTGTTTTTCTTCTCATGTTTCAGTATTCTATCATCTTTAACTTCCTGCTTGATTTTTTTTTTCAAGGAGACTAGGGCAAAGAGGAAGGCCCAGAAATTCAGGAAAAGCCTTATACAATTAGCATATGCAAATAAACAGCTAACTGAGAGGAGGGCTGCAACAGCCCCTACACACACACACACACACACACACACACACACACACACACACACACACACACCCAGACCCAGAGGCTGGCAATCCCACTGGTGAAGCAAGGCAACAGCTTCCCGCGCACCACACCAGTGTCCGAGAGTGGCCTAGGGTAATCTGTATCACCGTAACACACACTCCAGTGGGGTAGAGACAAGGTACCCGCGCATCTGTATGTGGGACTACACTAATAAAGAACGCTGAAGAGTCCGAGCTGCAAGACAAAACAGCCCCAATTCTCTGTCCATTCGCCATTTTCCCTCGGAAGTTATTTTGTCCAAATGCACTGTCCCAGCTCAGGTCCCTTTTCTGGGACACACGGACCCCAGAACCCCTCCAGAGATACCCACTGAACTGCTAGTGTGGCTACCTCAACCTCTCAACTTTTCTGTCCATAGATGGATTCAAACACTGAAGATGATATAATCAAATCATAACACAGTTGGCTTTGCTTTTCCAACAGGCATAGCTGCCCTTCTCCCACCTATCATGGAGAGAGAGCTGTATACAGCCAAGTGAGAATTTTATTTGTTATGACTCACAGCAAGCACCTCATTAAAACTGCCATTTTACTGGGATTCAAACAAAAATAAATCTAGAAGTATCTTCTTCGTACTAAAAAAAAAAAATCATGCAGGAGTTTTGGCCTTAAATTTTATTTTATTCCAGTTCTTTGATGACCAGACTACCTCCTAAAGTATGTGACTGTCGATATGGTTTTCTACTATGTAAACAGAATACTCACCAAATCAGTAAACATCAAAACGTCCACTTTTATACCATGGCACAGTCTCAGAAGCTTGTGGTTTTAGGCACACAGTACTAACTTTCAGATTCCTTCAGCAGCCTCGCTGACAGCACCGGAGACGAGGGTTTTGCTTCGTTTATATTGAACATTGACCTTCTACTCCGTAAGTCATTTGTGATGTTTCAGAGAGCTCTGTTCTTAAGTTACAATTGTCCAAAATGACATACAGCAATGCTGTAGATATGCCCGAAACACACAACTCCCTTTAACTACCTTCTACAAGGTAAATGCTGCTTCCGTGCTTTACTGTGCAATCAGCAAGTGTTCTGATCACAGACACTGGCTTTGTAAGACATCTGTCTTGACCTACCACTCACTATACTCTCTAGTCATCAGCAGAGTGAAACTCCACCGCTCAGTTCTGTGACAGCTTCTACTCTTCTGTAAATCTCGTGTTCTGGAAGGAGCACTCCTCATGTAACTTTTCACATGTTTTGAGATTGGGTGGTCAGATGAACAACCAGTCCACAATCCATTTCCAGCCAGCAGGAGCAGTCAAAAAAAAAAAAAACACCAAAAAATACAAGTATGTTTCTGAGTGAGAGACATTCAAAGGACTACAGTGACTGCGTACTTTCAGTATGATTTATGTAACACTCCCCAAACCTCAAAGCTAACTTTTCATTTGAATTACGTGCACAAAAAGATTAGGGCTTTTCTGTAGGGATTTTTGCCTTTGCTTATTAGCAAGTGGCTAAAGGGCCAGACATCCTTCCTACTTATGAGGCCTCAGTGAAAATGAAAACATGTAAATGCATTTAATAGTACTGAGGGTTTTTTTTAAAATTAAGGTCATTGCGATGGCCGGTGCTGACTGTCATCTTAATAGAACTCAGAGTCCTTTGGGAGATGGACCTCTGGGTATGCCTATGGGAGATTGACTTGACGATATCAGTGGGCATGAGCAAGTCCATCTTAGTGAGAGGCCTGGCAACTCCTTGTGCAGGCAATCCTAAACTGCAGAACATGCAGAAAGTAGGCCGAGCACCAGCAAGCTTGCATCCGTTCCTGTGTTTTCACTGGGATATGATGTAACTCACCTCTTCAAGCTCCTGTTGCCTTGAATTCATCACCAAGATGGACTGTATCTTGAACTGCGAGCTAAAATCAAGTCGTCCTTTCCTTCCTTAAATTGCTTTTCTCGGGGTATTTTTTTTTTAATCACAGCAACAGGAAAAGAAAGTAAGACAGCCATATTCTTGCTGTAATGTCACTAATTTCTTCATTGTAAACCACCGTTTTCCTTATAAAAATATATTTCTAAAGAAACAAAATATCCAGATATTCAAAATAGTTTTAAACAACTTGATATGTTAAAAAAAAATCAACACAGAGAAACTGTCAGCCAGGTCCTGCAACTGATGGCATGACAGCTTAGGAAAACTCAGGGAAACCTGAGGTGTAAGGTTTTCTGAAAAATTTCATTTCCATCTGCACTCACCATTAACTAAGGGTCTAGAATACAGGGCAAAGGAGTAAAAGCCAGCTGACTTTGCTCACAACAGTAGGCCCAATCTGGACCAGCTAGAAAGTGACATGGGACCCACGAAGCAGAGCCACTATTTCCTTTGCTTGCCTTGTCACTAATCAGTAAGCCTTTGGTAAAGCTGAAGCAGCAAACGCTGTAGATGTTTGAACTCTGTTTCCTTCCGCTTCTGTCTGTTATTAGTTTGCACAGAGACAATAAAAACCAAATGAATTATAGCAGGACTGTCCCAAGAGGTAAAGAAATGTTTACTTATAGTCCAGAGCCAAATCTACTTCCTTAAGCTGAGAATTTAATAAAACACAGGATCTAATGCTATGCTAAACAGAATAGTTAGTTCATCCTAATGCCAGTTAATAAAAAAACAGAAAATAGAAGAAATAATTGCACACTTATTATTAGTATTTTTTTTAAAAAAATAATGGTTCTGAGAAATCCTCAGCATGGACCAAAGTCATTTGATACCAACAGACAGCTTGGCTGGCAAGAGAAACCAGGAAATGCTGACTCATCAAGAGCATATACAACCCAACTGTCAGCACTTCTCACGCCAGACTCAAAGGTGAGCCTCCTTCCTTTGACCTGCCACTCTTCTGCTTCTCACATGCTTAGTGCACAACTATGGAATGCTGAACGCAGGCTCAACAACAGCAAACAGCAACTTAAGAGCACCAGCTTCATGCATAGACCATCTATATGTGTCTAATAAAACCAACTGTCTGAAAAATACATACATAATCTACATATATATATACTCAATTATTTTTCATAATCCATATGTACACACATAAGAAGTCCATGACCAACAGAATGAAAACACTAAGGAGCAATCAAACCTTCTAGCTGTAAAACGGGTGTGCATGTGGGAGATAGTTGTTGGCACAGAGGTGTGTGTGTGTGTGTGTGTGTGTGTGTGTGTGTGTGTACGCATGTGCGCACGCACATGACCCTTGGTTCAATCCCCAGTATCAAAGATAATTATGGGCAATTTATTTTTGTCAGAATTAAACTGTTCTACCTCTAGTTTTCAGCAACAGAACTTGAAACGGTATCCGTACCTCAAAAACCCAGGGTACTTTTATCAGCATGCCCTTTATATTCACTTAATTGGCCAGATCTTTAACAGTCTAATCCAAATTATCTTTGCATGAATTAAAACGCTTGTAGCAATAGAGAACTGTATAGAAAACACTGCCCTAGAGCTGAGATGTGTGGTCTAGTCATTTAAACGTTGTGTCTTTATCTGTGAAGTGGGAGTGATAACCCTACCCTAGCTCCCTTCTTTGTTGCTAGGTGAACAGAACTGAAGTGGACAAAAGTCAAGATAAAAATGTAACGGGGCATGTAGTGGAGGGGGAGGACGATGGCGACCGACTCTCATTCTCACTGTGTAGCCCAGGCTAGCCCTGAATTCTGGGTCTTCCTGCACTTCCACACCCAAACTCGTCCATTGGGGAGCCTTCCACAGGAGCACTGTGTGTACAGGAGTACAGAACGGCGGCTCAACAACTTACTCATGGTTTGTCCTACGGACACTAACGTCTCACTCTGTTGTTTCCCAGGACATATGCATGCATATGAGGCTGGCGTCAACCTACAATTAACAGAATCAAATCTGGACTGTTCCGTGGTCTAGCTTAAGAGCAGGTCTGCCACTGGAAGCTGGCCCAGGATGCGGAGGCTGGGACGAGGGGCAGACTTCTTCCATGCAAGCTACCACCAGACTCTCAACCTGGACCAGTTATTCAAAGTCTCTCCAGGCCTATTCCGACCGTGGTGAAGAAAGAAGATGTGATTCATAGTAATTTGAGATCTGGGAATCTTAGTTTTATGTAAAAATGTGTTTACAAAGACACGGAGTCCTAAACTGCTGTAGAGTGTCCCGCTGTATCTGCCCGAACCCATTTCTTGATCAGAATTGCTAAGTAAACTCACCATGCAAAGGAAGACAATGTGAGAAACAAGGATGCAGAAAGCTGGGACAGACAGAGAAACAGAATCAACCCTATATAATATTGCTTGTCTTTAAAAAAAAAAATGCATCAACACTTCCTTCATTCAAGCCGTTGGTTTTGTTCCTAACTGCTTCCCCCAACATATCTAAGTGCGGCGAGGACATTCCCAGCTCTTACTGCCAAGTTAAAATGAAAACGTTCTCAGTCTAGAAATGATTGAGGTGGTTTTCTTTAATCAAATTAGAGCAGCCAAATGTTCCTTTCAAAGGTAACTGTCTACCCTGCAGCTGTATGCAAACTACCACATCAAATGTGAAGGGGGGAAATAGCAATAGAATTGCGTCCTTACAGTCCTAAGCTAGCTGCAGAGATGGAGAGACAAAAGCATCAGGGCCAGCTCAGAAGCACTTTCACAGGGAGCTTCCAGAAATGTGCTGACTTCACAAACTCCGAACAAAGTACTGAAACTTCCAGTATATAATTAGCTGGTTTAGGGAGGCGAGAACATGGGGGAAATTCCCCCTTTTAAAAACAGCTAAGCAGCAATAGATACCTTGAGTCATTTACCCTGGTGACCAGAGCCTAAATGAGAAGCATTAAAAGACCGGCTGAGACTTCACTGAAAAAGAAATCTCATAGACCTTGCTTTTTCACTTCCTGTCTCCATCAAAAACACACCACGGTGAGTAAACCTGAGTAGGCAACAAGCTTCGGCTGAGTTTGTAATGATTCATTTGCATGCAGAATTTATTCTTTTAAATCATCAGACATGGGAAATCCCTGCAATGAATTCATTTATAGTTAATTACGCCTCTAAAGTTTTCTAGTTTGTTTCCCTTAGGAAAAAAAATCAGTTTGCCACCGTTCCAAATATGATGTCACAATTATCTCTCACACGTTCCGGTTACCAGCTGTTGGCTTGGAGATGGTACATTAACAGTGTGAAACCTACAACACAACAAGGGATTCAAGCAGCCAGGTGCAACGGGCATTGAAAGAATGAGGCAATGCTTGTTCTACACTTATGGCTCCTTCCCAGAAGATAATACTGTCTCCCAAATTAAAAGAAGGCAAGCTACACAGGGCAGACAGAGCTCTCGCGACCTCCCTATTTCTCTGAGCTGTTGCCTTTTACCCTCTCTGTTCCTGGTAGCGTTTATGGACTCCTTCCTTGGTTCACCCTTCCTCTGACATACCAAACTTAAGGACGGCTGCAACAAGGAAACATCCTAATAGGAGTAAGCAGTCCTTAGGCTGCAGCCATTCTTCGCCCATTAAAGGAGCAAAGTGAGATGTTCACTGTAACTATTTGCCTCGAGTCTTTCTCAGACGGGGCTGAAGTGAAAGAGACCCAGCTACAGAAGGGGCACAAAAGCACACACACACACACACACACACACACACACACACACACACGACCGCACACAGACGAACTTCGCACTCAAGAGCTTAGTAAATTTTCTAGATGGATTAAAATAAACATCAGCAAAGAGGTAATGACCTCCAACGTGAAAAATGGATAAAATAAACCGAGGAATCTGGAAGTAGCTTTTATTTGCGGATTTAATCCCTTCATTTCAAAATCATTAATTTTGTTTATTTTAATACACAATATTATATCTATATGTATATGTAAGTTTCATAAATCAGTAAACGTCAACGACGTACTCAAATATTTTTATTGGCGTGGGTCCAGTGCTCTAGAACCTGCCATGAGGGTTCTGTGCAGGAAGCAGGAAGTAGGGACCAAGAGCCAGAAGGTGCAATGGGAGAAAAGGGAAAGAATACAGCTCAGAGAGTCTGCTGGACATCTGACACTTGATCACAGTGTCCCCATGGTCACACCCTCACGCTCAGCACTCGGGAGGCAAAGACCACGCAACAGTATGTGAACACTCCTGCATGTATGTCTTAACAGTTGGTTTTCTCATTGGAAAGCAAAACTAAATTCTACAAGCCATACCGCCCACCCCTAATTCCCTATTGCAGGCAAGCTTCTCAGAAACTGCCTCAGAAATGAACATCAGTTGAGAGGAAAAGGTCCATATAGAAGCTGTATTAGCTATTGTGGCTTTATTAAAAACTTAATGTAGAGCGGTAGAGAGGTGGCTCAGCAAGTTAACAGCTTCCTGTGCAACTGTGAAGACCAGAGTTCAGATTCCCTGCAGCCACAGAACAGCTGGGCAGGCATGACTGTTGCCAGCTATCCTAGCACCCCCAGGCTAAGCTGGCCTGGTAGGCTAGCCAGGATCGATGAACTCTGAGTTCACTGGGGAAACAGTCTCAGAGGAAAACAGTGGAGAGTAACTGAAGAATGCTGTCCCGTGTCAACCCTGCCCACTCCCACACTTACAAAAAAGTATGTGAACATATGTATGCACCGTACATGTATGAACAAAAAATACACAAGCACGTGCACATACATACCACACACACATGTGTGCACACACTCATGCAAAAGTAAAATGCTCCACTAGACACATACTAAGCAAGAGGGCTCACCACACACCACACACACGCTCGTGCACACATGCATACACACACACACACACACACACGCATACACACGCATACACACACATGTATGCACACACTCATGCAAAAGTAAAATGTACAATGGACACACAAAGCAAGAGGGCCCAGGCATCTTACCTGCATCAACAACCAGGAACTGGATAAAGACAAGCAACAGCTGGTTTAAGATGCTAGACTACAGCTGAGCCTTGGCTGCCCTGGCATTCTGTCCGAAGACAGTTTCTAGACCGCAGGCCCAGGGAAGATTCCAGGTTACAGTCTCACTGGGTGAACAGACAGAAAAAGCAAAGTTCAAAAGACAAGGAGAATACTGAAAGCCATCCATCAGGAAAGGTTCAGAAGTCTACATGGCATCTATCAAGCTCTTCTGAGCATCACAGTTTATGCATGGACATGCTGCAAGCAAAGACCAGTTGTGAGGAAAGAGCCCCACAGAGCTGCACGTCCAATGACTGCTAGAGCTTATAGAGGGCAAGCAAATCTTTTAACTTCCTACTTGTGAAAGAAGAGTGAGCACAAGAGAAGAATGCTGCTAATGCTAGGCTGAGCTAGTCCTAAAGAAAGCACCAACAGCAACGCGAGGAAGTAAACTAAGCCTTTGAAGGATCAAACTGAACCTCAACCCAACTTGACTGCCTATTACAAAGCCAACACTCTTTAAAGGAACACAGCAAAATCCAGCACTCACCAGTGTACCATTCACAATGTCTGACCCTCAACATAAAGGTAAGCATACAGGAGAACGTGGGCTATAACTAAGAGGAAAATCAGTCCCCAAAAGCAGATTCAAAAATGACATCATTTATGAAACAGCAAAGACATTAAAAAGATTATGTACATATTATAATCATACTCAAAAGACTTAAAGGAAAACACAAATAAAACAAGGCAAAAAAATGAAAATAGGCTATCAATGATAAATCAGCTGATTGGTAGACCAAAAGAACTGTTACTAAACTTTAAAAGGACTAAGATCATATGAAATATTTTCTAATTACAACAGAATTTAATTAGTATGAAAATATATGTAAAATCCTTTATCTGTTTAGTAATTCAAAAATCTAGGGATCAAAGAAAAGTAAGTTATAAAAATTTTAAATATCTGAATTGAATGAAACTATGATATACTAAAAATTGTAGGGAGCAAATAAAGTAACACAAATGCCTATATTAAAACATTGCTATTTTAAGCTAATGATAAAATAAAAGAGATCTAAGTATTAAAAGGAAGGCAGCAACAAATAAATGGTAGAAAAACAAAAGAAATCAACGAAATCAGAGACTGGTTAAATGAAAAGACAAAAGTTGACAAAATAACAACAACAAAAACCCACAAAAGAAGAACAAAAAAGGAGAAATCAGAAGTTACTAACATCAGGCATGAAAGAAGAAACTACAGACATTTAAAAGACAAAAGAATAAAAATAAGGAATATAGATCACTAAACTCAAATCCTAGATGGAATACGCACATTGCACAAACCCCTAAAGAACACCCTTAGAAGATGTGACTCACTGTACAGCACCTCACACCCACTAATGAAATCTATTTTGTAGTTCACAGCAAATACAGGTGGAAAACAATTATAAACAAATCAAAACTCACATACCAACTGTTAGTCAAGATGAGGACTTCCACATTGCCAAAAGAAATGATAGACCAGTTTGGAAACGTTTGGCAGCTTCTTTAAAAATTAAGCACAAAATTGTCAAGCCAATCAGCAACTCACTTCTAGATGTCTGCCCCGGAAATGGAAACATATGTTCTATCAGTGCAAAGGTCTATACATGAGGAGTCATAAGAGCATCACTTATAATAGACCCATCGTGAAAACAACACCAACTGACCATTGACATGTGAACTAACAAACTGTGGTAAAATCAAGTGATGGGAAAGAATGAACTCCTGGCAGAGTCAACAACATGGATGAATCTTAAAAATACTGTCCATAAAAGCAAAAACAAACAAACCAAAGCAAAACAAAACCGCCCTGCTGCCAACACACACACACACACACACACACACACACACACACACACACACACACACACACACACACACGCCCTGCTCTTTGGCTCCATAAGCCAGAAACTCAAGAAAGGAAAAAGCAGATGATGATAGGAAGAAAAGTTGCCACGCGTCCCAGAAAGGGAGGCCACTGACACCTGAAGGGGAATATTTCAGATCTTGATTAAATTGGCAGTCACATCTCATGGGATGCTTAGTTAGTTCAACGAAATAAAGCACAGTAAAGAGACCACCACATGCATGTCATGGTGTCTCTGAAGTATGCAGGTTATGACAGGCCAAAAGGACAACAAAAATACAAAGGCAATCATAAACTCCAGGAACAAAAATGGTACAAGAAAGTCATTCCTTTAAGAAAAAGTACACTAAAATAGGGCACAGTTTTAAACACATGATGCAGAATAAGAAATATCTAAAGGAAGGACTACAAAGATCTTCGTGAATTACAAAGTCCAATGTGTGCAGAAGAAAACAGAAACACCAACGATTTGGCCCTGCGTTGTACCCTCTCTATAGAAATAATAAATGTAAGCATTTTACCAATCCAGCGTTCAACTTCCTGAGAAGCAAAGAAGAGAACATAAAGCATTTAACAACCAACGGGCATTGCGTTGCTAAGGGACTGCAGAGTACAGGGAAGTTAGGGACCGTCTCTTTCTTATTAAACCAGTCTATAAGATAATGAACTTGTTCAGGATTATTATATGAAATAAAAATATTTTTTTTTAAATCTAAGAGGCAATAGTTGAAGGAAATTAAATTCTCACCTTTAGACTAGGAAGCCCAAAAATAGTGTCTGGAGTTTAGTATCAACACACAGAACTAGCTTAGTACCTAGATTTGTGAAGGCAGCTACCAGTAACGCCAAAAATACCATTAAAAGATGATGTTGGGGAGGGGGAAGGCTGGGAGGTACAGAAGGAGAGCGAGCGGGAGCCACGTTATTTTGGTTTTGGTTGGTTGATGTTTAATTACAAGCACTTTTGTATATGGGCCAAGTACTGTTACCATGGCTACAGAGAAAGATGACTGTAAATGGACGTGGCCAATTCTTTAGCCCTCCTTCCATTATGGTGCGGTACAGACTCCCTCCTCTTGAATCTGTGGGGTTTGCACTCACTTGCAACCAACAAATCTGACAAAACTGTTTTGGGGGACCCTGGTTTTTGTAACGCAGAGACACCACATAAGCCCGACTACTCGAAGGTTTTGGATCTCAAAGGAAGCCTAGGCCAGGTGTCTACACCCTGGACAAACACAGATCAAGCTCCCCGCTGTCTCTACCCATCCGCCAACCACTTACGTCGCCAGCCTTGGGAACACACACTGTTTACAGGAATCCAATTCCTAGCTGCTGCATCGCTTCCATCTGAGACATCTTGGGTAGAGGTCTCCGCTCTTACTGTACTGAACTCCCCCCCCCTCTACTACATCCATAAAATGGAAGAAAACGACTGCATTAAACCCCTAAATTTTGAGGAAACTCATGACATGACGACACTGATCTGAACAGCATCACCTTGGAATGTAACTAACTTGAAGCTGAAAACTTGCAACAACTTCCCTCCTCTGCAAATTTTGGTACTGAACTTGAGTAATATACTCTGATGAGTGACTGGGATGGCACAATTTTTTTTCCTATGCTATTCTTCCCTTCTTCTTGACTGAAAAAGTATTTCTACAGCTGATCATGGCCAACCGACAGCAGGGCCCACAAGCAAACCTAGAAGAAAGTGCATGCAATCCTAGCACAAAGCGGAGACTCTTAGGAGTGAGCACTTAATGCCTCAGCATGTAAGAGATCAGACAGCACGCCATCTATGCAGGAGCCCTTGGAGCTTATAGGAACCATAGGAAACCTACACCAACCATTTTTGCAAGAATTCTTAATCCAGAGATATGAAGCTGTGTCGTGTGTGTTTCCACCAAAATATGCAAATCAAATCTGAAAAAAAGATCATCTACAGTAAGTATCATGATCATTTACTATTACTGATACAAAAGTATGGCAGTGGGAGAATTTGCAAGGGAAATATCTCATGGCTTTATCTGCTTGCCAATTATTACGTTATCAAACAGCTCCTGTTTCCTATAGTCCAATTTACGGTCAAGGATTCAACCACATAGTATCGTAATTATTAGGCTGTCTCATCCTGAAGACATTTAAAGTACGAGGTAGAAAAATAAAACACCTACTGAAACCTCATGTTGATTTACATTTTATTATCAGTGGTCCTATTCTAAAAGGGTAAGATTTCATCACGGTTTATCCAGCCACCCATTTACTTACAGAACACTGTTCTGGGTACAGGAAGTAATGCAGTGCCAGACAGATGGAGATTCTTGTCCTCTTGGAAAGCTTACGCTAATGGCAAGCAGACAGTACACATTTCACTCTTGCCCATTCTTGTACCTGAGTGGGCAACCTGCTAACAAGTTAACCATCTAACAACAACAACGGTTGAAATAAGGTCCTCAAGAAAAGCAACCAGACTGTGTGATTTACTGCTATAGAATTCTAAGAGGGACACTCTGGCTTTATTAAGTATGCACTGGCTCGAGTGTTTCATCAACAGGGCAGATGCCACGCCACATCCAGGAACTTGGGACCTCGTTGCTAGCCCCATACCAGTGTTTTCTATCCTCTCTCCTTCCGGTGTGTGTATAGTCCCTTCAGACACATAGTTCTACCCTAGACTAGTCTCCACTTGCCTAATGATGGATTCAGCTCTTTATCAACTGATGCAAAGAATGTACCATCCTTTGTAAATGTGCTTCTCTTGACTCATCTCAAAAGCCAGCAGCCCGCCAGCCAGCTTCCTTCCAGCCCAGGTTGGTCTTGAACTTGCTGTGTAGCAGAGACTGGTTTTGAACTTCCAATCTCTCGTCTTCACCTCCGTTAGGATTATAGGCACGTGCCGCTATGCACTGCTGGGTTCTAGGCCTGGGATTTGTATGAATGAATTCAATCACGTACAGGACTTGCTGAGATCACCTTCTTCACCCCATCCATGTCTGCCACAAGTGGAGAGACATAGAGAGAAAACTCAACAAAACAAAACAAAACAAAAACCAAAAAAAACAAGATGTTGCTTCTGCAAAACTACTTGGTATATCTCTAATCCCAGTTGGTATTGGTGGTAGTTAGTTTAAAAATCCAGAAGTTCATTAAAGTAAATCCCAAAAGCTAAAATGATTTAGAATGACCAACAAGATGTTAAAATTTTTTGTTAACTAGCGTGTAAAAAACATGCTATTGTGAAAATTAGGTTAAGTCACATATTCTCCATCTATATCATCTCTAAAAGCATCTGTTCTTCTTGCAGGAAGCCCAGGCCCCATTCCCGGCATGGTAACTCACATCCATGTGCAATTCTACATTCTAGCTCCAGCGGATCCAATACACTCTCCTGGCTTCCACAGGTACACAATGCACAGACACACAAGCAGGCACAACACCTACACTCATAAAGTAAGTCCAAAAATGACCGTAAGTAAATAAAAATAGATTTATTAAACTCAGTACCTGAAGTAAAAGCCTATTCTTGGGTCCTTTGTTTTTCTTGTTCTGTTGCTAAATAAGTGGTGTAACACTTGTATGCCTTTTAAAATCAAAAGCACGTTAGGATAAGTAAATGTTTTATACCAACCATTAGGAATAGCCAACCACAAAGGTTATGAGATGACTTAGCAGTAAAGGAAGCCAGAGAAGAGAGGACTTGCTAGAAATGGGTGCCTCTGAGAAGAGCCTGGCTCTCTTGCTCAGATCAGCTCGTCCTACTGACTGACATAGCACAGAACATCTGAGGGTCATGAAGAGGTTCTTAACAGAAGCAGACTCAGAAAAGAAGCAGAGGCGCAAATGTGTGACATAAAATGAGTCACTCCGCTTGAGATTTTATAAGGTGTGAGGAAGGGTGAGCTGGCACTTGCTTGCCAGTCCTGGCACTCTGTGCCCAATTCTTGGAACCCACATGGCAGAAGGAGAGTGGCCAGTTCTTCCAACGTATCCTCTGCAGGTATGTTTATGAGTGACCATCATATACAAAGAGGGGGAAAAAACACGAATAAATACGTGTGGGAAAATATTGCAATGAGCTAGCAAGCGAAGAATCTAAGTACTCGCTGAGTTGTTTTAAAGCACGAAACACAAAAGGAATCAAGGCCCCATTTGAGAGATGGCAGGACGGTGTACAGACCTCCACATGGGGAAAGAAAGGATCCCACTAACAGACTGGACCACTCAGACGCGGCACCAAGTAAACTCAACATCAATTTCCAGCATGGAGGAAAGGCTATGTTCTTCTGTAATACTGAACCCCCTTCTTGCTGACACCCCGAGTGGGAGAGCCATAAAAACACATACATGCAGCTCACCTGTGCACATGACAGTTTTCTCTGTGAAGTGTATTTTCTGTTGGAGGGGCAGGAGTTGGTTTTGCTAATTGCCATTTTTGTTCAGTCTGACCTCTTCACAGTTTCACCTGATCATGTCAACCCACTAACGCCCAAGGTATTGGAATAACTTCTTCCTCGACTGTTGAGAAACGGCACCCGAGAGACATTATTTTACCCAAGATAACATTACTATTAAGTTGAGGGGACAAGAAAAGAGTCGAAGTCTCCACAGTTATGTCGAGAGCTGGGACTGACTCGGACATGAATCCTGGCGCCCCATATTTGACGACCTCCCCTTGGTGGGGAGGTCTGATGGCACTCAGAGAACGAATAAGCAGGCTACCAAGATGAGACTTGATAGCCTATGACCATATAGTGGGGGAGGATGTCCCCCTCGGTCATAGACCTAGGGGAGGGGAAGAGAGTGAAAGTGGGAGGGAGGGAGGAATGGGAGGATACAAGTGACAGGATAACAAGTGAGTTGTAATCTGAATAAATTAATAAAATTAAAATTAAAAAAAAAAAGAATCGAAGTGTCCCATTTCTAGTCCGTGAGTAGTACACATCTTACTATTAGGGGAAAAAAAGTCTAAGCATATCCAAACAAGGGCCACTGGTCATAATGACCCTTCAAAATGTCATTCATCGTCACCTGGTGGATCTTCCTGCATTTTGGAGGAGGTTCTCAAGCTTCAAATCTTCATTTACGGGGTGGGGCAGGGCAGAGACATTCCAGTATGTGACCACTATGTGAGTCACATTTCAACAAAGATGCTCAGTGAACAACTGCTTGGTGCCGGGAACTCTGCCTTCTCTGACATTGTCATCTCTTCCTGATAAAAACAAGCACTCACCCCACTTTATTTGACACTCTTTCATGTGATGCAATTAATCCAGGGGGCCCTCTTCTTAGTACCCCCTTTCTATGGCATCAGTCATTTGCTACATATGTCTTCATTTTCTTGTCACGAAGTATACATGATCACAAGACACCCTCTGCCTCAGGGAATCTACAACTAGGACGAGTTGAGAAGGATTAGCGTATTTTCTATAATAGTTAATATAAGGGAATAAATATGTTCTAACTGCCTTGATGGTGCACCAATAAGAGGCTTATTAAAGAGCGCACCACTCAAGGCTACCTGAAACATTGGCCCCGAAATACAGGAAGTGTTTCAGAGTGGTGGTGGGGGGGGGGCCCCGAGCTGACATTCTGAAGTTGATTCCAAGTCAAGTCAGAGGAACAGACGTAAGAAGGGCACCTACAAGAACCAGAAAGGCCAGTCTGTCCACAAGTAACAAGTGCACAGAGAACACAAGAAAATACCATCAAAGTCAGCATCAATCATGAAGAAATGTAAGAAGCATTTAGAATGTGATTATGTACTTGAAGGTGTCAATGCACCTCATGTATGCCTAGATTAGAGTTAACACCTTCAAATCTTCCAATATCAATATCTGCAAAACCACGACGACTGTGCCTTTTATGTCTATTGTTATTGAATGGCAAGTATACGTTTCCTAAATAAATGAAAGACAGTAAGTGAAGTTAGGCAGCCCCACACTGGCTATTCTTCCAGAGGACCCACATGAAAGCTAGTAAGCACCTGCAAGCCTAGTTCACAGGAAATCTGACCTCCTCTCCCATGCTCCATAGGAACCATGCGCGAGACACCTACATCACGCAGAGAAAACAACCATATACAGAAAATATAAAGTTCCTTACGAATAGCTACTAGCGAAGCAGTACTCTTTTACAACAGAAAAGTGCTGTCCACTGGCTTGTTTGCTCAAATGTGCAATAGGCAATTTATAAATAAATGGATTTCCAATGATGTGCGTTAAAACAGCAACTCTATCAACTGAAATCTAAATGAGAAAAAAAAAACCTGAGGAACATTTGATATGTGAGCTGAGGGTAAAGATTCTGGTACAATGACAGATTCATGTCACATTTGTCCCTAACACACATGAGCACTGATGCAGAAATTAAGGAGGAAAAAGATGGTTCCGAAAGGAAATCTTCGGAGATTGGTTTATTACTGCAAGTGAAACATTCTAACCACACCACATAAGTACACACAAATCCTGGTAGCTAATTCAAGAATGGCAGGAGATACAACAATGGGTCTTAAATTAATTAGAAGCACTATGGTTTTTGTTTTTGTTTTAAATAAGGATCTTTCTCCACAGAGAGTCACTGACCCGAGTCTTAAACAAGACGAATACCACAGGAGAGTTATTCAAATGTGTGTTTCCTTTTTAGAGACTTTACTTTTCCTTGAGTCCACAGGGAGGTTCCATGAATTCCGTGACGATAATTTACACACAGCAGAATACAAGCGCAGAGCTAAAACCTCAGCGTTACTAATTTCAACTACAGGAAAAGAATGAGCAGAATGTCACTGTAAAAATGTCTGTTTACTAAACAGCTCTGACGGCTGCAACTTTTCAAGAAACCAGGGACGGAAGGAACACACATACTCTACACACTGAAGTTTAAATGGAGACCGATGTGCTGCTTTTCCTGTTTTCACTGAGGCAAGCACCCCATGGACTGTTCACCCACAAACAACACTCTTATTAATAAAAACCAAGACCTCTGAAAGCCTGGCTTTAAATTCATAGTAAAAATTAAATATATTATGTTCTTCAAGTCGCATTTCTTCTCTCCTTTTAAACTGCACGTTGCTAAGAACTTTAAAAAGAAAAAAACTGAGAAACATCTTAATCACTGAGCTGCAAACCTCATTTTCCTTTGCCTTTTAAAAACAGTGACTAAATACTCTAATAATAGCTTAATGTGTTTAAAACATGTATGGATTACAGCTTCGTCTGCTGACAGGCAATCACCTTAGCCTCCGGAGCTAATGCTTGAATTTGAATCACTTTGTTGTTCTTCTAACAAGCTCACAGCTTGAGTTTATCTGTGTCTCACAGCACAGAATAGCATCACATACGAGTTCTTGGCTGAGCATCTTATACATTCAGCGACTGCAGAACCCTTTGAGTAGCCAACCGACTGCCCAGGTACCTTTCCTGTAACTGGATTCTAGTAAAGATATCTCTCTTCAACACCTGCTGAAATCAATGGAGCTCAGGTATTGGCGACGCCTTTTTATATAGGTCAACTTGTATGTCCCTAAGGGAAAATTTAACCTGCACACATTGAGTGACTCTCACTAGTGTTCTGTTTATCTGGTTCTGGTCTACCCAATCAGCGAATTCTTGTAACTAATTTGCCACAAACATAAGCAGCTTTGTAAAACTGGGCGGGCTAAATGAGGGTAAGCAGTGACTGACATAAGAACAAGAGACAGTCTCCTGCAGCTCAGACTGGATTTGAACTTACCAAGCAGCTGGCAATGATTTGAACTCTTGCCTCGATTTGCTCTAGAGTTTCAGTATTACAAGCACGCCCCATCACGCCTTGCTTAGACAAATACGTTCTTTAAAGAGATGAGAGGGGGAAAAAAAAAGGAAAGAAAGAAAGGCTGGCAGGAAGGAAAGAAAAAGCCACACAGAGTAGCGCACACCTTTAATCTCAGCACTCGGGAGGCAGAGACAGGCAGATCTCTGAGTTAGAGGCTAGCCTTGTCTTCAGAGCAAGTTCCAGGATAGCCAGGGCTACAAATGGGGGGGGGGGGAGTAAGTTCACAAGAATAGCGATTCCCTCTGACTTGTCCATTGCCCCACCCCCTTTGTTCTAGAAACTGTCCTCCATGTAGTAGGTCCTCAATATATATACTTGGTGCATAAACAGACTGCTGATAAAAAAACAAGTTGTAGTTCATCTCTTTGTCTTCGCTCAGGATGGCAAACAGAACTTACGTGCGGAATGCAAAAACTCCAATCTTAACAGTCTGAACCTGGCAAAGGCTCCAGAATTCAGGATTACAAACCATAAAAAAAGAGCAAATCTGTGTGTCGGACACCACTGGCTCAGGAAGCCTGGGTCTGGGACACATCAAGTGCAGGTAAGCAAGAATGAAGTCAGTGCTATCCTGCAAGCTCGGAGTGCTTTCACACCAACAATAACAAGGCTGCCTTTCTGGTAAATCTATCAAAACTAAATCTTTAAACTTTTGAAAAAAAACCTAATATGTTTATTGTGCTCCTTCAAGATTAGATGCTTAACTACGTTTGGGTAAGGACTATAATTATGATCAATTACTTATGGCTTGAAGGCACTTAAAAAAAAGCATCTGCCCTTTTAAGCAATCTTTAAAAACCCAGGCTTATGAGAGTAAAACTTACACCAGGAAAGACAACAAATTACAGATTTGGGGTTTCAGTTTTGACACTCTCCCTTGGAAGGAAAAGAACTGTCGTTTATCCTCAATTTCCTGACACTGCCCCTAAAACTATTAAGCAAACCTCTAAAGTAAGAATTGCTCCTTGTTCAGCCAAACAAACAAGTCATGGGGGCAGGTTAGTGCTGTGGAAAAAAAAAAAACCCAGGAAAGAGACCAGGAGGGGAATGAAGATGGCCCATGGCTCGTGGGGATGTCTTCATCAGTAAAGGGCCATTCCATTAATCTCATGGCGTATAGCCAGTCAATTCCCCTTGCGGATAAATTCAGGGTACTGGCAGCTTCTTGGTCCCTGTTTGATAACAGTTTCCTCCAAGATTAAAACATTCCATCCAACAGGAAGCTCCTTAAGCAGGAAGGTAAAAAAAAAAAAAAACAAAAGCAAAAGCAAAAACAAAACAAAAACAAAAACAAAAACTCAGAATAGCTTCAGGAAGGCCTTGAAACTGACCAGGTTCACCAAGTCCCTCCTCGCTATAAAAGCAGACAAGCCGAGCTTTCCTCTGAAGCTAGGTCAGGCTGCAACGACTCAGAGACCAGACCATTCATCTGCAAGCAGCAGAAACCAGCCCAGCTGCCTGGAGGAGGTTGAGACCAACTGAGGCAGTCTGGAAAGGGTTGCCTCCAACCCCCAAGCCGGTTAGCTATGAGTGGGCTGTGCAGTGTGCTCCTGTTCCCAGCATCGTGAGCTTTGTGGACTTTGGTGATGCAGCTGTCTTTGTCATTTCTGCTCTAGTCACTCCTCGTCCATATTAGTGTAAATAACCCCAAGAAAATTCATTGGATTAGTAAGCTGGACTCTGGTGGTATTTGTACTTTGGTCGGCTGTGGGCTCCCTATCTGGGATGCTGGGTTGAGTATGAAGCATCTCCCCCGGAGGAAATGTTTTGTCACACAACAATCCTGGAGTGTCCAAATAGGAATCTGACTTGTTCTGTTAAAATGTCAGATAAATGATGCCTGCCTGGGGACCTGTTCTAGGCCAAGGGTCTGATCATCTCTGGCATATGCATGTACCTGAAGTGCCTTGAAACTCAGAGGGCTTTCGCCTACACTCTTAACTTTATCCTCACAACTCGAAGTAGGTAGGTATCATAAGAGGTAAAAATAAATTTAGAAAGCATCCTTTCCCTTTGCTTCTAAGTAGATGCTCCTGAAATTCACAGCTCAGAATCTTATCCCGGGTGTCAACTAAAGCTGTCTAGAGACACACCAACCTCAGGAGGAAAAAGCAGGAGAATGGGATGAGCTAGCTAGCCAAACCTCACCACAACAAAGCGGCCCTCTTCTGTTATAAGAACTTACAATGGGCTGTGATCAAGGAACAGGTTATACAACAGTGTTTGTCTGGAACGATGTTATTTTATTCGCATATATGATAACAGCTCTCTTGATTGGACACTCCACAGGTAACAGGCAAAATCAAACTTGATATTAAATTCTAAGGTTGGAATTCATCCTTGGGCGCATCTTCAGCGACTCCTCTAGGATATAAGAGAATCAGCATGTGCCCTCCTCCTGCCCACCAATATCACAGACCTCCCTGAGGAATTTCTTTCCTTTTAAATACACACAAAGATGGGAACACACACGAACGAACACACACACACACACACACACGGTAATCCACTGCTTTTAGGTAAAACCTGACTTTCTAGAAGACTCCCTCTCCCATGTCTCGTTATCTTTCGGTGTCACCTCCCCCTATGCTCCTGCCACCTAGCTAAAGCATAGGTACAATGGGGTCCTTTCTTTACAATGTCTTTTTACTTATTTTATACGTGATTCACTGCTGCATTCTAGCCTGAGTCTGACTATACTGGGAACGAAGCACTACAAATAAGAAAGAAAGAAAGAAAGGAAGGAAGGAAGAAAGAAAGAAAGAAAGAAAGAAATCCCAAAGCAAAGCAACAATAACTAAACCCCCAAAACCACCCAGAGCCTGGAAGAGCAGTTAAAAACCTCCCAGAAGATTCCGTAGACTCCGGGTCTGTAGAGGGCTTGGTATTTCAAAGGTCAGTCTTGGGTCTCTCGATTTTGATGACTAATGTTAAATTGTTTGACTTTCTACAAAAATATTTAGCTGTGCTTGTTTACATAATTTCATCCCTGGGGCACACAGTAGGCCCATATTTGTTGTACACAATCCCTACAGGAATGAGAAGGCAGGATGAAGACACCGAGACCATCCTTTTCCTATACACCAAGAGCTGAGAATGGGGGAAATCATCGCCCAGTCTGTGGAGAGGTCTGTGCATCCCCTTTTTAACTTCAAGCTATGCATCTGTTTAAAAAAGAAAAGGATGAAAGGCACAATGGGGAAACCCCAGCATCTCGGAGAAAACACCATTATCCTTAGCCACACAGAAGCCTGCACACACACTTTCTTTTAATGCTAGTTACTTTGCAGGACTGATAGCTAAGAATGCCTTCCCACCCACTTGCACAACTCTTCCAGGGAAAACAGAGGCTTTAGAATCTAAAGAGCACCACATGGTAGCCTCACGTCTAACCCCTGAGAGAGGCAGCCTAAGCTAGCCCATACCAGTCCATAGATACTAAACGACACAGACAATCAGATAACGGCTTAAGAAGCCCTCCACCCCTTATTTATTTTCTTTTCCCAGACAGGGTCTTTTGTAGCTCAAGATGGCCTTAAATTAACCCTGGATCCCCCTGTTCAGTCTTCCCCTGTGCTCAACCTTGAAAGACATTTTTAAAATAATGTTTAACACTAGGCGTCAGCATTCAAATTTCTTAAACCATCAGAAGTCATTATTCTACGGCTATAAGGAAAAGAAAAAAAAAAAGGGCCACCACTGTGGGTGTGACTGGCAAACACCTTCTTACACATTTCTGCATTTTTTAAAGCTTTATTTACATTAGCCCTTACCCTTAAAGTTTCCTCCTAATTATCACGAGCTTTATACCTCTACCACTCTGCCTCTCAAAAATTCCCCCACTGATGGGAAAAGTTAGTAAGGGCTAGAGGGACGTTTCTGAGGTTGTCTGGTTTTGTCCCTAAAAGGCACCCAAAGCCCGCGGACCCCTTGGGACAAACAGAGCGAAAGCTCCTCAGAGTTGCTTGGCTGCAGGGAAGCCACCGCGGGTCTCCTTTTCTGCATTGCCTAGCAAGATTACCGGTTTTATTGGCAAAATTCAACTCTTGACTCTAATTGGGTCACCAGCGACCCCTTCCCCGCCACCTTCCCACATCCGACAGCCAGGACTCCAGGCTCACCTGACCACGTTGGGGTGCTCGAAGGTCTCCAGGTGCCTCAGCACCGCCACCTCGCGGATAGTGGAGAGCGGCATACCCTCCTCGCCGGTCTGCACCCGCACGCGCTTCAGAGCCACGAAGCGGCCGCCGTTCTTCAGGTCACGGGCCTTGAACACCTTCCCGTAGGCGCCCTCGCCGATCTCCGCCACGCACTCATACTGCTGGTCGGCGCGGCTCAGGCTGTCCTTCTCCATGCTGCCTGGAGGCTGCTGGATCGGCACAGAGGGACCGGGGTGCACACTCGCTGTCTGGACGCCTCGGGGACGCACGTAGTCGGACTCGCGGCCGCCGAGCGGGACAGAGAGAGCTTCTCGCCAGCGGGCTCAAGCCGGGCGCAGCCGCCGCGAAACTCCGCCTAGCCGAGTCGCCGCGCCGCCGCCGCAGGAGAGCGCCGATCCCTCCTCTTCCCCCTCCGCAGCGATTACATAGTCTGCCCACAATCTCTGCACCTAGGAGGAGGAGACCGGAGCACAAGGAGAAAGTGCGATCAGACAGCCCCGAAGACGTCCCCCGGGTTCCACGAGCTCCCCTCTACTAGCCCCGGCCCCTCTACCCGGCTGCCTAACCCGGCCCTGTTTCTCGGAGAAAAGCCAAGTTACTTTTCTTCCCCAGCAGGGCTCGTGCAGTCTTCTCGAGGAGAGGTTGCAGGGGCCCCTCGGGGATGTGCGCCGCGCGGGACGCAGCGGGACGGGAGGGGGCGTGCCGAGCAGCCCAGAGTGTGCCGGGAGCGCGGGGGAGGGGAGGCGCCGGGCGCGTCAATGTCACGGGCTCAATATTTATACCTATATCGTTCTAGGCTGCCCTCCCCGACTCCGGTGGCCTGGACGTGCGGGGGACCCGGAGTCCTGGGGGTGTTCGGAAGCTGGTGTGAAGGCGACGGGGATTCCCAAGTGTGGGGTCGCAGAATCGATTTGGGGCTCTCAAGACCCTGTAACCCGATGCTGAGATACGAGTAGGGGTGGTCAGACATCTGCTGGGAAATTGCTTCCTTTCTACTTTCAGTTTTTCTACCGAGAAACGTTTAAAAGAGACTTGCACACACAAATGGTCTTTGGGGCAAGGCAATCTTAATGAGAGATGGAATTCTGCCTCCGACGAGGAGGACCTCCCTGGTGGAAACTCAGAGAGGACAGACCATCTGGTAGGGGAGGGCTGGGGCTACTAAGGGTGGGAGAGCGAGGGGCCCTGGGAGGGGAGGGGAGGAGTGTCGTGTAGCCCACCCCCAAACAACCCCCGCCCCCTAGATCAGTAGGAAGGCAGGTCCCTCTCACTTTCGGTCGGCGTGTCCTGAAAGAGTAGGTAGCTAGCCCGTACCGGTCCTTAAGTTTTCTGCCGACCTCAACCTATGCAAAACCAACCGCCCATACGACGGTGGGGGTTGGGGGAGTAAACGTAGGTCTCCTGGGTGAGAGAAGGGGCTGCCCTAGCTTGGGTAGCGATACCGAACCTCCCCGCCGGGTGTCCGGAGCGCCTGGAGGTCGGTAGCCAAGACTGTCGCCCGGTTCCCCAAAGGCTGGAAGCCAGATCCCACGCGCGGTCCGGTGTCCCTTCCCCGTTTGGTTGTTAGAGATGACCTAGTGAGCCTTCCTGTCCCACGGTGGCCTCAGGCTGGGATGGACCTTGGTCCACGACAGCCGCCTGTCCGGAACCCTCGGCGTGCGTTTACCTGCCCCGCACCCCTCCTCCCCTGCTCGCCCTTCAGCCTGGAATTAAAGAACACATGGCGCGACCGTCCCTGGGTGCTGGCATAGCACCGCGCAGGCAAGGAGTCTCTCCCGGCTCCTTTGAGAGCTTTCCTAAAAAGCTGCGGAAAGGACCCCCAGACCTCGCCCGGGGGTCCGAGCCAGGTCGAGGGCCACACAGGTAGCGGGAGCAAAGGCTTCGGCGCCCGCCTTCCCCCTCGGGCCGTGTCCAGCCCAGGCTCCCGGAGGCAGCAGTCTGCCTCCCGCGGGCCTGCACCCCCCAGACTGGAGTGGCGGTGCCTAGCCCCCTCCCCTCCTCCACTTTTTTGTTGTTGTTGTTGCTTTCCCACGCTGGCTGAATGTGACTTGACCCCATTTCAAAAAAGTTTGACATAGTGCTTCAACATTTCCGCATTCCTCCGCGACTACAAAGGCTGCAGCCGCCTCCTTCTGCTTTCTGTCTCTGCTCTCTGTCTTCACACTCAATGAAATCCTTCATGAGCCTCTCCCGAAGCCTTGCCAAACGCCGCAAGGGTCGCCACCAGCTCAGCGAGGGGAGGCCGCCTGCGGGACCACGACTCGCGCGTGTGCGCATACGCAGATGCGCCCGCGCAGATACGCCCACGTGCACTGGGACGAGTGCTCCGCAGAGCCCTGGGCTGCTCTTGGCCGGGGTGTGCATTTCAACTGCAAAGCTTTAAATAAGAAAAGTAAACTTGGGGCGTGAGGCAAGAGTGCGCGCTCACGGGGCTTCAACCCCGGTGGGCTGCGTGCACTCCTCCGTGAATAACACGCCCGAGGGGTCTTCAGTAGGAAGCCGGCGCAAACGTTTATTCCTTCGTGGGGAAGATGGAGCCCATACCCACACCTCGGGAGGCTGCAGAGGGAACTTGCATAGGGGACATAAATGTGGGGCGCGGAAACAAATTCTCAACCACGGAATTCCACCCGGACGGTGCATTTTCGACCTTAAATAAATGTGACTGTCCAAGCAGATTCAGTTCGGAGAAGCTCGATGAGTCGTGACCGTACGGGTGTTTGTGCACACGAATCTGTTCAAGCTGGCACAGGACCCTAGTGTCGGAGCGTCCCCGGTGTGGGAGGTCCCTCTCGAGACCTCTAGCTCCCCCCAGCTGACCCCCATAACCTACCCAGTCTCAGCTCCTAAGGGGTTAACCCAAGCAGATTCCAAGGGGCCACACAACCCCCACCCCTTACCCTCACCCACCCGCGTCCTCGCACGGGACCCCCGACCCTCAGCCCACCCACGCGTCGTCCCTTACCTGCGGTCCAGGGGCGCAGACCTCCTGCGAAGCTGGAGTGTCAGTCGGCCCCCGCACGTGCTCGCCCCGCCGAGCAGGTAACTGACTGCCGCCCAAGCAAGCGCTCTGCGGGCAGGGGGTGGGCGCAACGGCGGAGGGAGGCGGGCGGAGGGCGGGCGGAGGGCGGGCGGAGGGCGCCGCCCGCGGGGAGGCCGGGGAGGCTCGTGGGCCTCGGGGCTCTGTCCGCGGCTGGGGGCCGAAGTGAAGGAGGCTGTGCGGCGGGGCGGGGACCTGAGAGCCTGGGGGCCCGAGACCCACTCGGCGGCGAGTGTGCAAATTAAAGCTTTCCGGAGCAAGCCAGCCGAGGCCCGGCCCTGGGCTTGCTCCCCAGCGATCGGCTCGGAACGGGGGCCCCCGGAGGGCGGGGGGGGGGAGTTAAATGAAAATTTCCGGTTCTCACTGCAGCCGCTCCAGTGGGGGATCTTGAGACTAAAATAAGTCGCGTGAAAGGGACCGAGTGGGATGTGTCGTCGGAGCCGGCAGGGTTTCTACACCCATGATCTCCAGAGTTGGGGTTTTGGCAGGATGAAGGAGGGGGGAGGTATCAGTCAGATGAGGACGGATGAGAAAAACACAAAACAACAGTAATTATGAGGAGGGCCATGGGGTGATAGATAGCAACACTTTCCTACAGGCAAAAGTCGGACCTTATGGGGGGAGGTGGCGGCGGAGAAGATTGGCAGGATGCCTTGCAGAAAAGAAAATACTAATCTGTCCAAGCACTTTTCACTTTCAGCTTGAGCTACATTTGTTTTGTTTTTCTCTCACTTCCTTTCGGCCTTACAAAGCCCTATCTTTTCCTTTTGGACAGAGGCTATGGTTTGGAAATTGCCAGGCACTCTTGTGGTTAACGATCTACTTGAAGGGGCTGGCGGGGTCACAATTATTAAGTGGCTAGAAACTGTTGAGGGCTCACTAAGGTATTTCTGGGTAGCTAAAAATATTCAATTTCAGGTTTGTTTGTTTGTTTTTTTTTTAAAGAACAACTGCAAGATAATAGACACTCGCACACATAAAGAGAAGTGCTTAATTTAAGAACTGTGTTGGGATTTTGAAATTTGAAACTTTGTAAGAATGTCTCCTTTACCTGAGAAAATTTGGATGCAATTAAGTCAGGTGAAAATGAGATTTTGGAGGGGGTGAGGAAGGAAAGGTCTTCAAGACTTTATACAAGGAGTAAAAGAAAATAACTGTCCTTGGAGTAATTCGATGTTTCCCAAAATCTGTATCTGTAGAACTTGAAACTTTTAAACATTTTAAGGAGAGAGAGAGAGAGAGAGAGAGAGAGAGAGAGAGAGAGAGAGAGGAACAAATTCTGTTTTAGATTGGAAATATTACTTATGTGAATGTTTCGTTTTTTTATTAGACCATCTTACTAATTTCACAGTAGTTATTTTTTGCCTTTACAAAATTCTATTACAATGTGAAGTAAGGTTAAAGGAATAAAGGCTGCTGTAGAAAACTGCAATTTGCAGATGCATTGTAGTAATTTTTCTTAAATAATAAAATTGAGTAATGATGTGCCTTTAAATTTAACTTATATTACACCTTTTGTGTTTGAATACATCTTCTAGAATAAAGCCCAGTTCTGAGCAAATTTTCTTTATAATTTCAAATATATCATAAACACAGAAATTACTAGATCTTAAAGTTATAAAGTATCGCTACCAATCTCTGGGCTTTGAGTTGAAGATACAAATAGGAACTTTCCATGTTGATAACTGCTCACACTTATCAATGCTTTTTAAAACAAGATTTATTTGCTGGTAATTAATATTCTTATCTAAAAATAATAGTCAAAAAATGGCTGCAGGAACAAGTACATGTTGTCATAAATTTATTTGAGTAAAAAATTTATTCAAAAAATCTTTTAACAAGAGAGGTTTTTTCCCCTATAGTGTGTTATTTTTTATTGTGGTGTTTGAAAACTGTTACCAACTAGATTAGAAATGTTATGATTAAGGTTACAAGATCACTTGGGCAATATAAAAAACAAGCTCCAAAACTACTGAAACTCTAACTATACCAGGCTTTAACTTTCTTGGAGTCATCGTCTTCTTCTTCTCCTTCTTCATTTCTGTTGTAACTTATGTATTATGTTAATTTTGCATTATGCACTTTTCCTGGTTATGGTTCACATTAAGTACCAGCTGGTTAAATATTCAGACCCAAAGAAGAGTTACAGTTGCATTAAAATAATAAGATATAAGGTTGTTTTTGTTTATGGAAAACTTCCTCTGTGGGTAGCATGCTATCATAACACAATTTGTGCAGAGTTTACAAACTGTGAACCAGAGTCTGACCCCTTCGTTGGGGAGTGTTCTACAAATGAAGACATAGGATTGGAGACTGATGGCTGGACTCAGTGTTTTTACACTGCCTGCCATATGCCACAGTTGCAAACCAAAGTCATCTTGGTAGGTTTTTAAAAATTAGAATTCATGGGTTTATCTCTAAACTGAGAGTCTAGTGTTACATGAGGGGTATTTGTCATGTGGGAGCAATTTTAGGTCAAAATGAAGCTTTTTTGGTTTTCCTTAAATAAAAATGAAAACTTATAAAATTCTAATGTACAATTTGAACGTTGTTAAAGAAGTTAGTAACATATTTAAAATAGCAGTAACAAAATGCGCAGTTCTAAGTAACCTCTGCTTTATAACGGGCTTCAGAGATGTAATTACCTTTTCAGAAACTTGGAAATGTGGTCTTGTGGTGATTCATTTTACTATTATTTTAATTGAGGCTCCATATAAATGCATTTTTGTGTATAAAGTTCACCTACTACTTTGATAACAGTATTTCTGGTTGAATAACTTTGGAATGAGTTACCTTACTCTTGACCTGATTTGTATACACGTGTGAAGGCTATCTACCTTTGTTCAATAGTTACCATGAAGCAATTACTTCTTATTCAAAACAATAAAATATAATACAGCACATTTTAATACATTCTTCCTGCACTAAGACATTTTCTTAAGTTTTCCCTTGAAATAAAAAATTGAAAGTTTGCTACCCATTTTAGGAAGAATCATGTCTTTTATCAACTTTTTAAACTGGGAAATTCTGAACTTGAAATAACTTTAAAATAAGCACATTCCAGCTGATGTGGAAATTACCTGGATTTTTCTTTTTATTGTAGCACTTGATCTAACGCATTGCATTTGAGCAGTGCAACTTGGAAAGACTTTTAGATTTGCCAGGAAGGGGGAAAACATACTAAGTAGTACCTTATAAAGTTTAAGGAAGAAGCCCCGCCCCCAGACATTACTGTCGTTGGGAATGATCTGTTTTCGTGTTCTACTGCTCTGTAATCATCTTCATGCGACCTGTCAGCACCATATTCAGTTTGTATACTTGTCTCTTCTATTTTTCTCTTTTGTGTTAGGCATTCATACCATCCCTTTTGTGTGTGTGTGCATACTTGTCATGTTCTTGGCATATTGTTAGTACATGCTCAAGACATGTCCCTAAGATCCTTTCATCGTCCATGTTAGAATTGGAGGTGATCTGAAGAGTAAATGCGGAAGGACGCCTAGAGGACATAATGATCACACTGAAAACACATGCCAGTTTCAATTTGTAGTGACTTAGAATCTTCACTAAGTAGTAGTCACAGTTTGACCAAAAATGTGGCCTGATAGCTATGTTTCCCAGATCTGCTTTTGGTGGATCTAAAAGGTGTGTAGCTCTGATGCAGCTTCGCCCGATGCAGCGAGCACTGAAGGTCCAGCCTAGTGGGGCTGGAGTGTGATGAAGTGGCATCTGGGAAGTAGGAAGAGAAACAAAGAAGCCACCCAGGAAGAAACTTCTGTGAATGGCTTGGCAGCAGGGGCAAAGGAAGGAGGCGCATGCTGAGGTTGTGGGGCCCCGAGAGATGCAGCCTTGGTGCCCTAGGTATGGTGTATCCAGGCAACCCGATTCTTTCAAAGTGAATGGAATTCTGTGCCTCTTCTATGCTGCAATTAAATCCGCCTTATTAAATAAGACTGCATCGAGTGTGTATCCATATTCATGTGACTTATTTTGTCTTGTCTTAGTCTGGATTTTTCCTGGAAATAATATAGAATAGAATTTGTTGCAAACTTGTGGGAATGTCAGGCAGACAGGACACAATGGCAGCTTGTGGTGCAAAGGGTTTTAACACAGAGAAAAGAGGGGTTCTGGTTTTAAAGGATCAGCTTTTAAGTGTGGAAAATGAATCAACCATCACTAATATAATGTGAAAAGGGCAGCAGCACACCTAGAACCAGGGTATGGAGGGTTTGAGATCTCAGGTGAGCATAGGAATTTTCCAGAGGCATCATGGAGCGTAACTTTGGGGAAACATGATATATCTGCAAAGTGTTAAATGCATCATTCGCAGCCAGTCTTCAGAGAGATTGTGTGTGTGTGTGTGTGTGTGTGTGTGTGTGTGTGTGTGTGTGTGTGTGTGTTGGTAAGAAGAAGGACAGTGTCTTGTGGGACTCGTAGAAATGCTGATCAGAAGCCACTTTTAAAACGTGTAGAGGAAGGAGCTGTCTGTGCCTCTTTGTTCCTGTTTTCCTCTCCATCGGGCCATGTGCCTGCACTAAGGTCTTTCTCAGATGAGCAACAAAACGAATTTGCTCAAGCTTACTCAGAGGCTTGTAGCCTCGGTTCCCAGCCACAGAGACTGGAAAGGATCGTGTGTATTTTGTCTATGGGAAAAAAAAAATAGCTTTGTAGCCTTTATTCTCTCTTCACCAGGATGGCTTCTATTTTCTCTGTGAAATATACTAAAAGAAAAAAATTAAATTTAATACCACAGAATGCTTTGCTAAAGTCTAAGGGACATTTCATTGATTTCCGGACCTCGGAAGCCTGTCTTCTCTGTCCACAATCCCTTGCCTTTTTAGCCCTCTTCCCTGAGTCTTGTCATCCTTTCAAAGCTTAACTCCTTCTGAAAAACCTTTGACATTCCTTCTCTTGGAAGGTACCTTTTTTGATTCAATCCCTTGAAATCATTTCCCTTTTATGCCACTAAAGACCTGATGTTCTGTTGTTTACCACATAGACTACTAGAGCATCTGCCTTGTTTTGACAAGCCTCCCACCTCCTGGGTTTGTATTGGCCAGAGTAGGTGGCCAATGAATGCAGTGGTGGTTCCTGGGAGCTTGTTACCAAATCAAGCCTGCACAGAACAAGCTGGAACAGCTGTGACATACCTAGAGAGACATTTGAAACATCGGGAACCAATATTTTATGTTCCTACACAGAAAAGAACCAGGTCCTGCTGCTGCACAGGGATAAGCCTGGAAAGTTTTGCCAGTATCGGCCACCGAAACATTCTTGTCCAAAAGATAATGTTTTTCTATAACTGTCTCCACTTTCTCTGTCCCTCAAAATTGCAACCAAATGAATTTTATTTGAAAAAGCTAATATTAAATCGTAAGGTAAATCAGCTACTGTATATTCAGAACCTGCAAGTGTTGCTAATGTTATTTGCCAATGGCATTACTACACAGAATCCAGAGATGCAGAATCCTTGACTTCTAAGCCAGTGGCCGTCTACTTTTAATCCTAATTCTTCCTTCTTCAGGAATTGTCACTGTCCCCTTAGGGACCAGTCCTTTAACCTTTCTGATCTTCATTGTCTTCCTCTATCAAGCCGGTTTTGCTCATTGTTTTTGGAAGACAAGATGAAAATAGTTGGGAGAGAGGAAACAAAGAAACAACTAGTTTGGAGGAGAAAGTACAGAAGTGTGCTATAGGTCTGGGACTCAGAACACCTGAAATTAAATCTAGACTTGACCACAGTTCAGGCTGGGCTTGACCACACTTAGGCACTCCGAACTTCAGATCTTCAGAAGATAGGAGACAGAACAATTTCTTCGGTCGATGTAGCTTGGAAGCTCTGTGCTCCTTTCCAGCCTGTCAATACATGACGCAATAATTCCACACCTGGTTTTTTTTTTTTTTTTTACAAATTCTCTACGGACTAGCAATGTCAGATGTCAGCTATGAAGAAAGGTGCCTGAATTTCAAATGCAAATTGTATTGTGTCTCCATTTAACCTAACTGTCTTGATTATAAATACAAAATAGAAATCAAGACTTCTAGAAAAATCATTGGGCGCTAGTGTTTTCACTGCTGATGTAGAAGGAAGAGGCAAGCTTTAATTATTTGCCTAAAATTAAGCGTGGTAAGTGAATCAGCCACCACTAATAAAACACGATAAATGGTAGCAGCACGCCAAGAACCGTGGCACAGAGGGTTAGAGAGCTCAGTGGTGCAACTTTGGGGCACATGGCATCTGCCGACCATTAAAAAACATCCGGTGGTGGCCAGTCTTCAGAGAGTCCGTGAGGTGGTAGTAGGAAGGAGGAAAGACAATGACTCTGACTGGCTTCTGGTGTCTGTAATACCAGGGACGCCTAGAACTGCTGATTAGAAGCCACTTTTAGAATGTGTAGAGGAAGGAGCTATGCCTCTGGGTTCCTGTTTTCCGCGCCATCGGCCATGTGCCTATTCTAAGGTCTTTCTCAGATGAACAAGCAAGGGAAAAACGTAGGACTTTAGAACTGAAAGTCAAAGACTGGAAGTCTGGCTCCATCGTGTGACTTCTCAGACCCCCCCCAGTTTCCTTTACTCATAAGGGAAACATAACCATAGCCTGCCACGGTAAGCTGGCCTGAGAATCGAGGTAGCGCCTGCCATATGCATTTTTGTGTTTATCACAGAGTTGATAAACCTTAGGATGCAATCAATATCCCTTTCATAAACTCGGTTGCTATTCTTTTTTTGCTTCCTAGGGCCACTATGAATTTCCATTTCATAGATTTTTTTTTTAATTTTTTAATTTTTTTTTTAGCTAAGTTGGAGTATCTGTTCATTGCAGGAGGAGTACCCCAGGACAGAATACACCTAAATGAACTTGGGTCTTGACAAAACCTCCATTGTGTCTGGGTATGTGAGGAATGGTGGAGAGAGTGATGGTCACGTGAAGACATCAGTTTTCTTGTTCGTGTTTTCTCCCAGTAGTGCTCCGTCTCTTCAACTGCTTCTGTCTGCATTTCCTGCTCCGTCCTTCTGTATAGCCCCAGTCTCACTTTCCTGACCGCGTTGAGGTGGCCTGAGGACTACCTATTCTGATCTCGATAGCTAGGCACTGATATTTGTCCTAAAACACTGCCTTCATGAAAGGCACAGTGTCCTCTCCTACTTTTCATGTTTGGAGCTTGAACATTTCCCTCTTCATGCTTTGTCCTATCTTCTTGGCCTAGCCTAAAGTAGTGCATTTCTTTGCTCTTCCAGACTCTTTCCTTAAAAGTGCCTCAAGGGGTTGGGGGCTAGCTCATTCCGTTCTTGCTCTTTAAACTTCCTGGCGTATTTCCTATTTCTTGGAGTCTGTCTTTGGTGCTCAGTGGTTCTCCATCAGCCACTTTCCTAACAGTATCCTTTCCCTACCTACGGGCTACTGGGTACCTTTGTCCGGGACAGCTCCTGGCCTTCCGTTCTCAACTGAGAGGCGCTGTGAATTTATTGAACCTTATACATCCGAGAGCATCTAAGATGATGGGGACTTTGCGAGCAAGTCCTGGAGGCTTTTATTTTTATGGTTAAGTCTTAGCCTAGAATCTGTGGACAGCGTGGTGATTGCCTGGAAGATTTAATGTCATGAGAAACATGGATGCCTTCAGATAATTTCCTCCTTAGAAGTGAGCTACTCTTCTGAGACACACCTTGCTTTCCTGTCCTGGATTGCACGCTAAGGCAGGTAACTTACAAGGCTCCGTTTTTGTTGCTCCAACCCTCCCATCCCCCACTTCTGCATTGAACTACGGTGGCCTCCCTCATCAGAAACACAAAAGAATGGTGAAGGAAAATTTGTGAGGCTGTCTCACACAACTTCTCACTAGGTAAGAGCGAGGCCTGAACTCCATAGAACAAAGCTTAAACTTGGCTATTAAGCAAAAACCATGACTGACATGCGACTTGGGAGAGAGAAGTTGATCCTCGGAGTGAGTTCATGGATGGCATGTCAACACCATCCTCAGTCAGTGGGCCTCGGTTTCTGCATTTCCAATGCTGCTCTCCTGCCATCCCCCACAAAGTCTTCCTTGATTGGCTGCATGTCACATGACTTACATTACTCCTTGGCTTGATGTTCTTCTGTCATGCATTGCCAGCTTTCCCTCTTGGCCTTACCCAACATGGAGGTACCTTGTGAGACACAACAATCAGTAGAGGAGCTGGACGGTGGTGGCACACGCCTTTAATCCCAGCACATGGGAGGCAGAGGCAGGCGGATCTCTATGAGTTCGAGGCCAGCCTGGTCTACAAAGCGAGTCTAGGACATCCAGGACTAAAATAGAAAAACCCTGTCTCAGAAACAAACAAACAAACAGAGAATTGTTCTGCAAATTCATTCTCTTCCATAAAACGGCTATTCCCCTGTTATTGGTTACATATTAGTAAAACTGCCTTTCTATTGTCCTTCTAGAATCCACCACTTTCACTCTTCCCTAGTGCTGGCTGGCTGCACGCTGCTCCTCTTCCCCACCTGTTTTTGATTTCCTACCTGCCGACCTCATAACTCTTTTGAGGAAAAATGTGACCTCTTCGCACTCTGTTAACCTTCGCTTCTGGCTTTTCTGCTCAACTTCCTGTTAGTCTTGAGCACTTTCCTGGTACCGCTTGTTTTGAGCCACTGTTAGAAACAACATTTAGGCTAACCCAGCACTGATGCTTCATCCATTATCCTGACCAGGTGCTGGAGCTGATGCTCTCCCAGGGGGTGGATCTCCCCACTTTCAGACTAGGACTGACCTAAGACCTCACGTTTGCTAGGTCAGTATTCTACCACCAAGCTACAGTCCCTTCCCTTATCTTACCATCTTTAGTGTCCTCTCTGTCACTTCTGCACACCTACAGTGTGACACTGACACTGTGTGAGTCTGCAATTGAGTTTTGTATTTCAAAACCACCTTACCCTCCATGTCAGGTCCTCTCTGTTTATCACAAGAGTGGCTTTCTAGAACGGCGCAGGCCTTGAAGGCAGCACTACTGGTTGTGAAGTTGGTTCTCTCTTCATCTTTCTAGAAAACTGTTTCATACTCTCTACTCTTCTCCCAAGTCTCCAGCACTGCCTCCCCTCTTGGTTGCTGCAATGCTCTTTCCTTTTGAGTTATTGAGAAAACAGAAGAGAAAGTTATGGTAGCTCATGTCTCTTACCCTGGCATTTTAAAAGCCAAGGCAGGTGGATCATCATGAGTCCAAGGGCAGCTTGAGGGTCCTAGTTTGCTTTTTGCTCCTGTAATAAAACACTGACTGAAACCTCTTGGGGGAGGACAGGATTTGTTTATTTCAGCCTATGAGATACAGTCTGTCATCAGGAAAACCAAGGCAGGAACAGAGAAGAGACCGCGGAGGATCACTGCTTAATGGCTTGCTTCACTACTCTTTTTCTACAGCCTAGGCACACCTGCCTAGGGATGACACCAGCCACAGTGGCCTTGGGCCTCCCACAGAAATCACGTTCAAGAAAACCCCCCATAGATATGCCAACAGGAAGTTCAAAGGAGGCACAATTCTTCTGTTGAGGTTCTCTCTTCTCAGGTGACCATAGTGTATGCCAGTTGACAAGAACTAACCAGCACAGGTACATAGCAAGTTTTGCATCACCAGGGCTACAGAATGACAGTCTTAAAAAAAAAAAAAAAAGACAAAATCAGAAGAAATGTCCGTTCACTCTCGTGGCGCCCTCAGGGCCACTCTGCCCCCCTTCCCTCACAATACCCTTCTCTCTTATTAGTGACTCTTCCTCTTCCAACGTGTGCTAGCCTTTGGCATCCCTCTTTTCACTTTCTCATTCCCCATGGCTCCTCTGGTTCTGAATTTTTAATATCATTTGCATGTTAGTACTCCAAAAATAAACTGTGTATTCCCATAGGACCAACAGCCTGCTTGATAGTTCTCCACAAATACTATCCGTCTCAAACCACCTCAGATAATCTATTTCCTCCCCAGCCTGCTTCTCTTACTTTCATCCATCTTGCTAAATTGAAAACTGCATTCTTGCCAGGCATGGCATACCTTTAATCCCAGCACTCAGGAGGCAGAAACAGGTGGATCTCTGTGAGTTCAAGGCCAGCCCAGTTTACAAAGTGAGTCCAGGACAGCCAGGGCTACATTGAGAAGCCCTATGCATTCTTTGCTTACTTAGTCCAAATCCTAGTGACCAAATTTTCATTCTGGCTCTCTTGGAGCAAAACTGAAGTCCTTTCTGTGGGTCTTACCTGCCCTAAGCCTACTCCACCAGCGCTAGCATTCTTTCGGTCTCCCTCCTTGTGTGTATTAGCTGGATCTATAGTAGCGACCTTGCTGCCTGTCAAACCTGCTGAGCACATTACACCTCTGGGCCTTTGCGCTTGCTGTCCCGTCTGGCTGAAATACTCTTCACCCCCACATCTACAAGGCTGTTTTTCTTTGGCTTTTGCTCAAAAGAAGGACCAGTGGTCAAGAACTTGCTTGGTATCTGCTTCGCTCCTGAGTCCCATTCTCAGCAGCACAAGTGTGTTCACATGTACAGCTGTGTGCACACACGCAATCATTGGACGGATGCTCTCCAGCCACTGCACATAAGTTGCATCCACATCATCTTACTTAACTTTAATTTTCCTTAGCACTTATCATTATCTGGCACGTTACAGGCTTGCATGTGTTGTTTGTTTCGTATCTGCCTCCACCTCCCCTCTCTAGACAGCACTCTGGAAGACAGGGCCTTTGCTGTAAATACTTTTGTATCACTAAAACTAATTTCTGGCACACTGTGGCCTCCAGATAAATATTTTCTGAGTAAATGAATAAATAAACTCTCTTCCTAGTGAAAGTCTTTTGACCAGCGCGTCATTGGCTGAGTGATAATTTATTATAACTATAATATGAACTTTATAATCATTCCCCTATAACTACATATTTTGTGTCCAACAAATTTTCTTACAGTGCCTTCTGCTGGGATGGTTAAATGTCCTGCTTAGGGGTACTTTGTCTCATTTTCTGGAGATGCAATTACATCTGAATGACTAAGGCTTTAAAGTAGGTAGATGACTTCATTAACTGAAGTGAACGCCGCACTGGAATGTGTACGTAAGAACTGTACATTTAATTTAAATCCTTACCTCTCCTTACATGAAGAGTGGGAAAGTTTAGGAGCTAGAGGTGGCCCGATCCAGTTCACCACCTAATCATTTCAGGTTCTTGCGTGCTTCTTGAGAGCCAGCGAGAATAGAGACCTCAGCCAGACTGTGGTGGTTCAAATCCAGGCTCTGTCACTAGCTAGCTTTGTGTCTTTGGGTAAGTTGCTTAGCTTCTCTGTTTTCTTTGAACGGGTTGATGTCGTTCATAAGGCCTTGTGTGCTCTCCCTGAGGATTTGATGAACTCATTCATTAAGGCATCTACAGGACAGTACATGGACAGCACATGCCAAGTGTGACCGTTACTCACCTTCTGCTCCCACCCTCCAGCAGCTGCCAGTTCTGAGCGTTTTACCGTCTGTGTTCCAGGCACCTTGCCCAGGATTTACTGCAGGGGACTCTGTGTCCAGCGGGTGCAGCCACCACACCTTCTGAGCACCGTGTTGTAGTGTTGTATGCTCTTTCTTTTCTTCCCTCCCGCCTCTCTCTGTCCTTTCCTCCCTTCCTTCTGTGAGTGAGTTCTGCCTTCCCTTCTCCTCTGCTGCCTCGCTCCTTGCAAGGCAGTCTGCGATGCCCTCATGCACCCTATCCATTTTTCCCCCGTACTTCTTCTGCGCTCATTGACAAACTTCTAGAGGGAAATGACCCGTTAGGCCGCCCACTGGAACCTTCACACGCATGCTCTTAGCAGCTCTCACTTCCAGGATAACATTCTTGCTCTTTCAAGTAGCCTCACCGTAGAGCTCAGAGGCCCTTCATCAAAAACCTGCTTATCAAGGTAATCAGAAATGCCACCTCAGCACTCTGGGCCCATATGTGGGTTCTATCAGCAGCAGCTGCTGCTTTCGAGAACTGCCTTGTCTTATCAACAATCATGGGCTAACTGCAAAATCCACCCTAACCAATTGTCTTGCTTGTAGCTCCTTAGGGGCATCCATGAAATACTGCTGTTGCTTTAATGACTAACGACATGCAAGTTCAATGATAAGAGTAGTGGCGGGGATAAAAACCATGCTTGCTGGAAATGTTTTTGTACCCCATTATTTTCCTGTTCTATCGAACTTCCTTGACTGAAGGAGCCATGTATGTTCCTTATAAACACATGCTCGGGAAATCATTGCTTGCTGGATTTTTGCTTCCTAGGGAATTACACAAAATAGTTAAAAGAGCACTGAAAGCACAGAGCCTGAAGCATAGTTTGAAGGCAGCGTCTTAATGTGACTGCGTTCAAGTACTTGGGTGAGGGGTATGGTATGTGTGTGTGTGTGTGTGTGTTGTGTGTATGTGTGTGTGTGTGTGTGTGCGCGCGCGCGCGTGCGCACGTGTGTGTCGTGTGCATATCTATACACGTGTGTGAGGAGGCGGGTGGTTGATCTCTCTGCTTTGCTTTCTGATAGGGTCTCACGGACCCTGGAGCTCCCTTATTTGTCCAGACTGGCTTGCTAGCATTGCCCACAAGTCCTCCTGTCTCCAACTTGCAAATACTGGGGCTACAGATGTGTGGCCCTGTGACCAGGTTTTTAAACTCTGGTTGTTGGGGATAGAAGTAAAGTCATCATGCTAGCATGGTAAGCATTCTACCCCCTGAGTCTTTTCTCTGCTCCCCATTCAGGCACTCCCCCCCCTTTATTTATTTAATCATTTTACAGCTTGAGGCCAGCTCCCTTCCTCCTTCTCTCCTGCCAGTCCTACCCTCATGCTCCCTTCCCATAATTCCTCCTCCCTTTCTTCTCAGAGAAGGGGAGGCCCCCAAGCGAGGGAGCACCAACCTCCCCTGGGGGAATCTCAAGTCCCAGCAGGACTAAACATATCCTCTCCCACTGAGGCCTTACAAGGCAGCCCAGCTAGGGAAAAGGGATCCAAAGGCAGGCAACAGAGAAGAGTCAGATGCAGCCCCTGCTCCCATTGTTAGGGGACCCACATGTTAACCACACTGCGCATCTGCTACATAAGTGTAGAAGGCCTAGGTCCTGCCCACGCATGCTATTTGGTAGCTGACTCAGTCTCTGTGAGCCCCCGTGGGCCCAGGTCAGTTTATAGGTCTTCTTACAGTGTCCTTTACTCCTCTTGGTCTCTCTCTCCTTTCCTCCCACTCTCCCTCAAAACTCCCTGAGCTTGGCCTATTGTCTGGCTGTGGGGCTCTGCATCTATTTCTATCAGCTGCTGGATGAAGCCTCTCAGAAGACAGCTGTGCTAGGCTCCCGTCTGCAAGCATAGTAGAGAATCATTAATAGCGACAGGGTTAGCTCTCTCCCATGGGGTGGGTGTCAAGCTGGGCCAGTCATTGGCTTAATCTTTGTTCCATCTTTATCCCTACACTTCTTGTAGGCAAGATACATTTTGGGTCAAAAGGTTTTTGATTGGTTTGTTGTCCTTCTCCCTTCACTGGAAGTCCTACCTGGCTACAGGAGGTGGTGGCTTCAGGCACTTTAACAGCCGCCCCCACCCACACCCCCCTACTGCTAGGAGTCTCAGATAGGGTCACCACCCCTTGGACTCCAGGGAGCCTCTCCTGTCCCAGAGATGCCCTTCCAATGGTTTCCGTTCTCTCTTTCGGTCCTATTTCCCACTCACCCCCATTCTAAATTCTTAATTCTTAACACAAATAGAATAATTATCACAAATCTATATTCTCTGCATTTGTGGTATGTTTCACTATAAATCATAATCACAAGGAAATATGTCACCTCTTTCCTTGGGCAACTAACCTTTACCTCTGTACTACATATATTCTATGTCTTTAATGATATATATTTACTAAATAGAAAAAATGAATGGCCATTGATTAAACTAATGACATACATACATACATACATACATACACACATTCAGGATGTTTGAAGCTGTTTCACATAATCAAATGGTCTTATTAAATAGAAGTTATTATCTGTATAAGCTATACAAACTGACACATTAGAACATAGAGCCAAATGCAAAGTTATATTAAACACAGGATTATTTTTGCATGAGAAAACCTGTCTGTCACCTTCCTTAAGTAATAAAACTGAAAGAAGTTGACTGGACTCCGAAGAGCAGACTTGTATTTTTGTTTTGGTCTACCTGTACTTTGCCATGCCTCTAAATATAAATGTTGTTTCAAGTTACAGATTTGTACAGATTCTGAATAAAAAGCAGCCTTGCATTTGGGTTAGGAAGTTTTCAGATGGGTATTATTACCTTAAGGAAGACATTACAACACCCATCTAAAGCGATGAAGATGTTTTCTTTGCTACATTTGCATCACAATGCACTACATTTCTCAATGAAGCCTGCATGCACATCTCCCTTGTTTGAGCAGGAGGAAATCATTAATAGGAAAAGTTATTGAAAATGGCCCAAGTTGTACAATTCCCAGGATAAATGGGCTGAGAAGCAAATGTTTCTGTTGTGAACTGTTTTATACTGAAATGTGCATTATTAAACCCATTTGTGGAACACACTAAAACATCCAGTATCTCCCTAAACCAACCCTGGAAAATATTTGTTTGCCACTCTGCTCCTTCCCCTGCTCAGAGTTGGCTCAATGCTGTTTCTGGGTTTCCTGGAATCCATCCACAAAGCGGGGAGAGAAATCATAGATGAAGAAACTGGAAAAACAGAATATACAATTTATAAACACATATTTTAAATAAGATCATAAGAAAATTTAAAACTGTATACATAATAGGAACCGCATGTGGGACAGCATATAGAACAATGCAGGAGGTGACTTTTTTTTTTTAATGCCATCATAAAGAGCCTACTCAGCCAAAGAACACAAAAAGCACACTAGCCATTAGCATTAGCATACTAGCGTTGCTCTGGAATGCCTGTGATCCGGATGGTTGGAGGAGGCCATGCTCTACCCTTCTTATTTCATCAGAACGTAATGTGGTTCACAGTGTAGTAAAGTAATAGACCTTTAACTATCGTCTTTAAGAACATTGTATGTATGGAGGTGGGTTGTTTTTTTGTTTTGTTTTTTTTTCGGGGTTGGAGTAGTCTTAAAGATTTTATTCTTATTTACGTGTATTTGTGTTTTGCCTTCGTGTACATATGTGTAAGCCGTCAGAGCCTCTGAATCCTGAGTTGCAGACAGTTGTCAGCTGCCAGGTGGTGCTAGGAACTGAAGCTGGGTCACCTGCAAGGACAGCAAATGTCCCCCAGCACTGAGCTAGCCTATCCAGCCCCTTGAGTTGGAGTGGTCTTATAACCCCTAGTTTAGTTCCAGATACCTCTAGAAAAATCTCTGCTGGGAAATCAATAGAAGGGCCAAAGACTAGAAACTGTAGTAGCGGGAGTGGGAAAAAAAAGAAAGTTCTTTTTCACCCACAGAAGCCTTGCTTGTTGAGGATCCATCCCCCCTCCCCCACCCCTTCCCCCATTTACTCCTGTTACATAGAATTACGTTGGAAGTAGTACGCTGGTTACTTGTATGGGACTGGGCACCCGAACTTGACACAAATTTTTAATGTGATGTTAGGTGTCTGGGAAGTTCTCAAAAATAGAGAATTAGAAGTGTGAGACAGCTAGGACAACAGCGCCTTGCAGCCAGATGCAACGCGAGGGCTGCCAAGAGGCAAGCATGTACTGAGAAATGAAAGGGAGATGAAACCAGCCACAGCCTACCACCTTGGGAAAATTTTTGCCATGCGTGGTAGAAGAAGGCTTTGCAGCGCATGGGCAACAGTATTTAGAGACATGAATTGTGGCTCTGGGGGCTGGTGTTTCCAGCACAGCAGACGCTAGCTAGTGTGTTCCAGTGAGCCAAGACAGCTGAGTCTTCTCCGGCAATGCTGTTGGATATGAACAACAAAAGCTGGGCAGACTGTGAGGAGAGTCTGCCTGATGGCATAGTAGATCGCGAAGACATGACTGCAGCCACTGAATCACAAAGGCCAGGGCACGGGGCTAAGTAGGGAGTTAATAGGAGAATTCAATCTTGGCAGATTCGTTATTCATTGAAGTTGGCGAGCAAGAGACCAAGGAGGTGATAAAGTGGAGATGCGCAGCTGTAGACACGGATTGCACCTGAGAATGGGCATTGCAAGGTCTTCTGTTAATTATATTTAGGTGTTCTTGCTATTAAACACCAAAGTATGGTAGAGCTGAAGGATTTGTGGGTATCTGGATGATGGCTTGTGGATGAAGCTTCATGGATTATGAATTTTGCAGCTGATAATACAATGATACAGAAACGGCATGCATATTCTCTTTAAGAAGTAGAAATGGGCCTTGTTTTTTTGTTTAAAAATTATTATGAGTGTATGTATGGTGTGTGTATGTGTGCATGTGTGTGTATGCATGCATGTGTGTATGCATGTGTGTATGAGTGTGTGTATGTGTGTATATGTGTATGGATGTGTGTGTGTCTGTGTGTATGCATGCATGTGTGTATGAGTGTGTGTGTGTATATGTGTATGGATGTGTGTGTGTCTGTGTGAGTGCGTGTGCACACATGTGCAAGTGCACATGGCATGCGTTATGTGGAGATCACAGGACAGACTTTCAGGAGTCTGTTCTCTCCACCCACCACAAATTCCTGACATGAGACTCAGGCCTTCAGACCTACATGTCAAGTCATTTTACCTACTGATCCTTCTCGCTGGCACAAGTTTAGACTTTTAAATTATCTTAAGAAAGCTCTTCAAAGGACCAGAATTTATTTATAAGACATTCATGTAATGTGTATCATCAGACAACCACATTTTCCCAAATTTATTCACACCCATGTTCATTTCTTGTATGTATTTAGTTTTTCATTCTATTACTGTCTCTGACAAGAAAACGATGTTATTTTGTGTTCTGACTCAATTTCTTCCTGATAACTATTTTTGAAGTGTTTCTCCAGACTTTAAAATGTCAACAGGGGTTGGGGAGATAAGATAATTCTGTGTGTAAAGAGCCTGCGGCTCATCTCAGAACCCCAGCACACGTGAAACCAGATGCACTAGTGAGCGCCTGTAAGCCTAGTGCTCCACAGCGAGGCAAAGCAGCGGGTGGTGAGGGGTAGAGGTCATTCTCGGGCTAACTAGGCTGCTCTAAACAGTAGTGAGCAACAAAGAAACCCTGGCACAAACAAAGTGGGAGGTGAGCCTGGCCATACCTCCACACGTGTGTTTTGGCATGCACGCACCAACACTTACACATACATACTCACCTGTAAACCTATCATTCACAGAGAGAGCGGGTTGGGGAGAGAGCTTTTTAAAATATCACAAAAAGTGTTTTCCTAATATCTTATACCTTAAGATTTTAACATACATCAAGAATGAGACCTAGTTGGCAAAACACTAGAGTATGTTTTTTGGTTTGGTTTCTTTTTTTTTTGAGACAGGGTTCCTTTGTTACACAGAGTCCTGGATGCCTGACCAGGCTGACTTCAAACTTACAGAGATCCACCTGCTTCTGCCTCCTGAGTGCTGGGATTAAAGGCGTGCGCCACCATGCCCGGCAAGAGAATGGCTTTTGTTTGTTGTTGTTTTGTTTGTTTGTTTGTTTTTAGAGAACTCCTCTGTGTTACAAATAGTAATGTCCTAATAATCTTTCCTCAAAGACTCTACTTTGTTTAACTTAAAATTACTCATATAATCACAGTCTTGGACTGCTTCTGGAAACCATCACTATGGTAAGTGTGTAAACTATAACCTGTGTGACCACAGAGTGGCCTCTTGCAGTGGGATCAGGACATACACTGCCATGCTTTTCCTAATATCTGAATAATGGTTGGATAACTTCATAGACAGATATTCTGAGTAGTGGAGAGCCAAGGTTTGTTTTTTTTTTTTTCACTCGTGACTGCCTATTTTAAGGCGTAAAAAATAACATTTAAACCACACTATACATCCTTTCCAGAGAAGTTCTTTAGTGGAGCAATACACAATACCAGTGTTCACCCCTGTCCTTTACAGGTAAATGTCAGAAGGCTTCATGAGGTTTCTTTATAAGTCTCACCTGAAGCTGATAGGCTGAGAGATTTCAGAGATGCTCTATCTTGTGCCCTATCACCAAGAGCCAACAAACCCCATTCGTTTGGGGGGGGGGAGGGCGTGAATATATTATTTTTCGGTTCTTGTGTGAACAAACCAAATTCATGAAATTTCAAAAGAAGATGTCACCGCTCCCCATCTCTCCTTCCCCCTTCCTTGGGAAGGTTTTCTTCTTGCTGGATCCTTCTTCTAGCCTGACTCTGCTTGATAGGAGATCAAAGAGCTTTTGTTTTTCTGTTTTCTGCATCAATTAGGCTGGCTGTCCTGTTTCAATGAGATTAAATAGCCTCGGGAGAGGAAAGATGTCAGGGAAGAGGGCGATGAACTGATGGTGACCATACAATATGGCTGTCTTAATTCTGTCTAAGTGATGGTTTGTCTCATTGATGTCTTTCTTTTATGATTGTGTCTGGCTCATTTGTTCAGGGCATCCAGGCAGCACACAGCAGAGCAGATAAATCAGTAATTTGGATCTCTAACAGGGCTGGAGAGACATGTAAAGTCTTCCCTAGACTTTACACATTTCCTATACTAGACCAAAGCCTAGGATGTTTTTGTATGTTTAGTGTTTTTGTTTCATGTGATAAGCATTGAGTACAAAAATATCTTATCCCAAATAAGTTCAAAACTCTATACAGTATTTACACCAGAGTTGCTTAAAAGCAAAGTTATCCAAAGGGGTTGTTGTGTCCCAACAGCTGAGCAAAGCTAATGTAAGTAGCTATCAGTTTTGCTATACATAGCCTCTGTATCTAGAAGCCTCTAGCCAGGGTTTTCCATTGCCACGTGAACTGCCTTTACTTGAGATAAGGCTTTTGTTGTCTCACTAGAGAGAGTGAAGAGATGCTTTTAATGGAGCAAACAAGGCAGTGGTATTTATTAACCATGTTCTCTTACCATACTTTCTCTCTTGACTTTCAGGGACCTCTTGCCTGTTGCTTCTCAAAGGAAACAGAGATCATAAGGTATGAACTCCTTTGGGTTCACTTTCCCAGTCATCTTTGCACTTCCAGACTTAAACTTGGCCTTACCTATTACACCAGTATCCTACGAGAACGAACCCCTCCGTTTACTCAGACACACCTCACAGGTACGCTGAAAGATTGGACTCTGGCAACTGTCTCCCCTATACTCCTGGGGTTTTTTTTGGTTTATCCTTTCTTTTCTGGCTTTCCATGAGTGAGAAACAATGAAGAAATTGAGAGCAGTAACCATCAAAAATAGCCATGTTTCCTTAGCTCAGAATCCCCCTTTGTTGGGCTAAGTAATTAAGTAATAGACTTACGTTTTTGTTGTTGGTTGGCTGTGTTTATTTTTTTCAAAACAGTATTTCTCTGTATAGTTCTGGCTGTCCGGGAACTTGTTCTATAGACCAGGCTGGCACTGAACTCAGAGATCCTCCTATCTCTGCCTCCCAAGTACTAGGACTAAAGACATGTGCCACTACATCTCCTTTCCATCAGGCTCTTAAAGAAGATTTTTGCATGATTTAGTCCACTTGTTGGTTTCTGTTCACTTTTTAATCCACCGCTACGGAATTTCTGTCACCATTTCACTGCTCTCTCTAAAGAAGGTTAGAACGTTCATGTGCTACCAACAACAGTCACTATATGTTGCTAATGATTACCCATTTGTCCACCAGAAAAACAGCTTCCTTTCTAAGTTCACCAAATTCTGTTGGATGACAGTTTCCTCTGAGGTTAAAAAGTATTCCATCCAGCAGGAAGCTCCTTAAGCAGGAAGAAAAACAACTCAAACTAGCTTCAGGAAGTCCCCGGAGCTGACTGGATTCACTAGCCCAGCCCCTCCCCCCAACTTCCTACCATAAAAGCAGAGTCCTCTTTAGATGTAAGCTGAAGTCTCTAAGGCCAACCCGATTTCCTGGAAGAAGCAGAAACCAGCCAAGTTGCCTGGAAAAGGTTTACACCAAATGAGACACTCGAAAGGACACTCTTCAAAGTGTTGGTCTACTTGTAGGCTGTGCAGTGTTTTCCAGGTTCTCAGCTTTGTGAGCTGTCACTCATGCTGGGGTGGGCTTTAGTGATGCAGCTGTCTTTGGGTCATTTCTGCTCCTCCTGTAAGTAACTCCTCACCCGCATTCTCATAAGTAACCTCAATAAAACTCATTGGTTCACCAAGTTGGATTTCTTTGGTAGCTGTATTTTGTTTGGTCTGTCATGGTTCCCTATTTGGGGTGATTAGAGATGCGTGTTGTATCTCCCCAGGAAAAGTTTTGTCACACTGCACTCTTCCATCTATTTTCTGTCTCTTATTTATCCATCCCTTAGAAGTTAAGTTCCTAGGTTTTCTTTTTTTTCTTTTCTTCAGATACAGATATTTATCTCCAACAGATCACATAGTAATTCACCTGAGAGAGGCTCCTCAAAATTCAACATATTTGAGCTGGTGATGGTAATACAAGCCTTTAATCCCAGCACTTGCGAGTCAGAGGCAGGTGGATCTCTGTGAAATTGAGGCCAATCTGGTCTATAAAAGCAAGTCCAGGACAGCCAGGGATCACAGAGAAACCCTGTCTCGAAAAACCACAAACCAAACCAAACCAAACCAAACGAAACCAAAACCCAAACCCCCATACTTGAACACCAGCGTGCCTCCTGTGTGTGGATCACTGTTACGAATGCCTTCACCTGTTTTCCTGGCTCACTCAGACACCGTCATCGTTCCTGGTGCCTGAGAGTGCTGTGACCCTCTTCTTGCTTACTTCTTCTCCTTTCTACCTCCTAAGAAGCTTTCTTCTGCCCTTTGTTTTAGTCTAGAATGAAGCCGCACGGCTGCAGCTTAGTCATCCTTCTGCCAAAGGGGTCTGATCACACCACTTAGAGCATTAATGACCTTCCATTCCCCATGGCCCTCAAGAAACGCTCCAGTCAAAATTCCTTGCCTAGCATATGATCCCCTTCATCATATGGCCGAGCCTAGTTTTCTAATTACCTCTGGCCTCCCACCCATATATAGTTACGTACTCAAGAATGTTTCCCATTGTGCCTCCAAAGCTCACCTTCCCTGGAATGCTCAGTTTTCCTCATCTCTGTTTCTTTGCCCAGAGAATCTTTGTTCTCCCTTTAATTGGAACCCCGAGGTCACATGTTTTCTTCTACCCTTCTCTTCATTGGCCACGGTCCCACTCCACTCCCCACCTCCAAAACATCCGTTGTTCTGCCTTTGATGTCCGCACGGTATTTTGTGCATGCATTCTCTCAAAGTCCTTGCCTCATTGCGCTGTGTCGGAAATGCCTTGCTTGTTGGATGAGCTCCTATAGAGCTCTCCACCTTGTTGAAAGTTCCAAGTCTGTCCTCAAGATGAAAGAGAAAGCACCAGAGAATGGCTTCAGATGGAACAGGGACTTTGTAGTGCCCTCCTATCCGTGTTGCCTGTGTGTGTATTTATGTTGTCTTCTTACTTCCCCATCTCTATTAGCCCAAGAGTAAATCAAGAGTGTGGGCTCTTCTTGTTCATTTATAGATGTCAAGTTGTGCCTTTGTTTTGATAGCTACATATGATATTTACTAAGCCCTTGGAACTTGACCATGAGCATTTCCCTAACAGTAGCTACCACCTGCAAAGACAGTTGGAAAAGTACAATTGCTGGAGAAGAGTATATTAAGTTGGCAATAAAGACTTAATTTGTGGGAAAATGAAACCGAGAGAGCCAGGAATTAAAAGGAAAAGGCTGAACACAATGAGAAATGGTGCTTGCTCACTCACCACACTGGAATGCCAATAAATGTGTAACATCACACACCCTGGAATTTGATATAATTATTAACTCCATTTATTAGAACAGAGAGAATTAGAAAAAGGTAACTGAAGTTGCTTAGCAAATATGCTTAAAAAAAAAAAAGAACAATAAATCAACATACAAAGCCAGTCAGTTCTAAGAACCATAGTGTCTTCTGTTGGTGGTTGTTTTGTTTTGTTTCTTTACCATGAAGTTATGGGAAAGTGGAAAACATAGCTCAGTTTCCACTAGCTGAGCAGGCTTGAGGTGAGCTGGAGAATTGTGGGGGAAGATCAGAGCCAGCTCTTAGCTTGGTGTGTTGAGGCATGTCTGTAATCATAGGACTCAAGAAGCTGAGGCTGGGGACCAGAAGTTGGAGTTTATATAGTGAGTCCCAGGCCAGGCTTGATTACACAGAGAGACCCTGCCCCCAAAGAAGAGCCAAGTTTTTCTCTCTTAACTTTATCCTTATTGGTTTGTGCAGATAGAGAAGTCAGCAATTCAGGCGAGCCCCTAGGGTCTAAACTGAAATGCTGATCTGAGTGAACCTGTCTCAAAGCATCCACATTCTTTTATTAAAAAAAAAAAAAACTAAAATTTTTTTTTTAATTTCACGTGCCTGGTTGTTTTGCTTGCATGTTGTCGGTTCACTGTGTGTGTTCGGTGCCCACTGAGGCCAGAAAGGATATCAGATTCACTGGAACTCAAGTTACAGATGGTTGTAAGCTGCCACATAGGTGCTGGGAATCTAACCTGCATCCTCTGGAAGAGCAGCCAGTGCTCATAAATGCTGGACCAGCTCTCTGGTGCCCGAGTCCCAGTATTCTGAGTGATTTTGTGAATTCTCCATTAGGAACACTAGTTAGCGTTTTGCGTTTGTTGTTTTCTCCTTGTTATGGCCAAATACCTGACAGAGGCAATGTAGGGGAGGAAAGGTTTATTGTGACTAATCATGATCACACTGCACGGTCGCTCATAGGTCCCATGACGGGAGAGAGTCCTAGACGAGGCTGGGGAAATCTGCTCTCATCATGGTGAGTTCAGAAACAGAGGGAATGCTGTCTCGTGCCACTTTCTCCCTCTTGACCCCCCCCCCCCCCGACTCTTTGGGAGTGGTGTCACATTTTAGGGCAGCCCTTTCTCCATTACAGACACACCCAAAGGAGTGACTCATTCATGTTTTAAGAATTTTTAAAAATCTAATCAAGTCAACAGTGGGAAATTAATTATCACAATAATTATATTGAATAATCCTACTTTACAAAAGACGGCAAGCTGTCAAAACTGGGTTGCTTCAGCTAGCCAAAGACAGCTATGATTATTATGTTACCCCCCCCACACACACACATTTTCTTTTTTCTTTTCTTCTTTCTCTCCTTTTTTTTTTTTTTCCATCTCAGGTCAAAGGACAGTCTGTACTATGGGTATTTCCCGGAGTTACCAACCCATGTGCAACTCCCCTCATCACATACTCTGCTTCCTACACCTTTTAAAGCTTCATATGTGAATCACTCAATATTTTACATATTTTAGAAATTACACATCTTGCTTTTAGTATTTGGAAACCACGCTTACTCTCCTTTTTAAATATTTTTAACCTCCCTGGTAGATTTACCATTGCACATCTCAATATGCATAATTTCTCTCTCTCTCTCTCTCTCTCTCTCTCTCTCTCTCTCTCTCTCTCTCTCATCTTTTTATTCATTCCAGGACATTGTGAGTTGGGAGGTGCTCTTTGACAGAGAGAAGGCACCTGGCTGTGAAGGCATTTCACAGCTCATTAATTACCTAGTGGGCGCTTGCTCCTGTCAAGAGTGTTAGGCTGATGAGGGCTCAGGGCTGGAGGAACCAGCGTTGAAAGCAATTTGTCTACATCTCATGTGGAGAGTCTCAGGTTCTGATGTCCAGCCTCCTAGAGGATTTTGGGTTTTCACATTTTTTGAATGAGAGGAAGGAGGAAAGTCTGGTAGAGCAACAGAGAGGGTTAGTGTTAGAAAACCTGCGCTGCCCTTAGCAGAGCTATCCCTCTTCTTCCTCAGTGCTTCTCAATCCTCCTGATGCTGTGGCCGCTGAATACAGCTCCTCAGGTTGTGGCGACCCCCACCATAAAATTATTTCATTGCTACTTCATAACTGCAAGCTTGCCACTGTTAATGAATCGCACTGTAACTATCTGTGTTTTCTGATGGTCTCAGGTGACCTCTGTGAAACAGTTGTCCTACCTGCAAAGGGGTTGCAACCCACAGGTTGCAAACAGCTGCTCTACATGCTCCGTGCAAACTTCCTTTCTGCTTTCAGGGACAAAGGAGGTGAAGAAATTCTAGGTACAACTAAGTTAGTGAAGTTATCTGGGAGCTTCATTAAGCAATAGAAATGTAGACCCGAGAGCAGCTTCCTATATATTCCTAGTGTACGAGAATCCCCAAACAGTGTTTCAAGTTATCAAGAAAAATTCAGCCCCGCCCAGTGAGATGAATCTAGGCAGTTTATATTGAGGTAGTTTAGGCTAAAATTACAAGAAGCTTCTTTGAGATGGTTCATAATTGATTATAGAGGATGGGCCGTTTACAAGTTTATAATTATTATAAACAAAGCGGAGTGCAGTGGTGCACACCTGTAATCTTGGCACACAGGGAGGCAGAGGCAGGTGGATCTACAAAGTGAGTCCAAGATAGCCAAGGCTGCACAGAGAACCCTGTCTCAAAATAAATAAATAAATAAATAAATAAATAAAACAAATATAAATAAATATGGGCACGATGAAGATACATTTTGGTTATATTTTCACTTTTCTGCTACAGGAGCTTGAACGCATTGTGATGTAGCCGAAAAAAAATATCATGAACATCTTTGGATGAAGAGGGTTGGAAGTCAAGTAGATTTTTGTATTTTGTTTCACTCTGTGATGCACTGTCATGAATAAATAAAAAGTAGGCATGCAGGAGATCCGTTGTGTACTGTTACTGCCTTAGGCGCATCTCTGTTGTGTAGGGACCACTGTGTAAAGCATCTCCATAATTACATAGAAATGGTCAGCTGTGAGGATCACCCTGGACTTATTTAAGAAGGCAACTTCAGTGAGGTGAAAAGAAAAGTCACAAGAAACTGGTTCAAGCCTCCATTCTGCCCTTACTAGCCCAATCATGAGAAGCCATTTTAGTTTCTGTGAGCCTTGCTTTCCTTCTCTATAGAAAGGCTCTAAAAAGCCCAGTGTACTAAGCATAAGCTTATAGTCTCAGAACTGAGGCAGCAGAAGCAGGTGTGTTTCCACGAGTTCAAGGCCAGCCTGGTTTAATAGTGAGTTCCAGGCCTTCCAGGTTATACAGCGAGACCCTGTCAATAAAAACAAAGGAGAGAAAAACCCCAAAGCACCACTTTTGTATCTTGACGAAGGCTCTCGAATTTTATCATCACCAGAACCCTCTGAGAACTGGTCAAATCCAGGTTGCTGGACGAGCCTCCAGAGTTTCTGATTGGGAGAGCTTGAGAATTTCCGTGTCAAGTCAAATCCCATCTGAAGTCAGGCCTGGGACCGCTGGTTTCAGGAGTAGGACGGGGAGGCAGGCACTACCGCTGTTACTTACATCTCTGCTGGGGAAAGGCTCAGCTAGCAAAGTGCTCATTGCTTAAGCATGAATCTGAGCGCTGATGCCTGGCTCCATACAAACAGTCAGCCGTGGTAGCATGCGCCTGTAGTCCTAATACCGGGAGATGAAGACATGAGGGTCCTGGGAGCCCACTAGCCAGGCAGTCTAGGCAAGGGTGAGCTCTGGGTTCAGTGAGAAACCTTGCTGTAAAACATAAGGTGGAGGATGAGAGACAAAACCACCCAGTGTCAGCCTCTGGTGTCTACACAGGCTTGCACAAGCCCATTTAGGCACAGATGCATGCAAACACATATAGATGCCTCCCTCATCCCCCCCCTCTCTCTCTCACACACACACACACACACACTCAGAGAAAACTATCACTGCAATTGTCACTATAGTTATCTTCAGGAAAGAGTTCTGCTTTTCCATGTTCCATTAGAGAAATTAAGGGGTGGCGGTAATCACCTTTGAGATAAACTGATAATTCTGTACCCAAGAGGAAAGTCACAGGAATCTCTAAAGAAACTTAGCTTGGGATGGAGACACAGCTCAGTGGCTAGAAGCACTGGCTGCTCTTACAGAGAACCCAGGCTCACTTCCTGGCACCCACGTGGTCACTCCTAACCATCTGTAACTCCAGTAACAGAGGATCCAATGCCTTCTTTGGGCCTCCTCAGACACTGTACGAAAATGGTGCATAGTCATACATGCAGGCAAAACACTAATACACATAAAATAAAAATAAAATTGAAAAAAATTAAATTTAATCTGTGGAATACTAAATAAGTAGTTATGCAGTCTTTGGGCTTATTTAAATATTTATATACTATAAAGCTGCTACTTAACAAACCTGGATAGGCAGTGGAAGGACAGAAATAATCAAGAGTGGCTCACTGAACACAGGAAGTCCTGGAAATCTTGCAAGGCTGTCGGTTCCTTTAAGATGTCCAGCCCAGTTAAACAAAGCATATTAGGTTAATGAATGTAGAAGTCGAGCTACTTTCATTTTGCATATCTCTGGCTCTCTAGTCCACATTGTTGCTTTATAATATTTGGCATTTTAAGGAGCACAGATCTCAACCCTGGTGATGTGTCTCGCCAGCTTTTTTACCAAATCGTTTTAGTGGACTCTTAGTTCAAACTTCAAGACACATATTTTTTTTAAATGGAGAAAAATGGAGATGACTATTGGCAGTTCTCATCATCGACACAACACTTTTATCATTTTCATTACCAGAGAGCTCTGGTAGCCGAAATATCTCATCTGCAAAGATATAAATGTTGTTCAGTATTTAAGTATGTGTTGAAAGTAATTTAGGAGTATTCATTTATTATTGTTATGTGTGAGATTGTAGATATTCACCTTGTAGCATGAAAGTACCGTCTTTCTGTTTGGTTTTGTTTTTAAATCAGGTCTCACCCAGAACTCATCATATAGCCCAGGCTGACCTTAAACTCACAGCAACCCTCCTGCCTAAGATTACAGGTATAAGGCATCATTCTTGATTGTGGAGCAGTAGCTTCTGAAATTCCCTTTGTCTGTGCTAATGAGATAAAAACATGGCACCTGGACCCACACAGGTAGCACAACACACTTACAGAATCCCAGGGATGCTTCTAAGGACGAACAGGGTTGTGAACAAGACATAAAAGCACTGTAGTGAATTCCTAGTTGTCTTGAGACCGCAGCACTGTGAGGGGTCTCTCCTCAGTACTGCCTCAGAAGAGTGGCATCCTGCTCTCTCCCTCTCGAACTTTCTTCTTGACACTACACAATGGTTTCCTTTGTCATGAAGAGACTCTTCCTTGCGGAATCCTTTTCCACAGCTGGCTCTCATCATTTCTTGATAAAAATTTTGGGCTTTTTCCACTTTATTTTTCTGTTATAATAAGGGCTGCCCATTCAAATGGTCTATCTTTGCTCCCCTGCAAGTGTTTCCAGTGCTGGTGGAGTTTGCAGGAAGTGCCCTTTGCAGTTAACTCTTCTCCTTTTGCTGGATGTTTTCAGTGACTTGGCCTCAATTATCCTTGGATGTTCATTCTAAATTCACTTAATTATTCTAAAATTTAGAGTTGAGAATTCATTTTGGCTGTTTTCCTTTGTTCTATGTGTGTGCAAATGAAATGTGTGTTGCAAATGAAAGGCTAACCTTAAAACCTAGGAGGTTCTTTGTCACTTGTGTAACAGTTAATGTACAGATTTATAAGTGACATTCAGACACACAGCACAGGAAGATAAGTAGTGTGTTTTAAAATACTCACAACGAGAATAGCTGAAGTTTGCTTTCTATTTACCAGAAGGTGGGTGCATAAATTTAAAAAAAATAATTTTTTTTCCTGTGTGTGCATGTGGAGGCCAGAGTTTCATATCAAGTATCTTCTTCTATTGAGTTCCACATCATCATCATCGTCATCGTTGTCATCATCATCATCATCATCAGTGTGCTTATGAGTATGTAGATGGGTTTGCATGTACTGTAGTGCCTGTGGGGAGGTCAGAGGACAGCTTGCAAGAGTTGGGTCTCTCTGTTTACTCCCTGAGTTCAGGGATTCAGTTCAGGCCAATCATCAGTTCTGGTGGAAAATGCCTTTATCTACTGAACCAACTCACAGCCAGCCCCTCCCCTTTATTTTCTGAGACAGGGTTTCTCAGTAAAGCTGGAGCTGACCTACTGGGTACACTGCCTGCAGTGAACTCCAGGGCTCTTTCTGTCTGTGCACACCACTGTGCCCAACTTTTATATAGATGTAGTTAACCCAAGCTCAGGTCCTCAAGGCTTCGTGTCAGCCATATCTCCAGCCCACATAACAAAATTGTTTATGTGCATTAACTGATATCAGTCTTAGAGAGATCACCTTGGTCAGCTCAGAAGTGGCAACTCTTGAGTCTCACTTCTGTGTCACGACCCATTCTGCCTGTCCATCTACAAGTGGGTTTGACCAATACTACCATATTCTTTTCTCCTAATATGCCACCCTGGGTCTCACTTAATATTCCAGAACAAAATGAGTCACTACCAACCATCTCAATATATACATGAATATAAGGGCGGCCCTCTCTAGCACCCACATAAAAAGCAGAGCCATATCCCAACCTTGCCTGGATAGCCAGGAAGCAAAAGCTGATGGCTTAGAGACCCAGGGTAGAACCAAATAGTACTGGCAAAAAAAAAAAAAAAAAAAAAAAAAAAAAAAAAAGTCAATGAAATGATCCCTAATGATATTCTACTCATAGATACTTGTTGGAGAGGCCTTCTCCAACAGCTGATGGGAATGGGGGAAACCCATAGCCCTGAGGTGGAGCTCAGGGAACCCTGTAGAAGAAGGGGATGAAGGATTGTAGGAACCAGAGGGATTGAGGACACCAGGAGAACACTGCCCACTAAGCAGAGCTCCTAGGGACTCCCAGAGACTGAAGCATCATCAGTCACGGAGCCTGCGTAGGTCTGACCAAGGTTCTCTGCATACGTGCTGAGGTTGTTTAGCTTGGAGGTTTTGTGGGACTCCTAGCAGTGGGAGTGGGGGTGTCTCTGAGTGTCCAGCCTTGATATGAGGGTTTGTGCCTAGTCTTATTGCGTCTTGACAAGATGCTGTGTTCGGTTGATATCACTGGGAGGCCTGCTGTTTTCTGCAAGGACATGGAGGAGCAGTGGATCTGGGGGAGAAGGGAGGTGGGGGCGTGGCTTAGAGGAGTGGAGGGAGGCGATGCTTAGGGCAGGGTGTATTGTATGAGAGAAGAATAATAAAAAAGAAAAGAGAAAACTAAAACTAAAACAAAACAACAACAACAAAAACAATAGGGTGTGGCACTGTGTACCTGTAATCCCAGGACCGGGGAGATAGGAGGATCCCAGGGGGCTTGTTGGCCAACTAGCATTTATGAATTGTGAGCTCCAGGCTCAGAGAGAGACCTACTTCAAGGCAGTTAAGTAGAGAGTGATAGAGGAAGATACTGGACTTCTAATAATGGCGTCCACATGCACAAAAATGCACAAACATGCATAAAAAATGTTTAAAAACATATTTAATCTCTTGGCATCAAGTTCTTTTTTAGTATTGAGGACGTGTATATGTTGGTTTTTCTGATCAATAGTTTTAGATATGTTGAAACTTTATATACACTTAATATATTAGTTAAATAGGTATATAATTAAGCATATTAAACATTAAAATCCAAAGGCCATTTCTTTTACTTAATTCATATTTTAAGCCTTTGTTCTTTTTTGTTTTGTTTTGTTTTTTCGAGAGAGGGTTTCTCTGCGTAGCCTTGGCTGTCCTGGAACTCACTCTGTAGACCAGGCTGGCCTTGAACTCACAGTGATCTACCTGCTTTTGCCTCCTGAGTGCTGGGATTAAAGATGTGGGCCACCAATTCCTGGCTTTAAGCCTTTGTTCTTGACATTATTCCTAGACAATATGGTATAATTATTACTTTGTTATAGGCCATTGTTACAAGTAACTTTGAGATGCTTCAAAGTATGTAGAAGGGCGTGAAGAGGTAATAATACACAAATACCACATCAAGCACATCAACAGTCACAGAACCAACAGAGGGACTGGGGACCGGGGCGGGGCGTGTGGTGTATGTGGAAGAGATTAGACAGGCTTTAATGAGCCACATGCCGTCACTTAAAGGTCGAACTTCTGTTTGATCAGACACATCTTTGGCTGTACAGAAATGGCTTTAGAAGTTGATGAATCTTACAGCGATGTCACTAGATATTGCTGCCATCCACAGTCTATTTGACTGTGGTTTGAATACTTTAAGGTTCGATCGATTTTTCTAACACCGTTAGAAGTAGGGCTCTTAAGGGGTGCTTAGACTATGAGGAATTCGCCTTCGTGGGTGAGATTAATTCTCCCCTCACCCTTCTTTGTTCTTCCATCTTCTTCGTATGAGGACGAGCTTCCTCCACTCCAGGGGCTGCAGGGTTCCAGATCTCTCGTGCAAACAGAGACTGTTTTATCACCAGACTCTAGATCTGTCAGTCTTGTGATTGTGACCTCCTCAGCCTTCAGATCACTGGGATATGACTTCTTTCTTAGCTTCATAAAGTCTGGCGGTGGTGGCGCATGCCTTTAACCCCAGCACTCGAGAAGCAGAAGCAGGCAGATCTCTGAGTTCGAGGCTAGCCTGGTTTACAGAGTGAGTTCCAGGACAGCCAGGGTTTACACAGAGAAACTCTGTCTTGAAAAACTAAGCAGCCAACCAAGAAACAAACAAAACAAAACAAATTTGAAGAAAACATAAAGTTTAGACGATGGTAAACCTCAAATAAATAAAGGTTTCTTTTCTTTAAATTTTTTTTTATTAATTATTCACTTTATAGCCCAGCCGTAGCCCCCTTTTCCTCTCCTCATAGTTCCGCTGCGTGCCCCCAACCCCCGTGTTTCCTCTATACCCCCTTACTCCTCAGAGGAGGGGATCCTGCTGCCCCACCCCCACCCCCTGGCAAATCAAGTCAGGACTCAGCACATCCTCTTCCTCTGTGGCCTGTCGAGGTAGCACTGCCAGGGGGAAGTGATTGAAAGGCAGACAACAGAGCCCATGTCAGAGGCAACCCAGATTCATCTTACTAGGGGACCCACATGAGTACTGAGCTGCCCATCAGGTACATCTGTGCAGGGGGCCTAGGTCCAGTCCACGCATGGCTCTTTCTATTTTCCTTAACAACCCACTGGATCCTGTGTTACTGTTAACAAGTTCAGTTTTGCTGAAAATAAGTGTACATATGTGTACATACACATACACACAATATTACACAGATTATTTAAGGGAATGTGTCCAATAGAAAGCCATACAAGGCCTACAGCCCTGAGAGTGCTCAGCCACAGTGATGTCTGATTTGGATTCTGGGTACAGATTTGGACATACTCACTGAGACGAAGCAGACAAATGCGCCTACCGCTGGTTTTATCTAGTCACTATGATCATTAAATCCTCCCCTCTCATAGAGCCTCAAAACTGGCAAAAGAACAAAGATAGAACGTCACAGTGCTGCTATTTTTAATCAGTCATGTGTTCCAAATACATTAATTGCATAGCAGCTCTTTAAAATACGTGTGCTTGGCTAGGAGACAGGACATTGTATATTTGAAATAAGACGTTTTCCCCAAACGCCTGCTTTTCATAAAGGCAATTCATATGACTCTTTTAATTCCAGATTGACCACTGGTGCAACACCGGCTACGATATGATCCTGTTCACACAATAGACCATTTTCACGTTTTGTAGGGTGGGGTGGGGGTAATGGCTCATGCTTGCCTCCTACGTCAAATAGTGGAGACTCAAGTTACCAGACTGAAATGAAAACCCAGAGGGAGAGCTTAGGAAAAGTGGAGATTAGAAACAGGTTGCCGTACTTAAGCCAGCACTTAAAAAACAAGGCAAAATTTCTACCTCAGGATCAAAGACATATAGCAATTAGCAAAGTAGAGGAATCACTGTCTCCATCTGCTCCCTACCTGTTGGATGGACCCCATTTGACCAAGTCATATGTTTCCCTGAATAGACCAACACTGTGTTGCATGACAATAAGTAGTTGCCCTTAGATTCATAGGATGCTTCCAAACCATCACCTAAGGGCGTGTTTCTTGAGTCATTCTCCGGGAGTTATGGTGAATTTGGAAGGATACAAAGTCTCTCTTTAGATACCATGCTGATGCTAGAGATCACCCTGGAGTCTTGCTGAGGTAGCTGACTGGAATTAAACCACAGAGTCAAGGTCACTGTACAGAACAAAACCAGGCAGGGCTCAAAGTCTTGACTTTGGCTTTAGCAGCTTCCCTCCTTAACACCTTTGAACTAATTTACCATGGACAGACTGTGAGAAAATTTGTGCACCCTCCCCCTAAGGGAAAGGATTTTTCTGATCCTGTTAAAAAACACGTACGGCATTTAGTTATGCTGTAACCCATGTGTGTGTGCACATGTCAGCGCATGCCACGGTGTGAATGTGGAGATATACGGACAGCTTATAGGAGTCTGTTCTTTCCTTCCAGCTTGCCAATCCTGAAAATTAAGTTCATGTTGCCAGGCTTCATGCAAAGTGCCTTTACTCACTGAACTATCACACCAGTTCCCATCTACTAATAATAATAATAATAATAATAATAATAATAATAATAATAATAATAATAACAATAATAACAATAATAATAATTTAAAAACCATCAATTGGGGACATAATATGCCCAGTACTGTTTTAAATTCCTGATTAGTTCACCAAATACTTAATTTTGTTTTGAAACAAAAAGCAACTTGTCTATTAGCATCCAACCAGCAAGTGTTGAAACAGAGGTTTGCACTTACCAGTCTCTTTCCAGAGTCTGACCTTTTCATTGTACCAAGTGGATATTAATTGCTCTCAGAAGTAACCATTAGCCAGGAGATGGTCCATCTGTTTCCAGAGTCACTTTGTCCTTTCGCATGGGTGGTGGGTGGTGGTGGATTTATCTGACAGGCCCTTAGCCACTCATCTGATGCCTGTTTCTCTCACCCTATCCGTGCTTGGCTCTAACTCACTAAGTTCAGAGTCCCCATGCGGATGGCCACAGGCAAGAGGATTTACCCGTGTCTTCTGAGTCTTCACAACACAGCAGACGGAGCCAGTTGACACAAATCCACATCACCAAGAAGTGTAGGACGGTTATGGAGATGTCTGGCTTGAAGCGCACCATTTGGATCTACAGGAGCTTCTTTTCCATTGCCCAAAGGAAAAATGCACACAAAGGGACAGATAGAATCTGGAAACCTCCAGTGAGCCTGCTCCCGTATCCAGGCTTCTGCTATGGTTTGTGTCCAAGAAATAGCTATTGTTTAAAACCTTGTTCCTCAAAATGTTCTTGTTCAGAAATGACAGAATTTTGGGAGGTAAGGTCCTTAAGTCACCGAGGTCTTGGACCTCATTTGACAGGTCTTGACAAGTTGTCACAGAAAGAACAGGCCTGGCCCTACCTACGCTTCCTCTCTTCTTCTTGAGATAGGACCACTTCCTTCAACACCAGTGCAAACTTGTGGCAATCCTCCTGCCTCCCGCCTGACCGGACGCCAAGTCAGTGGGATTGCCTGACCTTGGACTTGGAATCTCACCTTATATAAAGCAAAGGTTTTGTGAGCTGCCTTAAGTATTACATTGTTTCATTACTTATTTATTTAGCATAAAGTGACAGGCTTCATTGTGGTATTTTTATGAATATTTCCCTTTGGACGAGGCTCTTCTTTATTCTGCTCCCTCCTTCCACACCCTTATGTCATTCTGCTTTCCTAGCATATGCATCTCTTACCCTCTCCACACCATTTCTTTCAAAAAACCTACTTTATTTAGGGTTCTTAAACATCTCTACCTCCCTTCCAACCTGCTGAATTGAGGTAGGGGAGAGAGAAGGTTGGAAAGGGGGCTGTGAACCTCTTTAGAGATAGTTCCTTTGGGGCAAGTCCAGTTTTTGTCTTCAGGATACCAGAAAAAACAAACAAACAAACAAACCAATAGCAGCAGGGGCACCACTTGGTAGAAACAGCAGCCCAGCTGGAGTGCCTTGAGCAGTTCTCTGGAGCAATTTTTCTCTGCAAAGTGAAGTGTAGAAAAGTGAAGCCAGCAAAGCGACGTGGAGCGTTGCAAATCATAGCAATACAAAAGCGTTATCTCACTGTCTGTGGGCTTCTATTTATTCCTTCTCAGAGTCCACACGTGGATGTTTATTCAGCTGGCAAAAACCATGCCCCTTGTACAAGACAGTGTCCAACAAAACATCATGTGTCCTCTTTTGAGTCTTTTTTCAGCTAACAAAAATTACAAGTCTCTTTTCAGTGTACAACACTAAGGCACGCAGCACTTCATAACCGCAGCCAGAGGCCTCGGGAGTCAGAGAGACCCAGCCTTCTTCAAAAGACAACAAAGCAGAAATATTTTGGATTAATTTGACAGGCTCTATGTACTGCTGTATACACTAGTGATTTCCAAATAACATTCCCACACCCCACACTTGGGACCAAAGCAAAAAACAAATTCACATGACACACCTGAGTTTTAAAAGAAACCAGAAACTTCCACTTCAGGTGTATGTATGTATCCCACTGTAGTGGGATAGCTGCATCAAATAGTGGTTATATTTGCAATTTTTTTTTTTTAGAAAGCTCCACTCTGATTTCACTAGTGCTGTGCCAGTTTACACTCCCACCAGCACTGGATAAAAGGTCCTTTTTTTTTTCCATATCCTCATGAGCATTAAATGTCTATTTCCTTGGTGGTAGCCATTCTGATTGGGGTGTGATTAAATCTTAGAATTATTTTAATTTGTATTTTTCTGATGGCTAAGGATGTTGAACCACTTTAAAAATATATATTGATCCCCCCTCTCTCACACACACATGCATTTGTGTGTGCTATCTCTCTCTGCTTCCCTCCCTTTCTCCCTCCCTCCCATCTTCTATCTCTTTTTTCTTCCTCTCTTACTCTTTCCCCATGTGTCAAAAGAAAGTAACAATATCATTCTACAAACTGAAAAATATTCCCAAAAGGAAGAGACCGGCATTCCAGTTAGGTAGGCAAGAGATTATGGTGACAGGCACAATAGTAGAGGCTTTATTGGGAAAAGAGGAAACCTCAGATTTCCAGAGATGTTCAGTAGGCAAATCTTAATCCCCCAAAGGAAGATTTGGCTTTCAAATCAGACAAGGTGAAGGTAAACACAACATAAAGTATATACTTTGATTTTAGCATTGAGTAGATGGATGATAGAGTATTTTTGAGATAGGAAAATAGTGGTTTGGTGAGAAGAAACTGAGCTCATTGACAAATACGTTGAGTTTGTGGTATACACCGTGTGTGCATTAAGTACGGTAGACAGGCTTGACTCCTAGAAGAGTGATTTGAATAGTAGATAAAAGCCCAGTGTTTGTCCAGTAGGTAGTGTTCAGCCTCTCTCAGCTGCTCTGCTCTTTGCACTTCTGAGGGTGAGTGAAAATGTTGCTTCTACCCTTGCACACCTATGTCATCCATGTTAATCATTTTTTTTTTAAGTCTTTTGAGGCAGGGTCTCTAGAATTCACCATGTTGAGTAGGTTGGCCTTGAACTCACAGAGCTCTTCCTGCCTCTGCCTCCTGAGTGCTGGGATTAACAGGGTAAGCCACCGTGCCTGACTATCCATGTTAATCTTACCACTGGGAAAAAATAGCTCATTTTGAAAAGTGTGCATTATGAATATATTTCTTATGTGTTTATATTGATGAAAAAATTTCAACCCTTCAGTGTTCCCTGTACTTTTAAATTTTGGTTTGAGCTTCCATAGACAAATATGAGAGGTCTCAGAATACCAAAGGGATGTATTGTATATTTTCAGAAGTATGAGATACCTCAACAAGTAGATTGCAATTTACACTGCGGAGTAGGATATGAGTTTGCAAGGAGAACAGGCAAGAAAGAGTAGGTTCTGAGATTGAGCCAAGGAATGTCACATTTAATAAAGAAGGAAGAAGATTCTAAGAAGAGTTTGAAAAGAAAGGAAGGGGAAATAGGAAGAGAAGCAGGGCACACCTGAAGTCTGGGGAGATGGTGCACCTGAAGTCTCACAGCTGGAGATGGAAGGGCCCAGGAATGGTCATGCAGAAGATGAAGTGGAAGGGTATATAACCCTTCCTCACGCTTCTTCACACTGCGACCCTTTGATACAGCTCCACATAGTGTGGTGACCTCTAACCATAAGGTTATTTGGTTCTACTTCAGAACTATAAATTGGCTACTATTATGACTCATAATGTTAACATCTCATATTCAGGATATCCCCAAACGGTCACAAACTGAAGGTTGAGAACTGCTGATCTGACCTCTGTCTGAGAGGAATGCAGGCAAGGGAGAGCTTCATCTTAATCAAGGCAGTGTGTGCTTTCAGAGTAGTGTCCAAGGCCAGCAGGCGTGATCGTACCGATGCCATTCCCACAGGCTGTGGAGAGAGGCGTGAGGAAGGTGGCCAGAGGAGCACAGGGATGTGGCTGTAGGCCAGAGCATGTTCCCGGAGTAGGGTTCGCTGGCTTTCCCTTGCACCCTACCACAGACTTCCCAACATCCCAGTGACATCATCACCACCTCCCTGTACAACACTAAGGCACGCAGCACTTCATAACCGCAGCCAGAGGCCTCGGGAGTCAGAGAGACCCAGCCTTCTTCAAAAGACAACAAAACAGAAATATTTTGGATTTATTTGACAGGCTCTGTGTGCTGCTGTATACGCTAGTGATTTCCAAATAACAGAGAGAGAGAGAGAGAGAGATTTTTTTTCTGGATTGAAGGCAAGATCATACAAATGCAAATAACATGGTGAGCCTTTTTATTGTATATATGAAAGGCTTGCAACATGATGTTTTGATATACATACATAGTGAAGTGATTACCCTCGTCAAGCAACTTGTCCGTCATCTCGTCTTCATCACCTTCCTTTGCTTGCTTCCTCCTTTGTCTCCCTTCCTCTCACTGTGAGAAACATCCCCAGACAATGGGCAAGCCTAATGGAGATTTCTATTCTTGTGAATACTTTCTTTAATGTGGTAGATTTTTTTCTCATGCCAGTTAGGAATTAGGGAATGTCTGAAAATGTCACTTGATGTGGTGGTCATGTTGCTGGTTGCCAAGGACTCGGTCAGGATGGGTTTATTCCGGAAGACATTCTGGCTGTCAAGAGATGCCCTGGCTTTAGGGCTCCTAGGAAATGATTAGGCTAGAGATGGCTGCACTTCCAAGGGCGGATGCGTGTGTGCTGGGGTTCTGATGGTGTCTAACATAGTTACGCTGGGCTTCACTCCAATCCTGTACTCAGTTCTTAGGCAATCATATGCAATTAACCTGTTACTTGAGATGAATTAAAATCCTCCCTTTGGGTCCCGTAGGTCACAAAATTCAGTGACTCAGTTGGCTTCGGTCACTTGCTGTAGGCTGCCTCGAGAGTTTGGTGACTGGTGGGTTATAACTCAGAAGGCCAGAAGGAGTTCTGGAAAGCTTCAGCGCTAATGCAAGTTCAAGACTGTTCTGTTCCCCTCCTGTGGCCAAATTACACTGTGCAAACACTTCCAAGTAGCTTCAGAGTTCATCCTACAACTCTCAACAGGACACTTAACATACCAAAGCCCATCCTCTCTGGAGGGTGGTGGGAGGGACTGGAACGTTGACAAGGAATTAGTACAAGAACTAAATTGTAAGATTGCAAGCCATACTTACTGAGCACCACACACACTTTTGTGGGCCGCAGGGTTGAGACAGGGTTTCTCGGTGGAGCCTTTGGCTGTCCTGGACTTACTCTGTAGACCAGGCTGGCCTACAACTCACAGAGATCCACCTGCCACTGTCTCCCAGAGTGCTGGGATTAAAGGAGTGTACCAGGCAAGGAGTGAGTTCTCTTGACTAATTTGAAGTGTGAGGAAATGTAGAAATGGACAGGGGAGTTTGTTCTGAAGGCCTTAGTGATGAAGTCTGAGGTGGGAGAGGAGAGCTAGCTTTTCCAGAACCTTCTTCCATGATTCTTTTTTGTTTGTTTGTTTGCTTTGTTGTTGTTGGGTTTTTTTGTTTTTGTTTTTATTCTTCCCATCTTCTTGATTGTATTCTTTCCCCCACTAAAATGGCAGAGGAAAATGCAATTGGTGACAGCAGTAGATGGCCAGCCTAGAAAGCAATTGGAAGCATGTCTTTGCCACCACCTGGCAAACCCTTCTCAGAGGAGCTTACACATTTGAGGGTCGAAGTCGTGTCACAGACTCTGTGGTGATAGACTGCTTTTTCAGAACAAGTCAAGCCCTTGACAAATCCCACCACAGTTGTTTAGGGTTTCCATGTTGTTTTAACTAGCAATTGCACATTAAAGTACTGTGTTTAAAGTTAAGAGACGAGAGCTTAGACGAAGGATGACAGAAGACATATTGCCAGGGAAAGTTGCAGAAATACTTCTGAACTATGTTAAGAAAAAAAAATTCAGACCATGGTAGAGCAGCCTGGCCTGAGTCACCATGCCCAGACGAGTCACTGCTCACATCCCTTGCTACAGTCAGACGCCTTTGTGGGTCAGCTCTACCTTTTCTTCAGTTGGAATCTGCTCCTTGGTAGAACCAAGTAAAGAAAAAAGAAAAAAAAATCTCCCAGATATTACCAAGTGAACCAGGGCCAACAATAGATTATTTTCTTAAATTTTTATGTTCTTGTTCAAAGGGCAGGATAAAGAATACCCACTTATGCCTCTTAGTCTTTGGAATATGTTAATGCCTTTTGTGGTATTGATTTGATTCTGCTTTGTTTTTAGATAAGGACATATATATGGATATATATTATAATACTATAATAGTATAACAAGAATTGTACATGAGTGTGGGGGGGGGAGGGACAAAAAAGAAAGGAAGGAAGGAAGGAAGGAAGGAAGAAAGACAAACCCACCTAGAGGGCTTTGCACGCATTTTCTGCTCATTTTTCAGGCCCCAGGCGGACCAGCACCTTTATGGGATTGGGGGTGTAGATCAATGGTAGAATACTTGCCTTGTGTGCAGGAAAGTCTGCGTTCAATCCTCAGGAGGCTTTCTCAGTGCTCCCAGCAGAGTCAGCTCACTTCTCTGTCTGACTGCACTTAGTCTGCACTACGCTGTAGCATTTGTGTAATTGTCCTTGAAGAGACTCCTTAGAAGTAGACTTAGTCTAGTCTCCAGCATAGTGTGCGACACATGGTAGGAACATAGTAACCACTTATTGGCTTATCGTCTCCCCAGTGGTGAGTGAAGGGAGAAAGTATGTTTATCCTATGGGTAAAGCTGCAATTCAGAAGCTACAGGGTTTCAGCTCATGTTTGCTACCTCTGTTCAAGCTGGCTTCCCATCCCCGATTTTTAATGCATCATTTTATTTCATCTAGTAGTGTTTCATTCCCAGATTCTCTGGAAATAGTTCAAAGTTTGGCTTGTATGAAATTGTGTTCTGTTCAGTTTAATTTGATGTTAGCAGGCTGTGGTGCGGAGGGGTCGGGAGCGGGTGGGGATTGTAAGAGATTCTTAGAGGAAGTAACATCAGCAAGAAAGCAGAAGGGGGGGCGCTCCATGTGGCCACCACCTCCCCACTATGGAAAGTGTGACATCAAATTCCCACAGACAAGAACACCCTTGTGAAAACCCCAATCTTAAGAATGGAAGTGAGAAATATACATGGCCCGGACAACCTGGAAAAAAAAAATCCAAAACAAAAGACTCACATAGAAAGGTAAGAAAAATGTCTCAGACCACATGGCCTCTTCTCTGACCTCTGACTTCCCACCTCTCCCATACAGAGAGATGGGAACGTACAGTTTCCACATTGAGAGAAGAGCCCAGCAGACAGCTAGTTCCTCAGCATTTTAAGATGCTACCAGGAAGTGCATTCCTGTCTCTCCTCAAGGGAAACACTGTGGGTAATTGCAGGGCGAGGCCTCCAGGGTCAGGCAAAACTAAGAAAGGGGGAAAACCTGGGGAACACAGAGGCAGCTCTGTGCTCCTGCCTGCACTGGTTCTGGGTCAGAGAAACCAGCCAACATCATAGCCCACCCACAAAGCCATGCTCATCACTGGTAGACACACAGATGAAAGGTCTACCAGTCTGGAGTCTGGGGTTCCACCCAGGCGAGGAGACAAGCTTCAACCATGAATTTTCACGCCATGTAGCCTCTGGACCCACCCATTCTGAGCATGGTTCTACTCCATAGACCCTAGTTGGCAGCCTTACTCAACTACAGAATCTACAGAATGCTCAGCGTTGTACTGCTTGGTAGAGGTCCCGAATGATTAGCAGCAATCACAATGGCCAGCTAGCAAGTCTGTCTGAACTCAGAGTCCAGCCATGGTCTCACCAGAGAGCATAGCCCAGTTTGGAGCAAAGGTCAGGCCCAATCGGAGAACTTGATAGTAAGCATTCCCTGGCCGTGGGGGCAACCAGTTGGCCGTCTGGAAACTCAGGCTCCCCAGCATAGATCCATCCCTGCAAAAATACCGGTAAAGGCTAGAAGGGTCTGGCTCCTGAAATGCTGGGGTACCAATCCAAGGCGTAAAATAGCAGAACTCCAAGGAAGAAAATAACATCAAATAATGGCCTCCAAAGAAATGGAGACACGTATGCGTGGAAAATGAAGAGAGGAACAGGGATTTCAAGTATTAAAGTGCTGAGGAGAGAGGGAGAAGGGGGTGGAGAGAGTGGTAGCTGGACTTATGTTGGCTAAATGGGCTCTAAGTACTAGGCTTTAAAAACAGGCCCAGAGCGCTAGGTGAGTTGTTTGGAGCACTTGATGATCTTCCAGAGGATGGAGGTCAGCTCCCAGCACCCACGAAGGATGGTTCACAGCCACCTGTAGCTCTCATTTGATGGATTCTGACACCCTCTGGCCACTGCGGGCAACAGCACACACACACGGCATACACTTAAACAGATGCACACACAATGACTATACCAAAAATGGTAAACAACAGATAAAGAAGGTCATTATAGGATGATAAATAATGAGAATCAAGAACCTATAAAAGTTGTGCATATACCCAACATAGACACAGGTGAAAATAAAAGGAAGATTACGTGATCTGGAAGTGTAGGTTGTGACGCAACAGAGTTGTGGAACTTCAGTGCCCCACTCTCAACAGTGGCCAGATCATTCAGGGAGAAAGTTAGTAATGAGGCTTGGGTTAGAGTCAGGCTTTCGACCGAAGAGAACCAAGGGACAGAAGGAACCCCCTCAAACAGAAGCACGGTACACATTCTCCTCCAGCACAGCCGTTCTCTGGGACAGACTGAGCTTTAAAACAAGGCCTGAAACATTTAAGAGGGCTGAGCCGTGTCAAGTGACTTTCCCTGTCACCACGGCACTAAGGTAGAAAGCAATAGGAAGGCTGTTAGAAAATTCCTAAGAGTAGAGGTTAAGCAATATGCTTTGTGAACTTGAGTCAAAGAAGATGTTGAAGGGGAAATCAGAAAATTTCCTGAGACAGAAAGAAATGGAAAGGCGGCATGCCAAAACTCATGATGGAAGTTAATGGCAGAAAATACTTATTTAAAAAAAAAAAAAAAACCAGGCGGGCGGTTGTGGTGCACTTGAGAGGCAGAGGCAGGCAGATCTCTGTGAGTTCGAGGCTAGCCTGGTCTACAAAGTGAGTCCTGCCTCAACCCCCCAACCCCCCCCCCTCAAAAAAAACCCAACCTTTTAAGCCAGGTGTGGTGGCGCACGCCTTTAATCCCAGCAATCTGGAGGCAGAGGCAGGCAGATCACTGTGAGTTCGAGGCCAGCCTGGTCTACAAAGTGAGTCCAGGACAGCCAAGGCTACACAGAGAAACCCTGTCTCAAAAGACCAAAAAAAAAAAAAAAAAAAAAAAAAAAACCAAAGAAAAACCAAAAACTTAAAGCAGGCTATCCAGATGAGACCTGATAGGCTGTGGCCATACGGTGGATGTCTTCTTCTGTCTAAGGTCTAGGGTGAGGAGAATAGGATGAAGGAGGCAGGGAGAGTGGGAAGGGGAAGATACAAGCAAGGGGAAAGCAATCTGAATAAATCACAATGAATTAAAATTAGAAAAACTTAAGTAGTCTTATCTCTCAAGAAAGTAGAAAAATAGCAAACAAAACCCAAAAGGGAGATCAGGAAAAAAAATTTAAAAATCAAAACAAATAATAGAGTATTAAAAATAATGGAGAAAAATATCAATAAGATTAAATTTGATTTTTTAAAAAAAGACAAATTTGTCAAAATGTTCTAGTTTGGTTTCTTTCTTTTTGTTGTTTGTTGGTTTCATATTTTGTTTTTTGTTTTTGTTTTTGTTTTTGAGATAGGGTTTCTATGTATAATAGCCCTGACTATCCTGGATTTACTTTGTAGACCAGGCTGGCCTCAAACTCATAGAGATCCACCTGTGCTCCCCAGCCTCCCCAAGTGCTAGGATTATAGACATGCCACACCACTCCAGGCTTAGGCCTACTTTGGTCTCTATTGCTGTGATAAAACACTGACCAAAATCAGCTTAGGGGAAGAAGGTGTTATTTTTATATTTTTAGAGGCTATAGCCTCTGTCCATCATCAAGGGAAGCCAGGGCAGAAGCTCAAGGCAGGAATCTGGGGCAGGAACGGAAGCAGAGCTCGCGGAGGAATGCTGCTCATTGGCTTGCTTCTCCTGGCTTGCTCATCTGCCTTTCCTAAACTGTACAGGCTCACCTGCTCTGGAATAGGACAACCCTTAGTGGGCTGGGTCTTCTCACACCAATCACCAACCAAGCAAATGCCCAGCAACATGCCCTTAGGCCAGTTTGATGGAGTTGATCCCTCAGTCGGCTGTCCCTCTTCCTAGGTATGTCTAGGTTAGTGTCAAGTTGAGAAAAATGAACCAGCACGCAAATGCTGGCCATGGCTTTACTGGCCATGGGGGAAAAAAAAGATAAAATCAGAAATGAAGGTGGGGAGGTGGCTCAGATGGTAAAGCACCTGCTCTGCAAGTGTGAGGGCCTGGCTTCAGATCTTTAAGAAGATCTGAAAAGCCATATAGAAAAGCCACCCATATAAGAAGCTGGGCGTGACAACACACTTGTAATCCCAGCACTGAATGGGCAGAGACGGTGAGTCCCTTGGGGCTTGCTAACTAGCTCATGTAGTGAGTTCCAGGTTTAATAAGAGACCCTGACTTTTTTTTAAGGCAACCCATACCCCCAAAAACCAACAACAACAAAAGAACGCTCAAGTGAATAACATCTTTCTGAATTTATTTTGTGAGTCCAGCAATATCCTGACTCTAAGGACAGATACAGATACTACAAGAAATGAAAACTATAGGCTAATATTCCTAACAACTATACATATAGAAGTCTTCAATAAAATATTAGCAAACTAAGTTTGGCAAACCATTAAAAGGATCATTCACAAAGACAGCGTAAGAGTTGTCCCTCGGATACAAGGGCAATTCAACTGTAACCATCACATTTACGGTATGAAGGATATGCATGCCATTCGTATTAGTTACAGTTGTGTTGCTGTAACAAAAATGCCTGACAAAACATGGAAGAAAAAGGTTATTCTGGTTCACAATGCCAGATTCAAACTGCAACATTTTATGATTATATCATTAGATGCAGGAAAAAAATGACAAGATTCAAGGTCCTTTAGATTAAAACTGAACAAATGAGGTCCAGACGGACTATACCTTAACCTTGTCGAGCTCACAGCAGTACCCAATAGTGAAAAATTCTCTTCTAAGTATAGAGAGGAGACAGGGTTATTTTCACAATAAAAGTTTGCCAGGGCAATTTGGCAAGAGAAAGAAATCAAAACCATCCTACCAAAAAAGGAAGAAGTGAAATTGTCTCTACTAACAACATAATTATAATTAAAAAAAAATCCTCAAGACTCCACCCAGATACTGTTAGAATAAATAAGTTTAGAAATATAATAAATATCACTGGTATTGATGTACACTAAGGGTGATCAAACCAATAAAGAAATTAGGAGTTTAATACCATGTAGGTGAAAGGTATAAACTGAAAAGTATATAACATTGAGGAAAATAATTAGAGGAAAATACAATTAAATGGAAACACACTCATGTTAACAGCTTTGAAGATAACCTGCATTAGAATCCCCCATGCTGTTGAGATGCCCGCCCCCTGCCCCCCCACCCCCTTCAAAGTACTCCTGAGAGAAGGCAATCTCTGCCAAAGTGCTAATGACTTTTTTCACAAAACAGAAAGTGCAAAACCAAAACCAAAGTATCCCCCCCTTTCCTCCTCCCCCCCATCCCCTTGAGACCAAAACCAACCAAACAAACAAAAGCTTGAATAGACCTGTAAAACCCCTGGAGCAGCCAAAGTAATTTTAGTCTATATTAGAATATTTAAGATTTTCTGTCAGTATTATCACACTGCATATAATATATCCCCTTTAAACACTGGAACTATTTTATTAGATTAAAAAAGCCTTTACAAATTATATCTTGCTTTGAAACAATGTTTAGGCTTGTCTGAATTTCAAATTCTTCTCTGTACAGTCCTGAGTACCCAATATTTCAAATCCTAATTCCCACTCAGCAAGTACTAACTTTATGAATTTGGCTTTCCCAATAAAGAAGTTTGACCTTTCCTCTTATTCTGCATCTGAAGGTGTCTGGGAGGATTTTGACTTGCCTGCCACACATGCCTCTCTGGTGAGTCATCCGAGGATGAAGCTTGCTTAGTCTCCGCCCGTAATGAACATGTGTCTTATAAGTATGAGAAAGAACACAGTCCTCCCAAGTACTTATCTGGTTGGTATTATTCAACAATTTTCTTTCTGACTTAAATCTGCTAAAGCCATCTTTTAGGGGTGTGTTTAAGTGGAGATAGATACTGGCTTTTGTACCCATCAAAACACAGTGTGAAAAATACCCTCAAATCCAGCCCCAAGTCTGTGTGCACAGACATCAGTTTCACACTCACAGTGAGTGTCACACATACATTGCCCTGAGAGAATCAGGGCCAAATATTCCTGGAAGATGGACCCAAGTTGACAGACGCTTGCTGTGCTGAGCATACCTGAACCTCAGATGGAGAGCTCACCCAGAAGACTGACAGACAGTTTCTAGGGAACAGCTAAGGGAGGGGCAGGATGTGGTCATGGTGATTCAGAAGTGCCCCTTGCTCTTCTGAGTCAGCATGCAGCCCGACATGTGGCCCCACATGGCACAGCTATGACTCTTGGATGAGCTATACCAGCAAGTCTTCCTGCCTCATGTCATTAGAGCACTCTGAGTTTTAGGAGCCCGGTCTGTCATATGACTCCTGTAGCCTCATCCAAGCAATGCACAGACAAGTGACATGTAGCCTGAAGTGTTGAATTTGTCTGTGGTTGAACTCATTTGCTCCTTAAAATGGTAAGCTGCCTCTGTGAGCTTGGAGGCAGCTTGGTGTAGTTGTTGCTCGTCTAAATGTTGCAACCAAGGCAACCAGGCTCTGATCTCTTCTTGCAGCCTTAGACTTGTGATTTTGTATGATCGTAGATATTGCCACTTTCTCTCTGCGAGCATGAATCATGTGCCCATGACATAATTGGTGCAGTGAGAACTGAACAGCACCATGCTGGTCTTGCCATTGGCAGAAGTGATAGCAGGGTAGGGATAATTGTTTTACCTGGGTTCAGGGATGTAGGATTGCTTTTTCATATATCCATTTGGTTAAGCCTCATGTCCCCTGTTTATGTTTGAACCTGGGTATGTAAATCGTGACATCAGGAGGGGCTCCCTGTTCATCCTGGGATGAGGAATGATCGTTTGGCCTCTTGGAAATTAGAGACCATCACATCTTAGCCTCAACATTCAAGTATGTTCTCCTCAACAATTGAGTATGTTTTAATGCAATGAAAGAGTTAAAGAAGGTGACTTGCGATTTTTCTTCATGGCTCTTTCATGTAATTTATGCTTTTGGCTTTAGGTAGCTATATATCTTTGTTTTACTTCATTTGAATTTAACGTGTGTGTTGGGAGAGATAAAAACTTGTGTTTACTGCTAATTACCCAAAGGGAGATACTGAACACTGCCAGCATCACAGAACCCAAGCTCATGCCTCCAAAGGTGACCACAACACAGACTTTGTCATTGGAACTAAAGTCAGCTTTTCAATTCAAAATAGGTCCAGTCACACTGAGAGACAATGTGTTGGGACAAGAAAGCAATGTACAAAGACAGTGGGTCCTTGCTGGAAAGCCGATCGAGGGTGGTCATGGGTGTGCCCAGCCCCATGGTATTCTCCCTGTAGCTAAAGGGTAGATGGCACACATCCCATCCTGATGACTTGGTCACCAGGGGTGGATTTTGGGTTCTGCAAGTATTGAAAAATAAGACTGTTACTACTTCTCTGAGTCATTCCTGTCACCTATTAGCTACACTATGTACAAGCCAGGGGGAGGGTGGCCATTTGGGGCCCTCTTGTTGGTTGCCAGACTCCTGGTAACAATGAACATGTCTTTCCTTCCTCAGACATAAAACAATCTGGTGCTTGCTTTCTTTCTCTTGCCATAACTTAGTATTGGCTGTTTGTTAATTTTGCATAATGAAATTAGATGGTCTTCTCCTTTTTAAATGTTATATCTTTGAGATAGTCATATGTCTTGTTACACATAGAAATCACTATCATTTTTGTTGTATCCTGAACTATTTCATATATACATCACATTTTATCCTCCTGCTAAGGAACTTTGGATTGTTTCTGCTTTGTGGCTATTTACATGGTAACAATATTCTCTTAACTCTTGTGTACTTACTTCTACATTTCTGTTGGACCTGCACAAATGGGTTGCTTATATACAGATCAAGCAAAAGACTTCCAAACTGATATTGTGTAGTTAATTGAGATATTTCCTCCTTCGGGGAAGGAAGAGGATCATAAGACTCAGGACATAAAGTGAACCTTACGAGGCTCAGGATGCTTATGAAATCTACAAAATTTACAATACCCCTTCCCAAGCTTATTTATATAAGTAGCAACATTTGCTGAGGACAGATCTTTCAATGGAAGCTCCATGGATGTAGCTTTCTTGATTGATTACTCATGCTGGGCTTTTGGGTAATGCTGCCTTTGAGTTATCCAAGCTCCTGCTCCTGTAAGTCACCTAATTATATACTCACCTATACTCCTATAAATAACCTCAATAAATTCACTGTTTTGCTGAGATAGACTTGAATGCCATGATTTCTATGACCTGGTGGTTGTGCCCTATCTATGTGAATAAACATTTGTTCATGTCTAGTTAGGTAATGAATGACTTTACTAGTTTATATTTACACTGGCATTCTGTGGGTTCTGTTGCTCTGATTCTTCACCAACATTTGGTATTACCAATGTTTTCCATGGTAACCATTCTAATAGCCTGTGTAGACTGCCTATTGTGTTTTGAATTAGCAACTTTCTGGTAGTGTCTTGGCCATTTGGATTTGATAGTCCCTTTTGTGATAAAGCTCTCCAAGGAAGAAGTCTGTCCCTCCTCAATTTAGTTGTGATTTGAATCAGAATTCCCACCCCTCCCTCCTCAGGCTTAGATATTTGAATACTAAGTCACCAGAGTGGAACTGTTTGAAAGGATTAGAAGGATTAGGAGGCGTGGCCTTGTTGTAGGAAGTGAATCACTAGGGGGTGGGCTTTGGGGTTGTAAAAGTCCATGTCACACCAGTCTCTTGCTCTCTCTGCCTATGGATCAAGATGTAGCTCTCAACAACTTCTCCAGGTTCATGCCTGTTTCTTTGTTCCACATCATGATGATGAGGAACTAAGCCTCTGAAACTTTAAGTAAGCCCCCAGTTCTTGTAAGAGTTGGAATGGCCATGGTGTCCCTTCATAGGACCAGAAGAGTGGTTAAGACAGAAATCTAGTGTTGAATTTTTTGTGTGGCTTAAGTATGTCTGCTGTTTTCTACCACTTTATGTTCATTCGTTTGTTTCTTGAGACCGTGTTTCTCTGTGTAGCCTTGGCTGTCTTGGAACTTTCTCTGTAGATCAGGCTGACTTAGAACTCAGAAATCTGCCTGTTTCTGTCTCTTTTTTGAGACAGGGTTTCTCTGTGTAACAGCTCTGGCTGCCCTAGACTCACTCTGTGGACCAGGGTGGCCTCGAACTCACGGAGATCTATCTGCCTCTGTCTCCCAAGTGCTGGGATTAAAGGCATGCACCACCATGCCCAGCTACATTTCCATTTTTTCTCCTTTGAATGTCTCACATTTGTTTATTTATTTTGTGTGCATGCACGTGTGGAAGTCAGGAGAGGTCTTTCTTGAGTCAGTTCTCTTCTCCCGCCATGAGGATTGCAGGGCTTGAGGGGTTGAGTTCATACTGGCGTCAAGCACCTTCAGCTCTTTGCCATCTCACTGGCCCTAATGTTTGTTCTCAAAATAACTTTTGATAGAAGTTCTACATTTTAATGAGGTCAGATGACCAATCATTCACATTATGATTGATACCTTTTATTTTAATTAATAAACTTTACTCACTAAAATAGTTTTAGTTTATAGAAGAACTGAGAAGTATCAAGTTGCCATATACTTGCATCCTCCAATTTCCATTACCACTGACACTATGCTTTGACGTGGTAGATTGTTCTGATTGAAGAAACAATATCAGTGTGTTGTATTAACCAAAGTCCAAAGCTTGTACTAGCCTCTGTGATTTATATTTCACAAAATGTGTGGTGGTATGTCTTCACCACCACAGGAGCACACAACAGTTCGACTGACCTAAAATTTCTTTATGCACTACTTTTACTTATTGCTCTATATCCTAGGGCCCTGTGTGATAGTTAACTTTATGTGTCACTTTGCCTGAGTAAAAGGAAACCCAGATAGCGGGTCCAACATTATTTCTGGGAGTTTTGGTATGTGTTTTGATGACATGACTGGCATTTTAATCAGTAGATTTAGTGATGACCATCAGCCTGATCAATGTGGCCAGCATCATCCAGCCTATGGAGGGTCCACACCAAACCAAAGATGGAAACGAGGGGGAAATTCTTCAATTTTCTCTTGAGACCTGAGACATCAGTTTTCTTCTGCCTTTCAATACTGGAATTCCTGATTAAGGCTGTCAATCACCAGGACTCTCATCCAGCAGCCAGAATTCATACTGAGTATACACTCTTGGCTTCCTTCAGGTTTCGGCTTGCAGGTAGTAAGCATATCATGGGCTTTCCCAGTCTCCATAATTCTGTGAGCGCATTACCATGGAAAATGCCTTACATCTTACCACTGCCTTCTTCTGGAAAGGTCAGCCTCTGGTTTGTAACTGCCCCGAATGCTTTATAAGTGGGATAATATAATATAATATAATATAATATAATATAATATAATATAATATAATATACAGTCTTTTCAGCCTGGCTCTTTTTTCTGTTAACAATATGTTTTAGGTTGATTACATATCTATCTATGGCTCATTTCTCCTTATTGCTAAAAGATGTTCCATTTCCATCTGGCAATGTACTTTCCTATTGAACTTATAGGGTGCCTCTCAGTTAGGGCAATTAGAAATCCAGCTGCTCTTAGCATTCATGTGTAGGCCTTTGTGAAGACGAAATCTTTTGGCTCGTATGGACAAACACTTGTGAGTGTAACTCTTATGGTAAGATGATATTTAGCATTGTAATAAGGTTCCATATGTTTCTAAAAGGGGGCCACAACATTCTGCATTCCTAGCAGCAGTGAATAGGAAATCCTGCTAGAGAAATATACGAAGCTTCATCTGATTCACTTCATATAGGAAAATTCATTCCAGATGGACAAAAAGGCAGATCAATAAAACACCCAGGAAAGCACATGGGAGGATACTTTATTATGATCTGAGAAATTATTTATTTATTTTATGTGCATGACTATTTTTCTCACATGTATGTCTGTGTACCACATGTGTTCCTGGTACCCGAGGATGTCAGAAGAGGGTATCAGATCCCCTGGAACTACAAGTTACGGATGGTTATGAACATCCATATGTGAGTGCTGGGAATCAAGCCCCATCCCTCTGCAAGAGCAACCCGTGCTCATAACCACTGAGTCACCTCTCGAGCTCCTATTTAAGACTTTAAAAGAAGACCTTAAAAAAGCTTTTCCTAAAGGAATGTAAAGTCAAACCAGATTAGGCGAAAAACATATATCTGAATCTAAAGATATGAATCTAAAAATAGAAGAAGAACATTTATAGTTCAATAAGAAGGCAAACAGCCTAGTTACAAAGTCATTGAAAGAGTTAGAAACAAAACAAAACAAAAACAAATCCACTCGTTATCTACAAAGATATGTAGATGGAAAATAAAATGAGATGACTAATGTCAGATGCCAATAGAGAAATACAGCCCTATACTTACCACAGTGGCAAAAACTATAATCCTGACCACCTCAAACAGTGACAAGGATGCTAAACAATACACTGAAATTTATTTATTGAAAGGGCTCTTCTCCCTCTTGTCACATTAACCAGAGTCTGATAACAGCACAGCTGGGGTCTATTTCTATATTCTATCTTATGCCCGTTGTCTGATTTTCATTATAGCTGCAAATGTCACCTTGGCAGCTGACAGCCACAGTTCTTTTGAGTATTTTTTAAGTAACTTATTTCTATTTTATGTGTATTTGTGTTTTGCCTGATGTATGTCTATGTGAGGCTGCCGTATCCCCCGGATCAGGAGTTACAGGTAGGTGTGAGCTGCCTTGTGGGTGCTGGGAACTGAACCTAAGTTCTTTGGGAAAGCATCCAGTGCTCTTAACCATTGAACCATGTCTCGAGGCCTCCTTTAAGTATTCTTGATGATCTTTTCATTTCCACAAAATGTTTATAAATGGCTCATCAATTCCACACATACAAATAAGCATAAAAGAAAAACCCTCTGAGAACAGGATGGAAGATGTTGTCAGTCAATTGATCGGTTTTCAAACTTCTAGTCACAGGATTTAAAAAATATTGAAAATTTTTATTTGTGTGGCTCTCACCTGTTGATATTTAGTATAATGGAATTGAAATAGGTGAAGTTATAACTATTAAGTCATTGAAATAAAACTACTGCACATTAAAATATAAAAATGATATAGTTTAAGTAAAAAGCTGTGTTACTAAAAAATAGTAATAAAATTAAACTTGAGTCAGAGGAATAAGTGAGTGACCTGCCTGCCAGAACTGCCCCCTCCCTAGACTCAGATCCTAAAGACCCCTTTCACTGCCACCCCCTACTGCATGCCCCACTGCCTTGTCCTTACCCCCAGCTCCTGAGGACTTCTGCTGCTCAGCTGCAGGCCACGACAGACAGAGGAAAGACATACACACACACACACACACACACACACACACACACACACCCCACTGCACCAAATGCCAGTCCCCACATTCTAAATCTAAAAAACTTAAACCTAAAAAACTCCTCCCACAACACATCCAGGAAATGCTGGACATTATGAAAAGACAAAACCCAGGAACAGAAGGAATGGAAAAAGGAGAAGATTCCCAGCTCAAAGGCTCAGAAAATATTTTCAACAAAAATCAGAGAAGAACATTTTCCTAACCTATAGAAGGACATGCCCATAAAGGTACAAGAAGCATACAGAACACCAAATAGATTGGACCAGAAAAGCAAATCTCCTACCACATAATAATCAAAACACTAAACATACAGAATGAAGAAAGAGTATTAGAAGCTGTAAGAAAAAAAAAAGAGCCAAGAAACATATGAATGCAAACCCATTAGAATTACACCTGACTCCACAATGGAGACTCTAAAAGCCGGAAGGGCCTGGACAGAGGTCTTGCAGACTCTAAGAGACCACTGATGCTAGCCCAGACTGCTATACCAAGCAACACTTTCAATCACCATTGATGGAGAAAACAAGATCATCCATGATAAAGTCAAATTTAAACAATATCTTTCCAGCCCTATAGAAATTACTAGAAGTAAAACTCCAACACAAAGAAGCTAATTATACCCATGAAAACACAGGAAATAAATAATCTCACACTAGCAAAACCTAAGGAATGAACTCATGCGTGTGCATGCGTGCGCGCATGCACACACACACACACACACACACACACACACACACACTCTGCTACCATCACCACCACCACCCAAAAAAATAACAGGAATGAACAGTCATTGGTCATTAATATCTCTCAATATCAATGGACTCAACTTCCCAATAAAAAGACACAGACTAACAGAATGGATAAGAAAAGAGGATTCATTCTTCTATTGCAATACAGGAAACACACCTTAGCCAGACTTGGTGGCACACACCTCTAATCTCAGCACTTGGAAGACAGAGGCAGGCAGATTTCTGTGAGTTCGAGGCCAGCCTCCTCTACAAAGTGACTCCAGGACAGCCAGGGCTGCTACACAGAGAAACATTGTCTAGGAGGCGGGGAGGGAAAGGAATACATCTCAACATCAAAGACAGACATTACCTCACAATAAAGGCTTGGAAAAAGATTTTCTAAGCAAATGGACCCAAGAAGCAAGCCGGTGTAGCCATTCTAATATCTAAAAACCAAATTTAATCAAAAGCGAGGGGGAAGGACGCTTCATATCCATCAAATGAAAAATCCACCAAGATGATGTTTCAATTATTAACGTCTGTGCCCCAAATGCAAGGGCACCTCCATTTGGAAAAGAAACATTACTCAAGCTTAAATCAGACATTGAACACCATACATTAATAGTGGGAGACTTCAATACCTCACTGTAACCAATGGATAGGCCATCCAGACAGAAACGAAACAGAGAAATAATGGAGCTAACAGATGTTTTTGACTCAAAGGGACCTGACATATCTGTAGAACATGTCACCCAAACATAAAAGAACATATCTTTCTCAGCACCTCATAGAATATTCTCAAAAATTGACCACATACTCAGTCACAACATAAGTTTCAACAGGTGCAAGAAAATTGAAACAATCCCCTGTATCCTATCAAACCACCACTGGCTCTCAGCGATCAGGGAGCCTGTAGGTGTCTGACCTAGGCCCTCTGCATGAATGTTATGGCTGAGTAGCTCAGCACACTTATGGGTCTCCTAACAGTGGGAGCAGAGGCTGTCCTCGACTCTTTTGCCTACTTGTGGGACCCTTTTCCTCCTACTAGGCTGCCTCTTCCAGCTTTGATGTGATTAAACACGTCTGATGTTATTGTAGCTTCTTATGCCCTGTTTGGTTGATGTCCCTGGGAGACCTGCTCTTTTCTGAGGGAAGGCAGAGAGGGGGTGCATTGGGGGGGGCAAGGGGGGAGGTGTGGGGGAAGAGACTGGGTAGCAGAGAGGGAGGGAAAACTGTGGTCGGTATGTAATACATAAGAGAAGAATGAAGATATTTTTAAAAGAAAGAAAATTCAGCTTGTTTTGCATTTCTACCCATCTTTTTATCGTGTTTCTTGGTAGTGGATCTCCAGATTTGCACCTGCTTCTGGGTCAGTCTGTCGGGACACACTTTTGGTTGAGACACATGACAAAAGAAGCAGTATTAATGCCTCTGTGTTTCAGAAGGGACAAGTGCTTCAATAGCCTTCTCAGGGAATAGTGACGCTGCAAGAGCATCCCAAGCTCTTAAAATTTAGTTCCAATGTTTGACACGTTTCCCAAACAGATTGCTATTCCCTGTTGAAATTCTTCATTATCTCATCTGGTTTTCTATCAAAATGAAGCCCCTTGAGGCCCAGAGCAGGTTATGGAAGGGCAGAAAGTCTGAAGGGGTGCCCCGAAAATAAATAAACCTTAGATGTTTATGAGAAGTACCAATATGCATAAAAATATCTGAAGCCGTGTCCATCGCTGTGCTGGGTTTGGTGGTCTCAGTTCTTGAGTTGAGAAGCTGTGGAGCAGAATGATGCCGCTAGTGTTCGGATCCTAATTCCAGTTCAGTCACTTAATAGGACTGTGACATTGAACAACTGGCTCGGTTTCTCTGACACTGCTGCTTTTTCTGTAAAATGAGTCAAAATCTAAAGCCAATCAACCAACCAACCAAACCTCATGGAATTTTTAAAAATATGTTAATTGGGTATTTGAGGGTCAGTAGCTAACCACGCATTTGTGGAAATCATTTGTGTCATTGCTGTTCATTTTTATTCTTCTAATATTGTTTCTTTGGCTTTGTCTCCTGGTGGACTTGACAAGTCTACTGAGGGGAACTGGTGAATGTTGAACAGGTAGAGAGAAAACTGAGACCTCTCTCTCCATAGTTGTCTGTTCTGGGTTGACCTTACTCTTCTATGGACCTTTTCAGGGGTGTTAGTTATGGAGAGACAAGTATTTCTGGCATTGTTTTCTTTGGTGACTCCTGAATTCAAGTTTTTATTCAGTACATTATGTTGCCTAAATCTCTGCTGAGCTTGCTGGCTTCGTAGTATCCACCGCAGCTTTGTTTTCTTCTGTGGTTGCCACGTAAGCTCACCCAGGACCCATAAATACCCCACAGCACCCTTTGCAGTTTCTCACTTTTCCTGTCTGGTCTCTCTACCCTGTTCTGTGGGGGCCTTCGTTTCTTGTCTGTATGCAGAAAATGTATTGGAAGGATAATACAAAACAGCTAAATACAGCTTAAAGAAGCAAATGTGTTTTAACACAGGAGACCTCATTCATATGAGGTCAGAAAGCTCTCACAATCTATAATAGTCTCGGGAAATGATTTCCTCCCCGAGTAAATTACAGCTTGATGTTTACCTTGTTTTAAATTTTGTTTTATTTCGCTTATTGATTGTATTTATGTGTGTGAGTGTTTTGTTTGCATGTACGTATGCGTACCACATGCATGCCTGGTCCCCACAGAGATCAGAAGAAGGCATTGGATCTATTAGAACTGGAGTTGTAGATGAGTGTGAGCATCCCATGGGTGCTGAGGAGCTGATCCTGGGTCTTGTCAGATCCTGATCCTGTAAAAGCAACAAGTGTTCGAATCAGTGAGTAATCTCTATAACTCCTATTGTCTTAACAGGATAATAAAAAGTCTATCACAAGGGCTGAGAAACTGGCCGATGTCTCAGTTACTCATATTTACAAACAAGAGTTTAAGATGATGCAATCCAGAAGAAGGCCGATCACTTTCAATTGCCTGTCTGATCCCAGTGACCAGTGTACACAGAAGGCGAGGTCAGGGTTTCCTCAGACAGCAGAAGCAGTTTTTCTCTCCCTGTGAAACCAGCTATGTGCTGTTCCATTCTGCTGGCAGCCACCTTGTGGTCTTGAAGGAAATCAGCTTAAAATTGAGGCTATCATTTGTAGAAAGACAGTGGAGAAAAAAATTAAAACAACAGCAATGGGCAGGAAGCTCCAGCCACTGGTGATTCCAAATCACACAGTCTTTATTGTTGAAGAGGATTTGTGTAGGAATCCCTGTCTCTGGACAAAACCCAAAACAACGACAAAAATCATCCTGTTGACTGATGAGGCTACAAGTGGAGCATCAATAGACATCCTTGCAGTTACAGGATCTGTGTTGGGAGGAGGATGCTTTGCAGGGGTAGATGCATCTATAGATAGATATAGATGCAGAGCCTTGAGTCCACTTGTTACAGTTGGGACCTTAATTAAGTGCTTCTTCCCCCAAATCTAATACTCATGTATTCAAGACTTGCATAGCACTATTAGAAGCTGGTGGAAATTTTGCACGTGGGGTACAGTGGGAGGAAATAGGTCATTAGTTGTGTGCTCCTGACGGTCATCCTGGGACTACCTTTCAGCACTGTCTTCTTCCCTCCCTCTTCCTTCTGACCACCAGGAAGCCAATAGTGGCGGTATTCCGTTCTGCCCTCATACTACAGTGTTCTGCCTCTTTGTAGGTCCGGAAATAAGGGATTTGGCCCAGTGTGGACCAAAATATCTAAAACTCTGAGCAAGAACAAAATTTCCCTCCTTCATGTTGATTTTCTTAAGTATTTTTGTCACAACGATGGAAAGCTGAGAACATAAGTGTGTACCTAGTAGTTAACGATGCTATGACAGTATGGAAATAGTTCATGGGGAGAGTGACAGGAAAATACAACAAACCTTTGAATTGGTGAAGGGTAGCAAGGCCACTACAACAGGAGCCAACATGCGTCAGGTGTGTGTTAGAAACTGACCAACACTTTTCTACATTTGAGACAGTTTTGCTACCTGTAAAATGACAAGAATCCCTCATAGACTTGTTGTAGGATTAAATGAGGTAGGAAAAAAAAGAAGACAAGATACAAGACCTAAGATATTGTCAATGGTATAAGGAAAAGTGATAGGGATTTCTGTTTGCTTCCTCTATTTCGGACTTGCTCCTTTTATTCTCTCTAAAGAGGTTTAGTGTACTATATAGAACTTAGAAGAGAGTGTGCACATAGTAGAAAAAGAAAGTGAGTTAACAAATGTGCAAGTAAGAATATTTAAGGGGAGAGTGCTCACTTAATGCTCTTGCAGACACACAGGCACACAGACACACACACAGACACACACACACACACACACACACACACACACACGTATTTACAAATTAAAAGTATGTAAGATTTAAGATGTCTGGGTGTGGTGGTATACATCTGTGGTCCCAGGAGGATGAAGAACTTAACATCACTTTGTCTACATGATGGGTTCACATTTGAGGCAAACTTAGGCTACACGAGGCTTGTGGTTTGAATTAGAATGGCCACCATAGACTCATATATTTGAACATCTGGTCCCTAGTTAGTGGAACTTTTTGGGAAGGATAAGGAGGTGTGGCCTTGTTGGAAGAAGTCTGGCCTTGTTTAAAGAGATGTGCCATTGGGGGTGGGCTTTGAGGTTCAAAAGGCCACGTTAGGCCTAGTCACACTTTCTTTGTCTGCCTGAAACTCTTGGATCATATGTGAGCCCTCAGCAAGTGAGCTCCCCACTAACACTCTGCCTTGGTCATGGGGTCTCAAAGCAATAGAACAGCAACTAAGAGGATACTATCTCAAAAAACAGCCAACTAACCAAAACCAGGCACAGAGGCCAAAGAAAACACTTAAGCAATTGAGGGTCTTCAGGCCATGGTAGCTTCTACAACACCTGGAAGCATGCAAAGGCTGTTGAGGAAAACACAGTTTCTTTCACACAGACCCATGAGCAAACTACAGTGCAGTGAGAAATTGTTTCTGAGCATGGCTGACGACAGAATTCCAAGTGTCTGGAAAGGAACTTTCTGTTTCTTATAGTATTAGTCCAGTCTCTCTTCCTCAGCAAGGTCAGCCTGCCCTGTCTTCAATTCCACACCAAAACCTGTCTCCTTAATCCCAGTGCCTGGTCGTTGGGCCCCACATGCTTCCTCACACGCCGTCTTGCCTTGCTTGTCTTTGGTGAATTGTCTCTCTTGGTTAGACTGTAAACTCCACCAGGACACATGATCGTATATTTTGTTCAACGGCATAGAGTGGGGTGTAAGGCTTGACAGATGCCTGGGAACTCTGACTGGGTGAATGCGAGAGAAGCTCCCATCCTACAAAAGGAGAAAGAAACCCCAAGTAGGGTAGACTTGGCTCATTGGTTCTGCAGTTCAGCGGTCTCCTCCAAAGCTGCGTCTTCCATCCTCACAGCTTGGTGGTGCCAGTCGAATGCCTCAGCCTCATAGGCTGCTTTTCTTCATGGTTTCCAGATAGCTGCTAAATGAGGCTAGAGCAATGACTACACGAGTGCTTGCAGAGGACCCAGGTTCGGTTCCCAGCAGCTCACGTGGCAGCTCACAACCTCCCATGATTCCGCCATTTCCCATCTACCTCCATATTGTGTATTTATGATATAGTCAATGAAGAGTGACATGTTTTTTTTAAGGCTACACTTGAGTATATGCCTGCATAACAACAAATGTATATAATTGCCTAAGTGTCTAGGCCAGCCCTGACAAAAAAGAACACATATTGTAAATAAATTACTTAATTTTAACACTGTGCTAGTCATGAGTGAGATGTGTCAGCACAGTCTACTGAATGTTAAAGATGGAGTGTCTGGATGTTCTCAGTTCAGTGGTTTATAAATTGGCTTTGAAAGTTTAATAGGTAAAAAAATTACTTAATATCTATATTTTTTTATTTTGATATACTTTTAGAGGCAAGATGTTCTATGTACATGACTAAAAAAGAGGTATTCTTGAGCATATCAAAGACAAAGTACTTGAAGAACTTGTGAAATTGTACATTAAAGTACAACTTCCCATAAGGGCACAATGCAGCTCAAATGTGGAGGTGTGTGTGTGTGTGTGTGTGTGTATAAATAGATGCATTTATTTATTTAACTTATGTTTTATATGGGTTAGGAAAGCTCACTTTGGTAGAAATGAGGACATTTTGCCCAATGGCTTGTTTGCCACATTTGAAGTCATCTCCATAAGGAGGTTCTGTGATGCTCATCATCCTCTTTGAGATAGCCTGGGTGTTGCCAGGATTTAATCTGTCTTATTGTCAGTGAATCTTTACAAATAATAGAAACAATTTTAAATGCCATATTCTGCATGTCTCTGCGGTTTTTGAAGACCTTGTCTAACTATTTTTACTTTATCTTTCTATATAATCATATATATCTGTTGCACCTAAGATGTATATTGTTGTGATAAAAATAGACTAGTAATTGATATGACCATGATTTGATCAACTAACAATTAACTTGTATAATTTATTTGTCCTAAACAGCCTGCAACAGCACTTTTGGCGGGGCTGCACTGCATGGAAATGATTCCATGAACTACATGGGGATCCAGCTATGTCTCAGTGGCCATGTTGTCTTAGGCTCTTCTCAGACATTGTATTTATTAATTAAAGGAATGAAGTTAAAAATAAAAATAAAAATAAAAATAGCAATGTATTGAACCACACTAAAAGCCCATTTGCACTTGAAAATGTCATTGATTAATAAATGTTTGCATGCCTTAAAAAAAAAAGAGAGAGAAAGAAAAGAAAGTTCACTTTTTTCTGTTCTAATAGATTTAATATCAGCTATTTTGAAGATACTATGTGAAAGTGTTCATGAAAAGGAACTCCCTGGACAAAAAGAATTAACATATGTGAGGCCCATGCTTATAAAACATAAAAGTGAAATAACTACAAATCACTCCGTTAATCCTTTCGGCATTCCTGGCTGAATTAAGTTTGTCCTTGCTAAAGAAATTATCTCCTTCCCTGCCTCAGGCATGCATGTAAAACAGTTCCTGTCTGGATAGACATGCGCCTCAGGCGGGAAGTTCAATTACCTGGTGACTGGAGTGGCGTGCTTTCTCCTGACCCTTGCTCTTCTCGTCCCCTCTCAGCCCGGGGAAAGCTGTTTGGCCTATGAAGGTCTTGACCTGAGGGAACCATCTTGGGTAACCACAGCATGGAAGAGGAAAATGCAACACCTAGGAGATTTCAGCAAACAGTAGAATCATGCCAACCTAATCTGTGTTAAAATGCTTGGAATGTGGGAGCCGCTGGTGATGTCTGTTGTCTGTGTGTCTCACGGAATCCTTTCTTTTTTAAGCGCAGCAAAGCCAAGCCTGGGAACCAGGCCAAACGCCTGCCACTTACCTTAAATTGATCAGCCACTTTGAGATTAAAACCCCCGAAAGCTGCCACGCCGTGAAAACAAGGCCTCCTTCACATTAAAGGCAAATTGCGACTTTGGGTTTGCTGTGATCTTTTTTTCCATCTTATCCAGTTTTTCACAGTATGGACTTTTTTTTTCTTCCCCTCCTATTTCCATTTATGCTCCCATGTAGAAGCCAATAGTTACAGCGTCTTGGCCAAGCATTCATTAAGGTTTATAGGAACAAAATTTATGGTTATTTAGGAGTTGGCACAGAGGCTGACTGTGGCTAAAAAAAGAGAGAGAGAGAGAGAGAGAGAGAGAGAGAGAGAGAGAGAGAGAGAGAGAGATACAGGTGGAAGCTATGCTCCTGGACAAAAGTCTGTGCTGTGGAGCAGTGTGCTAGGCTCCTAGCAGCGGGCTGACAGAAAACTGAATACTATTAGAAGCAACTCACTCCTCTGTTGTGGCTCTTTTTATTCTACGGCTCTGGAGAGTTTTGGAACAAGTATTCCGATGATTCCAGGAATTTTATTTTTTGTCTCGTGTAAATGTTACTGATCCCAATGGCTGGGGATTGGAGAAATAAATAGTGTGTGCTAAGTGGTGGCAGTTTAGGTATTGGATAAGATTTAATTCATGTATTCATATGCATTATAAATACATATACACATGCAATGCATATATATGATTAGACCCAAGGCTCTCCTATGAAAAGTTTTAGCATCTTTTTAGTAGACCATACATAATGACAAGGTCTCTGTACCCCAAAATGAAGGCACCCTTAATCTCTGAATTTAGGTAGTAATGTGAATCCATGGTGCAGGCTAGAAGCCTGTAGTTTTCCTCAGGAAATGCTTATGACTTTTCTTCCATCTTTTTGAGAAGTGGATACACTTTGATGTCCTTCATGAGGGCACAAAGAAGCCTCCTTGGGTTGTTTTTGACAATATTTGTGAAACATTTTGTGAATATTTTGTTTTGTTTTTTTTTTTTTTGTTTTTCGAGACAGGGTTTCTCTGTGTAGCCTTGGCTATCCTGGACTCACTTTTGTAGACCAGGCTGGCCTCGAACTCACAGCAATCTGCCAGCCTCTGCCTCCTGAGTGCTGGGACTAAAGGCGTGTGCCACCACACCCGGTGTTAGTATCTTTTATTTCTATTAACTGTTGTTCAAGAGTGATCGGGTTCACTGAAAAATATACAGCTCTCTTGCTTCATGGGGTAAACAAGTATCAAGATATTATTTTTTTTGTTCAACCAACAATAACTCATTATTTGGAATAATACCTTCTATCTCCTCTTGTCTGCCTTAGGCATATCCACACCACTCACCGTAATGCTACAGCCTCCTTAGTGGACAGGGCTACGGCAGTCTCTTTTGTTCCCACCATCTTACACACTCTGTAACCCTTGTGCCTCTCTCCCCCATGGAATTACTCTCTGTTCTTTTGCTGGCTTTGCTTGGGAAACCTTTACCTAGTTCCTTTTAGTCTCCAAATTCACCTCTTCGTGGCTGCATAGTTTGGACTTGCCCTCTGTACCTTTTGTTGTGGGAACGCCCCATTTGAGCATGTTTTTCTCCCAACGGCACACACTGCACACTCTACCAGAGAGAGAGCAGGGCTCACGGCCTCTTGTTATCTTCCAGTCACGACGACCACACCCTTGTGCTCAGATGAGATACCCCTTAAGTGTACAAAACGGGATGGGAATAGAACCCACCAGCACGTCCTTCCACAAACCGTGAGGCACAGCTCTGTCTGCAGACAGTACCCCTCATCTCTTAAGGCACCTGTGTAGATGTCCTAAGAAGTCACTTCTCCATTTTGTAGAGACCGGAGGAAGCACACTCCCAGTCGTGGGTCTTGTCTGCGTCAGCCTTTTTAATCCAGTTTGCCTAGCAGCTTTGGTTTGCTTAAATTTCTGTCCCATTGGAGAGACATTTATTGTGACGGCTGCTTTTATCTTAACTTCCAAGTCTTCATACTTTGTATTTCATATGCTGGTTCTCTGGTATTTTGTCAGTAATCAAGGTTTGATGGAGGGTCTGATGTGTGCGCTTCACGTTAGCCCAAGGGTAACAGGAAATTAATTCTCTATATATCGAGACGTAGTTGGCAAGAAAACACAAAGCAAACAACTGTCTACAGAGGTTCACTTTGTATTTCGTTGCGTAAGTTAGTTATCTGAAGGTCATTCGAGAGATTCATAGTAGAGTACTATTTTATAATGAGACAGTCGGTATATCAGCTCAGAGACTGCAGCAAAGCAATTGCAGACCTTTCACCGAGATGGAGAAGAGAGATGTTCTCTAAGAGAGGAAAACAGTGTGAAGAGAGACACCGAGGTGTATCCTGTGTGGTGTTCTGTAGGTGGAAAAGTGAGCCCGGGGAGAGGACATGGGTGAGTGAGCGCCCAACTAATGAAAAATCATTTGAACAGGAATTAAATCCTGGGGGGGGGGGTGGGAAATGGGGGGGATCCTATTTAGGTGGTTGTTTTTTAACGCGGAAGAGCTCTGCATCTGAAAGGAGAAGATCTGGGCTCCCGTCTTCTTTGTACCATTTTCAAGATGATCTTTTGCAGGCTAGAGACCCAGATCTCCTGTTCATTAATTAAGGGGGACAGTGTCCCCAGACTTCCCACACCATTAAGCCACTAAGCCTTACTGGTGTTGGGGATGAGTGTGTGGAGTGTGTGTGTGTGTGTGTGTGTGTGTGTGTGTGTGTGTGTGTGTGTGTGTGTGTGTATTACTGGAAGAAATGACCCATAGAGATGCAGGCAGTCTGGCATTTTGTCCCATCAGTGACTGTTTTGTGGGGCTAGAAAAGTGCTGATTTCTTTCTCTGAAACTGCATCTCCTTATCTCCGTGTCACTATAAAACACCACATATTTCTCCTTTCTCTTTTACCGGGCTCACTTTTGGAAAAGAACAGATCTTGTCCTTACAGAGGCCGAGAAAGGGCCTTTGCTTGGCCTCCCCAGAGGTCCTTGCTGCCTCTTCTGCTTCCTCCCCACCCCCTCCTATGCACCCTTCTGCAGATGCTGAGGGCATTTCATTGCCCTGCATCGCCTTGTCTTCTGTAGATCTCCAGAGCCTCTGCTGGCTTGCATGTCTAAAGAGTTTTGTTTCACACGCAAAGGAACACTTGTGAGTTTGTAGCAGCAAAACATTGGTAATGCTTTGAGGTGGTTGCTTTTAACATTTACCGTGAGGTTGACTGTAGGTTCTAGCCAAAGCAACTACATAAGAAAAAGAAATAAAAGGTATGCAAGTCAGAAAAGAAGAAACCACCATTTTCTTTCCAGGGAGCTGGGGAGATGGCTCTACAGTTAAGCGGGCATACTGTACTTCTGGAGGACCTCAGCCTGAATCTCCGTTACTCAGGTCAGCAAGCTCACGGCTGCTCTACCTCCAGCTCCAAACCTCTCCACCCGCACCTGTGGCATGCACTCACACAGGCACGTGATTAAATAAGTCAATTAAAACAAACAGGTTGCTCTCAGGTGATGGTAGCATCCCTATGGTCTAGCTCTGGCTCATGTGCTGCAGTTTTGATCCCTCCAAGAAGCAGTGTTCAGATCCACATCAGATTCCCCTTTGGGGAAATGATTGCAGTTTTGAAGCCTCTGACCTCATCAGTGTAACTTGGTGGCCTATTGGGAAGTGATAGGAGCTTATGAGGAGGCCTTAACTGCCGGGAGCCAGGACTTTGGACTACATCCCTGGGGGCTACAGCGCTTCTTCAGACCCTTCTGTCACTCATTTCCTTTCTGTCCTCTGAATACCATGAGCCCTCTCTCCTTGTCACTCTCTCCTTGCTAGGATATCCTGCCTCACCACAGGCCCACTGACTGCAGGCTAAAGGCCCTGAAAATGGAGCCAACGTAAATCTCTCTCTCTTTAAATTGTTCTTTTTCCTTCCAGCATTTTATCACAGTAATGGAAAGCTAACACACACACACACACACACACACACACACACACACACACACACACACACACACGACTTTACCAAAACATGTTAGAATTGAAAAAACAATTCAGAATTCAGTAAATGTAACAATAGTAAAATCAACAAACAAAAGCTGAGCACTGTGGCGTGCACTTGCGATCCTAGTGCTGGGGAGGTGGGTATGCGGTTCCTTGGGGACTGTTGGTCAACCAGCTGAGCCCACTTGGTGAGCTCCAGCCTAATCAAAGACCTTTATTTCAAAAGACAACGCGAATGGCTTCTGAGAAGTATACCCAAGGTTGGCTTGTGACACCCACACACACCCCATATATACACCTGCACACATTTACACCCCCCCACACACCTGCACTAGCATACACATCCACACGAACCCATACCTATACACACACAGAAAAATCAGCACACAAAAAGCATTTTCATGGGCTAATGACTCAAACTATTCAAAGAAGAAATTTACAATAGCCCCGTTGGGGTCGGTGAGATGGTTTAATGAGTAAAAAGCATTTGCTGCAATGATCTGACTCCAGTCCCTGAAACTCATATACAGATAGAATTGCTTGGAGGTCATAGGCCGGCTATCCTAGCTTACCCAGGGCCACAGAAGCCACAGGAGAGATCCTGATCCACAATGTGGAAGGAGACTTCCAAAAGCTCTCTCTCAGCTCCACATATGTGTCGTGGCTTGTGTGTATGCACACACACACACACACACACACACACACACACACACACACATTCTCTCTCTCTCTTTCTCTCTCTCTCTCTTTCACACACACACACACACACACACACAAACAATAAAACAGCACATTTTATAATAATGTCAAAAAGAAAAAAATGCTTCAAAATAAGCTTATCTAAGCATGTAAAATATTTTTAAACTGGAAAAGAAGAACTGACGAGAAGACTAAAAACCTAGCAAACACTAATGAAAAAATATGCCATGTTCATAGCATAGATTCAGATAAATGTTATTGTTAAACTATGATCCATGGGCTTGCTACAATGAACATTTATTTAAAAAAAAAACAGAAAAAAAAATCAGACCTCAAATAACTAAAACAATCGAGCAAAAGGTAAAAAGCTGGTGGTGTCATACTTTCTGATTTCAGCCTACCTTGTAAAACCATAGCAATTAAAGTAATACAAAACTGGTGTAAACGCAGGTAGTTAAACCTGCAGGATACAATAGCGGCCCAAGGGGCGAACTCACATGCATACTCAAGAAATCTCTGACAGTGGCACAAAGAATGAGCACAATAATGAGCCAGTGGGAAAAGACACATTCAACTCATGGTGTTGAGAGTATGAGAGAGGGGAGGAGCACAAATCGAACCCTTCATGTTTACACAATAACTCAAAACATGCGAAAGACCTAATTATTAGATTTTAAACCTAAGTCTAAGAAGAAAAAAATGAGAGAAACTCGTCAACACGGATCTAGCAGTAAGTTTTTGAGTACAATATCAACACACTGAGAGAAAAATAAGAAAGAGGGTCAAGGAATGCAAATTAAATTAGCTCTGCACAGTGCAGAGAGCAATCTTCAGGATGAGGAGACAATTTCTAGGGCAGGAGGAAATATTTTACAGACCCATTCCTTAAGGGGGGTTATGTGCAAAACACATACCGAGCTCATGCAACTCAGTCGCAAAGAGAATCGGTTAAAAACTGCAAAAGGAAAATTCTCCTGAAGAAGACAGTCAATGTTCAACAGGTGTTTGAAAGGAGTCTCAATATGACTAGTGTTCACAAAAATGTAAATTAAAACCATGAAAATGTATTCATTACCCCACATCTCTTAGGATGGTTAACCTAAAGGTAAAAGAAAACAAATATTGGGGAGGATGTAAGTAAAGGAATTGTTGTTCACTGTGGGTGAACAGTGCAAATTGGTCCATCCATAATGAAAAGCGGTGTTGAGAGTCCTACAGAAACAAACAAACAAACAAAAATGAAGCTAGCACATTATCCAGAATTACTACATATATGGACATAGCACCTATATTCAAAGAAATGAAACTATATCTATATGCCCCCAAAGAATTAAATCCATATATTGACTCAGCAGCTGCACTGTGCTCACTGAAACATGTTGGCTCTGTTTCTTAACAATTAAACTTTATTATACAACCCAACTAGCTTACACAAGAGGGAAAAAAGGTTAAAGGGAAAAACGAGTGAACCTTCTGGTATCCGTTCCATGGGACGGGTCCCTAGGTGTCTCTGGCCTGTGTGCTGGTCTGGCCTGTTCACTGATTCTTTTCCTGATCCATGTGCGTTCAAGCCCAGTCTGAACCTGCTACCCCTCATGTCCTCCCCGCCTGCCTGTCTGTCTCTCCTACGCAAGGTCTCCTCCTCCCATTGAGGGTCAATTAGAAACACAATAATCCAGGTGGGGTCCCCTGGTCCACTTCCTGAATTCCAGGCCCAGAATGGCTCTACCCAGTCTATCTCAAGGTTAATCTCAGGGAGTATCCTTGGTGTGTCTAAGGGCAAAGCCCACCAAAACTGCTTTTACCTGAGACAAAGCTTGCAATCCTTCTCACAGAAACATTATTTATAATAGCCAAGAAGGATGCAGGGTGGTTTCAGGGAGATGTCCTCCACAAGGCTTGAGCGTTTGAATACCTGGTCCCCAGTTGGTAGCTGTTCAGGGAGCGTTAGGAGGTGTGGCCTTGCTGGAGAAAGTGTGTCACTGGGGGTGGGCTTTGAGGTTTCGAAAGACTTGCTTAACTCCTCTTTCTGTTTGTAGATCAAGGTGTAAACTTTCTGTGGCTGCTCCAGTGCTATGCCTGCCTCTGGCAGCACAAGCCCCAGACAAACCCTATAAGTTGTGTTCATCATGGTGTTTTATCACAGCAATAGAAAAGTAATACAGAAACCTGTTGACTAACAGAGGGTAGAGAAAATGTGATGTCTGCAGACGTACACAGTAGACTACTATCCAGCCTTAAGAAAGGAGGAAATCTGAGGTTAGGGACATGGCTCACTCAGTAAAATGCTTATGGACAAACATGAAGACCTGAGCATCCTAGTACCCACCTAGTACAACCATGTAGGTCTGTAATCTCAGCACTGGGGACATGGAGACAGGAGGGTCCTGGGGCCTTGCTGGCCAGCCAGTGACGCTTAATTGGTGAGCTTCAGGCAAAGTGAGAGACTATGGCTTAAACAATAAGTTGGAGAATCAGAAAGATATCTTACACTCATATGTAGCTTCTACATGCATGCACATAAGCAAATACTTATGCACATTGCCCCTCTAATCTACACAAACAAAGGGGTGGGGGAAGAAAGTAGAAACAAAAGAAAGGAAAGGAAGAAAGAAGGAAATCACACTTGCAAGAGCTTGAATGGGCCTTGCAGACCTTATGCTATGTGGAGCTAGAACAGGCACAGGAAAAAAATAAAAGCATCACATGATCTTACATATGGAATCTAACAAAGCTGGACTCGAGAGGGCAGAATGTAAGATGGTTCTCAAGGCATAGAAGGACAAAACAGAGGGAAGTTATAAGGCATAAGATGGGTACCATCTAGACATCAAAGGGTCACTAGTGTTGAAAGTACATGGAGGGGCTGGAGAGGTGGCACAGAGGTTAAGAGCACTGCCTGCTTTTCTAGAGGACCCAGGTTTGATTCCTATAACCCACACAGCAGTTAACAACTGTCTGTAACTCCAGTTCCAGGGGCTCTGACTCCCCCTTCTGGCCTTTGAGGGCATTGCATGCATGTTGCCTAGCCACATTGAGGCAAACATGCACACACATAAAAATAAAAATAAATATTAAGCCGGGTGTGGTAGCTCATGCTTTTAATCCCAGCACTCAGGAGGCAGAGGCAGGCAGATCACTGTGAGTTCTAATCCAGCCTGGTATAGAAAGTGAGTCCAGGAGAGCCAAGGCTATGCAGAAAAACCCTGTCTCGGCGGAGAGGGCAGGGGGAGGGGAGGGGGAGAACTCAAAAATAAATATTTAAAAAACACATCGAACACGCGAAATTTCCTAAGCCAGATGATTTCTGGTGTTCTTAGCAGTCCCCCCCCCCCAACTAGGTAACCCTGAGGCAGTACGTTGTCAGTTAGCTTCACCATGGCTGTCATTACACAATATGTGTGGTTATAAAAACATTATATTGCATACCCTAATGTGTATGACAGGTCCATTGTAAATCTTGTCTCAGAAAAGATAGGAAAAGGAAAACATTCTATTTCCTCTACATTTCCAAATCTCTCAGTAATTCTTTCATTCTTATTGGTCACTGGATCCAACAAGATTCTTCCTCCTCCTCCTCCTCCTCCTCCTGCTCCTCCTCCTCCTCCTCCTCCTCCTCCTCCTCCTCCTCCTCCTCCTCCTCCTCCTCCTGCGGACACTTTCTAGGAGCCTAGAGTTTAATGGAGTGTACATAGCAGACACTCACATAACAACATGGCACAGATAAGGAAATTGTGACACATCAGCTATACACACTGAAGGAATTACCCCTGAGAGAGCTCAACGGACTGACTGTGGCGGCACTAGTTGGCAGCAGCACATGGCTGGCCCTTCAAGTCCGATTAGCGGCGTGAGCTGGGATTCATCTCTCAGAAGCTCTTCATCTACCTTGACGGCCCATTTTCGGAAATAGGCACTCCGAAGATGTCGCTGGACTATTTTGAAGGCGGTCTTCCGTTCATGTTTCTCCTGTATGGAGATCGGGAATAACGATGGGCAGGAGATAATATCCGAGGTGTTTTATTGAACAAGCTCGATCGTGTAGTGTTTGCTTTTTATTAAGCTCCATAAATGCACCCTGTGCTCAACAAATCTGTGTAAGGACAAGTTTCCCGCCCTGGGGAGCTTGGGTTCCCGCGCGTGCGTACTTACATCAGTGGGAAGGGTCTTAGCTGGGGAAGGGCTGGCCGTGAGGGAGGGGCTGGTGAGGCTGAGGGGAGGGAAACAAGGCTCGTTTCCTCAGTACACCACCCTTGAAAGGAAGAGGAGATGAAGAAAAGCAGTAAAGGCAGGCTCTTTAGTCCTTTAGCAGCAACTGAAGCGTCGAAGCCACCATATGTCAGGGAGTGGGACCCTGAGGGCATCTCTGCCACACTCCTTATAGCTCCTGAAGTCCATCTCAGCATCCTCCCTTCACCTCCATGGAGACAGGGCCGGGTAACTTGGCTACCTTGCCTAAGGTGGCAGAGCCATAAGAATGGATGAGCATGGCTTCAGAGTCAGATTTGGTACCACAGTTCGTTCATTTTGCTATTTTCCTTCAAGGTAAATGTAAGTACCGAAGAATGAGGCTTAGAATACATAGCCTGATTGTCCCAGAACTTTCCTAGCACCCTTGGCAAATTGTTCTTGTATTTGTCATATTAAAAAAAAGCCTTTTGCAAACCGGGCGGTGGGGGCGCGCACCTTTAATCCCAGAACTTGGGAGGCAGAGGCAGGCGGATCTCTGTGAGTTCGAGGCCAGCCTGGTCTACAGAGCGAGTTCTCCACCAGGGTAAACATCATTCTAATAGACTGTCCATGTGGTGCGCATTTGTATTTTACCAGTGACACGCCAAGTAACCTCTCAGCATATTTATTTTTGAATTTAAAAAAATTTTTTTTTAGTTTTTGTTTGTACGTTGTTGTTTTGCTGTTTGTTGAGGCAGGGTGTTAGATAGTCCAGGTTGGCACAAACCTCTGTGACGCTGAGGATGACCTTGAACTCCTGATGCTCTGGCATCTGCATCCTGAGTGCTAGGATTACAGACCTGTGCTTTGCAATCAGCCAAATTTGTGTGGTTTCTCACTCCCCCCTCCCTTTCAATACAGGATTTCTTTGAGTAGCCCTGGCTGTCCTGGCACTCACTCTGTAGACCAGGCTGGCCTTGTCACAGATATCCACCTGCCTCTGCCTCTGCCTCCTGAGTGCTGGGGTTAAAGGTGTGTGTCATCACTGCTCAGCTCAAATTTGTGTTTTCAATTGACAAATAGTTCTGTATATTTATAATCTATAATATGATGTTGTGATGTAAGTGTTTACCATATCAAGCTAATTAGAATTCCCATCGACTCACATATTCTCTCTCTCTCTCTCTCTCTCTCTCTCTCTCTCTCTCTCTCTTTCTCTCTCTCTCTCTTTTTGTGGTGAGAATACTTAAAACCTCAGCAGTTTGAAATGCAACACGTTGTTGTATTATAATTCACTTGAGTCACCTCATGGACCAGTAGTAGATCTTGAAAGTATATTTTTCCTGGCTGGAACACCATGCTCTTTTCCTTATATCTACTCTTTTCTCTTCAGCCTTTGATGACCAGCATTCGATTCTCTACTTCTGTGTACTGTACTTTTTTTTTACATAAAATTTTTATTGATTATTTGGGAATTTCACACATGTACCCCATCACACTCACTTCCCAGTCCTCCCAGGTCCACCTTCCACCTGTGTCACCTCCTTCCAAAAAGAAGAAGAAAGGGAAGGAGGGGGAGAGGGAAGGGAGAGGGGAAGAAGGAAGAGGAGAGGAGGAGGAAGATGAAGAAGAAGATGAAGATGAAGAAGAAGAACAAGAAGAAGACAAAAGTGAAAATCAAGTTCAATTTTCATTGCCCACATACTTACTGTTGCATGGTCAAACTTCCAGTGGCCAACCTCTTAAAGAAAACAGTCCTTTTAAGGTTTCATATATAGGTGAAAATCTATGGCCTTTGTCTTTCTGTGTCTGATGTATTTCACTTAATATTTTGTTCTCCAGGTTCATCTATGTTGTTGCAACTTATAGAATTCCTCCACTTAAAAGTCAGAGAGTATCACATTGTATATACATAGTGTGTTTTCATTTCAATATCTGTCCTTCCATTGGTGAACACTAGACTGGTTTCAAATCTTAGTATTATGAGCAACAGCATATTTATTTAGAGGAGCTGCCCCCTACTGCACCGCAGTAAGTAGAGGATGAGGTATCTTGAAATCAGGCATCCTTAAGTTTATTTCTAGATCTACTTTTTTTTTCTGTATGATCCTGAAAAAATTATAGAGCTTCCCTGAGAGTCAGTGTCTCGTCTGTAAAAATTCTATAAACATATGAATAAGACAGTATTTGTCAGACACCTGGTGGCTGACCTATAGAACATACGATGATAGCTTTCAAAGCCAATCCTCCCGTGCATGCCTTAATTAAGATACTTAAACCTGTTCCACATTTTAAGTGCTAAATGTGAATACCTTTCTTCTTGTTCCTGGGGGGGGGGGATTGGGGAGTGGGGGTGTGGTTGGGGAGGTGGAGGGGTGCTACTCTTGACTGCTGCCCTGTTGATTATGGCAAGAGCCACCACCAACTTAGCACTCATCCTGGGGAGGACACCATATGTTGCAACAGGGAAGCTGGAACTTCTGCCCGCCTGGAGCCATCTCCTGGCATCTAGTGTCCCGAGGAAGCAGGTAAAAGACATTTGTTAGAGCCACATTTGCCCTTTGTGTTCTTTACAGCCTTCATGTGGCTTGTTATCACTCACGCCCACTCACCTTGTCTCCGCCCCTTCCTTCTAAACAGCCATGACAATCATCCTTAAAATCCAAAGTTCCACCATACCCGGCTACTATGAACCCTGGTTTCTTCTTGTTGAGTCCCTTGCTTTTCCTTCTTTCTGAGAAGATTCTCCAGCCTCCCTCAGATATCCTGTCTCTCCTCTGCTGTTTACCAGCAGAATCTTAGTCTGAAGTAATGTAAACACCTCCTCTTTCCTTCTCTCCCAGGAACTTAACTTGCCTTCATTTTGGGCCTCTACCATTATAGCCTGGCTACTATCGTTGTTGCAAGGCAAACACGCAGCAACCCACTCCCTCTCTTAAATGTGTAATCTGAGAGCAACTATAGAACTTCGTCTCTCTCTGTTGGTGAGAGCCAGTCACACAGGCCCACCTAACTGCGAGCAGGCAGGAGTTGTACTCCTGTGGGCCTAGGTGAGAGAGCACAGTCACAGGCCTGTGGACAACAGACTTCGGTGCTGTGAAGACCGTAAAGTTCACGAAGAGCAGAAGATTCATCAAAGGGAGAAAGACATGGAGATAGATAGGCCAGAGAAGCCAGCATGGTGGAGCATGTGTGGTTCCAGTGACTCTGGTGGTGGAGGAGGAGGAGGAGGAGGAGGAGGAGAAATTAGTAAATAAAAGAAATATGTGCCATTTTCACCATCAGTCTTTTAACCTCAGCAAAAAAAATGGCTTCAAATTATTCTTCCATATGCTGGTGCTTGTGTACAGATGTTTTTCAAATCCAGATTTTGGCCTTCCTATTAATTTTTACTAAAAATCATCCTAGTTGAATCAGGTCATCATTGGTGCCTTAGGTTATAAATTTTAGAATTTGCCACCTAATGTGTTTATGATCTGTTTATAATTTTTTATTCTTTGACAATTTCATACTTGTATAGATTGATTTCTGATCACTTCACTCCCCATTATTATCTCTGAAACTCCCAACTCTCTGTTTCTCTCTGGTTCCCATTGAATTTAATTAGGATTTCTTGTATGAGCATGGAGTGGGTGAAAGGCACTGACGCTTTGTCATAAAAGGAGAGAGTATTACACACACACACACACACACACACACACACACACACACACTCACTCACTCACTCACAGATACACTCACACACACTCACACATTTATTTTCGCTCTGGCTATGGGTGGTCAAATGGGAGCCCACAGTCACACACGCCCTTTGTATTTTCTTCGCTAAAGACTCAGGATAGCTCTTGGCTTTCCCTCTAGGAAGAGGAATCAGCTAATGGTCTGTCAGCCCATGGCTACTGTTCTCTCCATGCGAGTGCACGCGTGAATGTGGAATCCTGGGCAAAGTCCTCATTGTCCTGGTTGTGCCCATCGTGGTACATTTTGTGTTTGTGCTGCAGCCAGGCCCAATGATGCCCAAGTGGCACAAGGAAACTACTTTGCTAATGGTGACAGTGACACTTGGCTATTGAAGAACACGTCTCCTGAGTGGTAGGCAAGGCTGGCTCGTGGGTTGAGGCCAGGCGTGGGACAGAGAGAAAGGCCCCCTCTTTTTGTAGTGTCTACTGGGAACTAGATTCACAGAAGCAGTTTTACAGTATCACAGCTACTATATTTATTTATAGCTCTATATATTCATTTCTTTTCAGGAAACATCAGTGCTTTCTTGGCACTCGATTCTATTTGCTTGAGCCTGCGATTTTTTTGTTTGTTTGTTCATTTGCTACCAATTTACAAACTAACTTTTGCCTCTCGTAACAGATGTTCTCTTTTTACTGACTTCAGTAAGCAGTACTATGTGTCACTATACTGCACAGAATAGCAAAGAAGAATTAAATATAGGCAAATCATCTTTAAAAAAAAAAGAGTATTGGCTGTGTTCATACATAACTGAGCATTTTTTCCTCTCAGACAACCAATATTTATTAAGTAAGAGCTCCGTCAAACGCACTCAGCAACAGATGTGGTGTCACATACCTGCAGTCTTAACAATCATGAAGCTGAAGCCGGAGGAACTCCATTCTGGGGCCAGCCTGGGCTACACAGCAAGTTTGGGATCAGCCTGAGCTACATAGTGAGGTGTGTTTTCAATAAGAGCAAACCACAAGTAAACAGAGAGTGAAGAATGAGCAATGACCTATCCGTGGAGCACTTCTCCATGTGAGAATGAGCAATGACCCATCTATCTGTGGAGCACTTCTCCATGTGAGAATGAGCAACGACCCATCTATCTGTGGAGCACTTCTCCATGTGAGAATGAGCAATGACCCATCTATCTGTGGAGCACTTCTCCATGTGAGAATGAGCAATGACCCATCTATCTGTGGAGCACTTCTCCATGTGAGAATGAGCAATGACCCATCTATCTGTAGAGCACTTTTCCATGTGAGAATGAGCAACGACCCATCTATCTGTGGAGCACTTCTCCATGTGAGAATGAGCAATGACCCATCTATCTGTGGAACACTTCTCCATGTGAGAATGAACAATGGCCCATCTATCTGTGGAGCACTTCTCCGTGTGACAATGAGCAATGATCCATCTATCTGTGGAGCACTTCTCCGTGTGAGAATGAGCAATGATCCATCTATCTGTGGAGCACTTCTCCATGTGAGAATGAGCAATGATCCATCTATCTGTGGAGCACTTCTCCATGTGAGAATGAGCAATGACCCATCTATCTGTGGAGCACTTCTCCATGTGAGAATGAACAATGACCTATTCGTGAAGCACTTCTCCATGTGAGAATTAGCAATGACCCATCTATCTGTGGAGCACTTCTCCATGTGAGAATGAGCAATGATCCATCTATCTGTGGAGCACTTCTCCGTGTGAGAGTGAGCAATGACCCATCTATCTGTGGAGCACTTCTCCATGTGAGAATGAACAATGGCCTAGCTATCTGTGGAGCACTTCTCCATGTGAGAATGAGCAATGACCCATCTATCTGTGGAGCACTTCTCCATGTGAGAATGAGCAATGATCCATCTATCTGTGGAGCACTTCTCCGTGTGACAATGAGCAATGACCTATCCGTGGAGCACTTCTCCATGTGAGAATGAGCAATGACCCATCTATCTGTGGAGCACTTCTCCATGTGAGAATGAGCAATGATCCATCTATCTGTGGAGCACTTCTCCATGTGAGAATGAGCAATGACCCATCTATCTGTGGAGCACTTCTCCGTGTGAGAATGAGCAATGACCCATCTATCTGTGGAGCACTTCTCCGTGTGAGAATGAGCAATGACCCATCTATCTGTGGAGCACTTCTACGTGTGAGAATGAGCAATGATCCATCTATCTGTGGAGCACTTCTCCATGTGAGAATGAGCAATGACCCATCTATCTGTGGAGCACTTCTCCATGTGAGAATGAGCAATGACCCATCTATCTGTGGAGCACTTCTCCGTGTGAGAGTGAGCAATGACCCATCTATCTGTTGAGCACTTCTACGTGTGAATACTGGACCAAGACCTTTGACTTCTATATCTTTCTTTCTCAGAATGACCCCTTGAGATGGATGCTGTCGTCTCTGTTTTGAAGGCCACATAGCTGTGATCATTGTACCTCTTTCTAAGTTCCTGGGGCTAATTAAGTGCTAGGAAAAGGATTAAGAGCCAGCCAACATGCCTGGATCTGTGCCTGTACAGACACTTGTAATTTGTGTTTTGTCATTTGATTCTTCCAGGTTTCTTTCTTTTTTCTTTTTCTTTTATTATTATTATTTTTTTAATATGTTTGCTTTCTGGGAACTTCTGCTCTGAGAACTCTCTGAAAACATATACTGAATCTGGGTGTTTTCTAAGGCCTTTGCTTTTCTTCCTCCTCACTGAAGTGGCAGATGTGAACACAGAGCAGACTCTGGACGCTGGAACTCGCTGTGCTCCCATTGCTCCATGCATTCTGTAAAGTCTTGGGAAGTTATTTTTAATGCAACATGCCAGAGTGGCATGTTGAAAGATCCATAGTAACTAGCTAACAGTAACAGCAGGGCCTGCCAAGCAGAAGTTCCATAAATCAGTCATAAACACAGTTACAAAATCGGGGCCAGCGTCACGTGCGTGAGGGAGTGTCTTTGGAGAAGCACAATTTAAGCACAGTCTGAAGGGATTGCTTTGCATCTTTTCGGGAGTGAAAAGCTCATTGTGAAGGATTTTTAAGAAGGGGGGGAAAACCCAGAGTGAAAAGGAGGCTTTCTGGTTCTATATTCTGATGGCACACTTTCTCCGGGGCCATCAGGCAACCCAGGGAAGCCAAGGCAAAGATGAAGTGATGACTGCATTAGATGCCAGTGTCCCCTTTCTCATGGCTGTAATGGTTTTGGAATCTTTCCCTTTCCACTACCACAGCCCACGTTCAGACCTTAATAACTTGACATACCGAAAACCTCATGGCTGACTTACCCTCCTCCAAACCTACCAAATTCACAACAGTAAAAATAGCCCAGGTGGGATTTTGAACATCTAATCCTTTGAGTGAGAATTTTACAAGGAGCTGCCAAGTGCTACCAAGCCACATAAAAGCTTGCAAGTTTGAAACTCCAGGGGCTTCTTCCTCCCATCTTGTAAACCCACAGCACACACCCAAATTATGCTTTGGGAATTGTAAGTGTTTGTTTATCAGGCAAAGAATGTATTGCCAGCAAATACTAACAAGGAACAAGTTACTTTTGAAAAGGCAGAGAAGTGCCCTGTGCTGGTTTGACTCTCAGCTATAACAGAAGATCCAGGCAGAGAGAGAAGACTACCACCTCCACCTCCCTTAGGGTAGGGACTGTTCCCCAAGGACAAAAATCCATCAGCAGGAAGGATACTGGCATACTGGTGAAAGGAGGGGCCCCATCCCTTCCTATACCGCACCCTTCACATCGGACTGCCATTTTCCACTTTTTGCAATGGCTCTCCTCTTCCAGCCTGCTTGTTTAGAACCCGCCATCCTCTTTGTAAAGAGAGATGTTGTGGGGTGTAGGGTGGGTTACAGGAAGAAGAAGAAGGGAGAAGTCTTGGCGCATGCCACCTGAAGAGAGACTTCACATGAGGTAACGCCCTCTGCCTACTCAACCCAGAGTTCCTGGGGAGTCCGACTTTCCTTACAGCCTTACAGAAGCACTGGTGTTGACGGGAGGAGGGATGTCTGCGTAGCTTGAAAGGCTGGAGGTGAGTGAGGCAGAAAGCTCTTCACAGGGATTACCTGTCGCTGCCTCTGGAGTGCCAGGATCGCAAGTGTACTAATGTGTCTGTCTGATAGGGGTTTCAGGAGTCTAAGTTCCTCTGATCACAATTGCGTGGTGAGTGCTTGACCCACGGGGCCAACTTTATAGTTTACGAAGCTTGGGTACTTATCAAGAATATAAATTCCTTCCAAACCCAAAGGAGGAATACCAGTTGGGTCAGTGGTCCTCAGGAACATTAGGGTGGAGGGGTGGGGGCAGTGATCACATTGGAGTAGAGTGGCAAGTGACAGGAAGATGACTACATAATGTGGCATCTGTAGACTCCAAATGGAGACTTAGAGAGGACATAGTTGACTGTTCATATTATTTTTATAATACAGTGGTTGTTTCTCTTAGCTTATTTTTTAACTCAGCTATCACACAAATAATTAAGACTTTTATAATACATGGCTTCACAACACAATCTGAGCAGTTTAAGTCTGTTCTTAACCCTCTATGCTGTTTAATCTTACTCCAAGCAAACATCCCATACTTCCTCCTTTACCCGTGGCTCAATCCTCTCGATCTATCTCTAACTCCTCCTCCCCTGGCTGGCAGGAAGTCCAGCCCTATTCTTTCCCCTGCTCAGTGATTGGCTGTAAGTTGCTTTATTGGCATACTAGGGAACAATTGGGGAGCAATGTTTACACAACACTGAGACGGAAATCAGAATTTAAACTGCATACTAACCTTATGCCTACAGTTGATGAAGGGAAGGGGTATGTAAGATGAAAAGGATCTTGACTACGCTTAGGTGCTGGTGGGGGTTAGATAAAGGAGGGGACAAATGTCAGAGTGAGGTCTCCAAGAGAGTGTGAGAGGGCAGGGAGGGGGATTGCTGGGACCTGCTTTGAGGATCTACCTTTGTAAACTCAAAGGACAGCCTCAAGTCTAACTCAGCGTAGGCATGTAGAGATTTGCTGAGCTTGGCACTGTGTGGGAAATAAAAGGGCAACACGCTACTGCACTTCAGCTCAATGGACGAGTGCAGGCGTGGACTATTTACAACCGACAGTGCAGGCATTATGTCATGAGGGAAGGGTGGGGAGCAGGTCCTGAGACCCTCAGTGCTGGTAGAATGAACTTCTTGTTTTAGAGGAGAAACGACAACAGTGGAAATGAAGCTCTTCATCATCGGGTAGACACTTCGGGGTGGGATTTGAGAGCTGGATAGACACCGATGTCTGGTAACACTGGGGTGAAGATCAGGTTTCCAAGCTGTGTTTTGCAGTACTTCTGTACATTTTGTGTAAAAAAAAAAATTGGAGATGGCAGTCAATTGAATTTGGAAAGTGCTGTGTACATGAAAGCCACATTGTACTTTGATTTCAGGCATTTTTAAGTGCTGAAGACACTGTTCTATGTTGTGACAGCAGGTGCAAATTGAGACTATCCCAGGAAGAATGGACTGGACTGGACACTTGCCCTGATTCTAGACTGTATTCACGTTTGGAGATTTAAATGAACATTCATTTTCATAAAGGAAGGAAACTGTACAGAATTTCAAAGAATTAGGATGCTCAGGAGGGTAATGGTATGGCCCTGTCTTGCTCTTCTATTTCTGTTTCACCTTTAATCTCTTAGATTAAGGGAAATGAAAACCTTCTATTAATGTCTTTCCTTTGTTTATAAGGGGTTAAGGGCTGAGCTGTAAGGTTCACCGCTGAAGTTGTATGTGCCTTCTCTGAATTTGGTTTCATTTTTGAGGTCTATGGGTTAAAGGGTGTGGCAATGCCCAGGCTTGGAAAAGTTGCCTAGATTTGTGCTGTTGGTGTTCTTGACAAGGCCATGCCAATGTGGGCATCAGGATTGTCACTATATAACTATAGCTGAGCTTTTCTTAAGCAGAAGTCACACCCCTGGCAACCTGGCCTGTGGAACAACACACGGATTGATTGGTTTTGTTAATATATTTTAACTAGCATACCAAATGATTACTTCCATTCTCTTCTTCCCTTTCCCACCAACCCTCCCTCTGACAAAGTCTCATGTAGCTCAGGCTGGCCCCAAGTCAGTGTGTAGTAGAGGATGGCCATGCACTTCTGCCCTTCCTCCCTCTACCTTCCTCATGCTAGGATTACAGGGGTCACCATGCCTAGCTATCGTTTTCATTTTTATCCTTAATATATTGCTGTACGTTGTTCATGTTTGCCTCCAAACCCACCCCCCCCCCCGTTATGCCCTCTCAAACTATTGTTAGTCCTTTTTCTTCTACCACATTTATGTCACACAGCCCCATCCTCCAAATCTATATGCAGACGCTGTGCATAGACCACATACATACTAAAGACCTACACACAAGTTGCAGAAACAGACACCCTTTTCTTTCTTTCTTTCTTTCTTTCTTTCTTTCTTTCTTTCTTTCTTTCTTTTATAATTGACGATAGACTTTTTTCTTCATCTGCTCTATCCTGATTATGGTTTCCTCTCCTACGTCTCCCAGTTCCTCCTGACCTCTCCTCTCATCCAGAGGCAACCCCTTCTGTCTCTCCTTAGAAACCAAACAGGATGCTAAGGGATAATAATACGATAACATATGACAAAATAAAACATAATAAAATAAAACAACTAAGACATCGGAATTTGGACAAAACACAAATGGGTGCAAAACAGCCCAAGAGAAGGCACAAGAGTCAGAGTCCGACTCCTTTACACACCCAGGAATCCCATGAAAACACTAAATTGGAATACATACATACACATACGTACGTACATACATACATACATACATACATACATACATACATACATACATGACCTGGTGCAGGCCCATGCAGACTCTGTGCATGCTGCTCAGTCTCTGTGAGTTCACGCGAGCTTAGCTTATGTTGGTTTTGAAGGCCTTGTTTTCTTGGTGTCTTCTCTGCCCTCTGGCTGCACACGCTTTCTGCTTCCTCTTCCTTGGGGTTTTCTGAACTCTGAGGAGCTGAGAGCTCCAAGGTCTCTCACCCCCTCTCATTTGCGCATACGCTTTTAGTAAGATCCATGACCCGGACTTCTGCCACACAAATAAATTTAACAGCAAGTTAAAAGAAGGAAAAATTAACAGTGGTAGGTACAGTTAAATGAAAAGGAAATATATAACATCATAAAAATCCTATGAGAGAATGCGCATGGAATGCTGACGGCTTTCTAAAGGCAAATGATCCAACAGATCTCAACAAGTCTCTGTGTAATCTACTTGGCTATACTATAGAACCATACTCACTTATAAAGTGTGTTTGCAATTCATTAAAAGGCACTAAAGCATGTTCAATTATGGCAAGAAGGCATATAATACATCTTAGGAAGGTTATGATACAGAACTCTTGTTATTTTAAAGCGTTAGCCACTTAAAAGCCTCTGGTGAAGCTGATATTCAATCCAGGTGGTTTTCCCTTCAGAAAGAGGCTCATTGTTTCCCCCCCCCCCAACTGTACTTCATCGTCAATAATTAACCCTATAGGTTAAAAGAGGCTTAACATGGCAACAAAGTGTTTTGAAAACAGCCTCTTGTGATTTGAAGACTAAATAAATCATTAAATCAAATGACTCTACAATCAAATGTTTATGACTGTTAAACTAAGCCAGCCAGTGGCAGTCTACAAAGAGATACCGGCCAAATTATGTCATAAAATACAGCAGCCAGGCTTTATCTTATCATCTTAAAAGCTATTCGTGGTTCTTATAGAGGATGTTGGCTGTTCAGGTTGGCAGGCAACAATCCTCAGTGCCAAGAAGCAGCTGTGGACACTGTCTCAGAGGGCCACTAGGACAGTCCTAGAGGAACCTTTGTTTGCCTCTTCAGTGTTTGATCTTGGATATGTCTTCCTACTCTAAAGGCACTTGACAATTTTTTTTTTCTCATTAGAAAATGAGGGAAAAACAAAACAAAACAAATAAAGCTGCCTTTAAGGTAAACATAGGAATTCGGAAGCTCTGAAAGAATAACATTAGCACTCAGTTTGCTGCTGTGAGAAACGACAAAACACTACGCTAGCATATGGCCACCATCCTGATTCCTGGCAGACAATAGCATTTCCACTTCCCGTTCCAGATTGAGCTGACAGCCGAGGAGTAGGTCACCATAAGGAACCTGCATTTTCTCTCTGCTAACCGGACCCCACCAAGATTTATCAGTCTTTTATCTCATAACTTAAATAGGTTTACTTTCATCCATTCATTATTTTTAGCAGAAATATAAATTGAATTCTGATTTAAAAAAACAATAACCTTTGTGTCTAACTTAGTAGCAAATGCTGGCATTTAAAAATGTCAAGCTCAGGCTGGAGAGATGGCTCAGAGGTTAAGAACGTTCCAAAGGTCCTGAGTTCAATTCCCACAAACCACGTGGTGGCTCACAACCATCTATCTGAGATCTGGTGCCCTCCTCTGGAGGGCAGGGGCACATGCAAGTAAAACACTGTATACTTAAATAAATAAATCTTAAAACAAAAACAAAAACAAAAACCAAAAAAAAAAAAAAAAGTCAAGCTATAAAGACTTAGTTTGAAAGCATGTTGGAGGGGGAAAAAAAAAACCCTACAACCCTCATTAACTGGCCCAGAGGTAGTTCTTGATAGTTTTTATGTTTTACGTTAACTTGACACATGATAGTGTCATTTTCGAAGAAGGAACCCCCTCCCCCACACATCCAATAGCTTGTAGACAGGCAGGTGGTGTGTTTTATTGAGTGATGTGGTAGGGCCCAGCCCACAGGGAGTCAGTTGTCACACCTGGGTGGGTGGTCCTGCGTGCTGTAAGAAAGAAGGCTAATTATGTCGTGGGGAGGAAGCCAGTAAGCAGTGTTCTCTCCTTGTCTCTGCTTCAGCTCTGCCTCCAGCTTCCTGCTGTGTGTTCCTATCCTCACGTTTCTTCAAGATGGACAGTGAGTGAGACGTGTAACCCGAACTAAACCCTTCCCTTCGCAAGTTGCTTTTGGTCATGGTGTTTTATCATGATAGGAACCCTGACTAACTCAATAATTGACCTACCGGGGCCATATCCTTAAATAAGTCAAACTCCATCTCTTAGGAGCTTCTATCAATAGCACTTAGGGCAACGATGAGATTTTGTGCACACCTCCTCTCTTTATGCTGAGATTTTTTTTTTCTAGTTTAAGACTGCACAGGTTTTTCAAAAACTGTAGTAAGCCCTGTGGGCTTATATTTGCAACTATCCTGTTTTGTCTGGAAAAAATACCATGCTCTTGTAGTTATTCACAATCTTTGGCTCTTAGACTCTTTCTGCCCCCTTTTTTTTAAACAATAATTCTTGAGCCTTGTAGAGTGAGGGGCTGTGATATAGATGTCACACTTAATGGTGAGTGTTCAGGAGCCTCCTATTCTGTGTACCTTGGTCAGCTGTGGATTTAGTTGCTATCTACTTCAAAAAGAAGCTGCCCTGATGAGCTTGGTAGATACACTAGTCTATGGTATAATGTTAGGTCATTAGGAATAATTTTCCTACTATATACATTTAGCATGATAATAGGAGGTTTTTCTTTGTAGCCTATGTTATGCTTGGCCACACATTTGTGGCCTCAGTAATAGTGCCGGGTATGGGTTCCATCTTGTGGAGCAGGCTTTACTATCAAACAGAGAGTGGTCGCTCACTATTGCCATACTGGCTGTTATTGTAATTTACAAGATTCACAACCAAGACTGGTTCCTTTTGTTTATTTATTTATTTATTTTATTTTTGAAACCATGAAAGCTAGCCAGTGGGGATGAAACTTCTAGGTGAGGATCAACTCGTTTCTCCGTGTCTGTCTATATGGTGTCTTCAGCAATGGGGTCTTACCATCTTACCAGCAAGTCCTGGAGGGTAACTAAAAGAATAGCAAGCTGCTTGTGTTGGGGGATGGTCTGATGTATTTTGATGCTAATTACTGTTTGCTGTCTCTGACCCACCTTTTGCTTAATAAGAAGCCATCCCACCTGGGCAGGGCAGAGAAGATAGATGGGGCTAAGAGAGAGGAATTCTGGGAAGAAGAAAGACCACCACTAGGAGGAAGGAGAGAGACCTGAAGTGAAGAGAGGAAGGCCGCCATGGCTTAGCTGGAGGAGAAGCCAGCCCAAATGAAGAACATTAACAAGTATTTGGGATTATGGATGGGAGGTAATTTGATAAAAGTTATTAAAAACAGATGGCATGGGATTGAGACAAAGATCTCATGCCTGCCCTACTATAGAAAGTAGTTTAGAGGCTAGATATCTGCCCTGCCCCAGGTTAACCAATATAACAAGTATCTGTGTCTTGATCGCTTACTAGCCGGGCCTACAGTTAATACAGATAATTTTAAAAACAATATGCTTGTGTGTGTGCGTGTATGTGTGTTAGGAAGCTTCTGCAGTAGTAGGTTTTCATATGACTTTTTCAAAGCGTCTTCAGTGTTAGTTATTCTCCCCTGCATTCCTTCTTCTGCCTTCTACTCCCAACCTCCATCCCATCTGACCCTTGCTCTTCCGCTGTTTTCCTTTTCCCTTTTGTTTCACTGTGTTCTACCCTTGCCCTGACACTTATGGTCACTTATGGACACTTTAGGTATACATACCTAATGATTCAAAATTAACATCCACAAATGAAAGAAAGCATGCAATGCTTATGGTCCTGGGTTTGGGTTCTACTAAGAATGATTATTTCTAGTCCAATCAATTTACCTTCAAGTTTCATGATTTCATTTTTCTTAACAGCCAAATATTATTCCACTGCGTAAATGTACCACATTTTTATTATTCAATCATCCATTGATGGATATCTAGGCTATTTTCCATCTGTTGTGAATAGAGCAGTGATGAACATGAGTGAGTAAGCATCGCTGTATTAGGCTATAGAATCTTTTGGGTAGATGTGCAACTGCGGTATGGCTTAAATTAGTCTTCCAGCAATGCGGCCAACTTTGCTATTCAACAGTCATTTCACCCAGTAGGCTGAGACTAGCTCTGTTTTTAACCAAACGCCAAAGGCTTTAAGAATACCTCTTGTTTAAATTACATAAATGATACATGTTTAGTAAGGAAACATAAGAACATCGCCAAATTTTTGGGATGTAACTTTCTAAATAGAAAAAAAAAAAAGGTCATTGGGTTTTGAAACAACCAAAAAAACACAGCTTTTAGGCTCTGGGGGCTTTATTCATATTCTAGTTGCTGTCCACCATTGGAAATAATGCACCACCCTCAACCCTACACAAGGAACTACAGACAAGTGAGGAAAGCTGCGAGTGGGACAGGTGGTTCCTCGCCCTCGCCCCCCCCCCCCCGCCGTACAACCTGCCCCCCCCAACCCCCACGAGGGGAGAGGACTCCAATTGGTAAAGGTCAGTCCTTAAGACATACATACAAGTAACATTATACAGATATAACAGGTTATATTTAGGAATATATATATGTAAACACATGTATGAATGCAGTAACTATTAATACAAAAGAGGCCATGAATTTGATAGAGAGTGGGAGGGGCATATGGAAGTACGTAACCTTCCTATTTCCATTCTGCACTGGTAAAATGGCAACAATAGCATCTACCTCATTAGTTATTGCACTTAGATAAGAGGCTGTTTATAAACCAGAGCTCCAGACACTACCTACCACTTACCATTGGGGTAATTATCATATGAATTTTATGTATATTTTCTAAAAGAATTCTGTTATGCTTTCTGAGTTGATACCACTTTTAAAGTAAAAAAAACAAAACAAACAGGTTTCTCTATCTCTCTCTCTCTCTCTCTCTCTCTCTCTCTCTCTCTCTCTCTCTCTGAGGTACCCTTTCTCCCATTTTCCTTCTCCCCCCATGCTCATCTAATAAACTCTGTATAACATACAAAAACAAAAACAAACAAACAAACAAAAAACCAAACTCTTTGTTTCAACAAATTAGTTCCCTTTCACTTGACATTTTTATAGATTTTGGAAAAAATATTGCAAGGAGTCCGATGCATCCTTCAATTATCTTTTTCATAATGTCAGTGCCTGACATGACTATAATTACAGATTATCAGGAATTTGACATTAGTATAATATTGACTAGACTCTAGGTTTTGTACATAGTGTGGTGGTCTTAATAAGCTTCAGTTAATTTTTAATCGATGTGTACTATGAGGCACAGTTTATACAGTCATTGCCATCTTTTGTTCTGGGGAATATGTTTGGTGTGTTATGGACACCTACAGTGTGGTAACTGTTTAGAAATAAGTAACTATGTGCATCCTTCAGTATTTAAACTGAGAAACTCCTAGAAGTGCAAGTGGAATCACTACACATTTCCAGTTGTTCCAGGAGGACTTGGCAGTCCGCAGTTTCACATGAAGTATATTCTAATGCTGGCTTCTTCAGACTCTTGTCAGTGCTGAGACTTCCTTACCTTCCTAATCTTATCAGTATGGTAGGGGGAGAATCAAGGGTTTAATTTTTTCAGTTAGTATGAGAAAATTTGTTTATTAATACTTTATATTTCTTCTTTATATGGCTATCAGTTTAAGTCAATTCAAGACTGATTCTTTAAAACACCACTCTTTAATCCTGACACTTGGGAGGCAGAGGCAGGTGGATCTCTGTGGGTTCGAGGCCAGCCTGGTCTACAAAGAGAGGTCCAGGACAGCCTGGGCTATTACACAGAGAACCCTTGTCTTGAAAAACCAAAACCAACACCAACAAAAAAACCCAACACCAACAAAACATGATGCCATCTCTCTCTCTCTCTCTCTCTCTCTCTCTCTCTCTCTCTCTCTCTCTCTCTCTCACACACACACACACACACACACGGAAGCACACAGCCTCTTCCATCCTGTATTTGCAGTGCTTTTGTATGGGCCAGGAACTTACATTTCCCTGTTGTAACTTTTAGTAAATTCAGTCAAATGTTTCAGCTGCCCGAGCTCTGGCCACAGCTTGTGATACCTGAGTAGGAACTGCCCCTCATCTTGACATTGGCCTGTTAGTGAGATGAGTTTGTTAGATTGCTTTTTAGTAGAAAGAGCTGCTGTCACCCCCTGAGGAGGTACTGCACACCCCCAAAGCCTTGGCATCAATCACTATCCTGGTGGTGGGCCATCTGTGCAGCAAGATCATGGCTTCCATTTCCTGGTCTTCTGTACACATTGGCATCCCGAAGGCTCTAATACCAGTGAAGGAATGCCTGCCTCAGCAGCAGGGTAGGTGTACTTGCCAGTGAGTGTGAAGGCAAGCAGGCAAAAAGCAAAGGCTTTCTTCTTTCTTGTTCTTTTATATAGATTGCCACCAGAAGGTGTGGCCCAGAGTCTTGGTAGGTCTTCTGACCTAGGTCAAATGATCCAGGTTCATGGTGAGTTTTCCCACCTCAAATGATCCAATCCAGAAAAGTCCACTTTGGGTGTGCCCAACTTCTAGGGTCTTAGTAATTTTCCAGATGCAGCGAAGTTGACAACCAAGAAGAGCCTTAACAGAGGTGTTCTAGGAGGATGAAGAAAAAAAGTAAAACAGGAACTGGTTAGATGGCCTAGTCAGTACGGTGCTTACCACACAAACAGCAGGGCCTGAGTTCAATCCTCTAGGACCTATATGAAATGCCAGGTATAGTGGTATATGCTTGTAATATCAGTACTGACTGATCTGTGAGACACACTGGCCAGCCAGTCTAGCTTAATTGGTGTGTCTGAGATCCTAGCGTGAGACCCTATCTCAAAAGAGCAAGCTAGGTGACTCCTGAGGAATTACTACTTCTGGCCTCTACTTGAATGTTTGTGCATACATGCACACGTACTCACACACAAGCTCGCACAGAACAAAAGAGGCAATACTCTCCCTGCTCCTCCACTATTTACATCATGTATTGCAGCTTTCCTTTTCTCTGGTCTGTGAATACGTGCGCACGTGCATGTGTGTATTCATACTCACACCCCCACTCACACCCACACTCACACCCATACTCACACCCACACTCACACCCGCACATACATATACTTTGTGTTTCTTATAGTGAATCGCGTTCACGTAAGTTTTACTATTCTTTTCCTTGAATAAGTAGATCATTGTAGGGGACTATACTAAGTTGTAGACAAGTGTAATCTAGCCTCCTTGAACTATTGGGGCACATAATATCCTATGGGTAGACTAGAGCAGTGAACACTGCTTTTCAAGAAATGCCCAGGCAGCTCTCTGCTTCTCCCTTCTCTGGCCTGAGTTCCAGGGGCATTCGGCATCACACTAGGCTCTTGTTTCACTCAGGGCCATACGTTCCTTTTCATTACCCACTTGGCCCCTGTGGGCATTTTCATTTCTGACTCATATGCATACAACCAATTTCAGTTTTTCCTGTCAGAAGTTGAACTTTTCTAGGCATTTGTCCTAAGCATCCTAAAAAACAAATAGCATTCGTTATCCTACATGCTGAAGAGCTGAAGTCAGACCAAGCCTTTCTTGGTCGTAACTCATCTGTGACACTTTTCTTGGTCTGGATAATTTTGTGTATTAACTGTGAAAGGAGATCTGCCAGGAGCTGTTTTCAGTCTGGCGGTAGGCCAACAGATGCCGTGAAGTCACGTTGACATATGCCAAACTCTCACGTCTACCCTTCTGTTCATCAGGGGGCTCTTTGTACAAGTCCCCTGTATACTGTGACATAGTATTTCCTTTCTCAGATAGATAAAGATCCATGTGCAGATGAATAGATTCTTAGGAAGGACCTATTTTTATCCAATTCCCCGAACCACATATGCATGACAAATATTTCCATAGGATTAATGACTAGGTGTTCCAGCCTCCTCCGCCTTATTAAATACTAGCTTTTTCTTTCATACTTGGAACTCTGTTGACTTTGTGGATGAGAAACATTTTCCATATGTAATGCATCCAAAGTTTTTAGCCTGCTAGATTCTGTTGCATACATTGGTTGCTCTTTTAAAAGAATGGTTTCCAATCTAACCAAGAGCCAAATAGCTTCAGAATCCAATGCTCCTTAGATAGAATATTTTCATATCTTCAAAGCATGCTTTATTTTTTGATAAGATCAAGAATGAGCCAAAGGAACTGGTAGCTTTAACCATCCATATTTTTATCATTTGCCAATTTTTTCCCCCTAGCTTCATAGAAACCACATAGACACCAAATGATTTGGTTTTATTTCCACTTCTCTAGGCAGCCAACCAATATCTCAGTCTCCATGGACACTCAGTCCAACAACAGTAGTTAGATGTGTAAAGCCAGCCAACGGACTTGCAATCCGGTGATGACCTGACAGTCTGCCCTGGGATGGGGAGGAAGGAGTGATCCCTTGAGGAACTGCTGAGGCAGAGGTTGCACTAGAACATCCGGGACAGTGCCACTCCAAGGACCCTCCTCCTGCTGCGTTCCCTGTTTCTTGTTTGTGGACACTCATAAATTTATTATGGATTCTGTCTTTATGGGTAGGGAGTTAGGAATTTTCAAAAGAAGCCAGTAGGGGACACACACACACACACACACACACACACACACACACACACACACACACTGGGCAAAGTCAGGGAGTCAGGTCTGGCTGAAATGCTTTTACTTTTACACTTAGTAAAAGAAGAAACCTCACCTCGGGATGGCTATGCTAACTCAGTTAAGACGCACCTATTTGGAAATTCTTGTGGAAAGCTTTCAAACAGCATCTGAAATAGAAATGCTGGACTTTTATGCGTTAGTGTATGTGAGGGTTGGCTTAGAATGCAAACGGAGGCCAGACAGTGTGTGTATTTTCATCCTCAGCAGAAAAGACAGAACTGAATCTCTCCTGTATGTATTAACTCTCTAAGGCTGGTTCCTTTCAACTGAGGGTTGTGATTATTCAAACGATTAATCTGGCTTCCAGGTTAGGCTGTGTGCATCTGTGCACTTGCTTGTGTAGAATTACACACTTCATTTCTTATTTTTCAAAACTAAAACATGAAAAGCGAGGTGTTGCCTAGGATGTATCTTTCTATGATAAGTTAGACTAATATCTGACATGACTATTCGTCTGATTGATTAGCCATTAACTTGTATAGGTTAATTATCCTAAAGAGTTTGTAATAGTAGCTTTTAACAGTACTGGAAGTAAACCCTACATTTGTGAATGAGTTGTTTAGGTCCAATGCCTCATACCGTACTAGAAACATACCTACCTATGTGTATCAAAAATAACCTTAAATTTGAATCAATATATCAAATTCTGTTCCCATGTATCAAAAAACCTTATTTCTGTATCAATATACAGAACTCTATACCAATGAATTTAAAAAATATTTGAGAATGGCAATGATTTTATAGTTAAAGAACATATTTGATAATCTATTCTTTTATTATTTCTATAATTGTCTATATGATGTTCCTATAGTCCCCTCTTTTCTTTTTTTATTATATTGATGCTTTTATTATTTCAGTTTACATCCTGATTCCAGCCCTTCCCTCCCTCCTCTTCTCCTTGCCCCACTCCCCCACCTTTCCCTTTTCCCCCCTCCCCTTCCCCTCAGTCCCCTCTGTCTCTCCCTCCCCATACCAACCCACCCTAGCACGTCAAGTCACATCAGGACCAAGTGAATCCTTATCCACTGAGGCCAGACAAGGCAGCCCACACAGGGGAAAGTGATCAAAAGCAATCAATAGAGTCCATATCAGCTTCAGTCCCCACTCCACTTATTAGGGGACCCACATGAAGACCAAGCTGCCCATCAGTCACATATGTGTAGGTCTTAGATCCAGTCCATACACGCTCGTTGGTTGGTGCTTTGGTCTCTGTAAGCTCCCTTGGACCTTGGTTAGTTGACTCTGTTGGTCTTCCAGAGTGGAGTTCTTGTCCACCCTGGGTCCTTCTGTCCTTCCCCCAACTCTTCCAAAAAGACTCCTTAAGCTCCACCTAATGTTTGGCTGTGGGTTTCAGCATCTGTTTTGATCTGTTGCTGGGTGGAGCTACAGGAGCAGAGGGCAGTTATGCTAGGCTCCTGTTAGCGAACATAGCAGAGCATCATTATAGTGTCAGGGGTTGGGTCTCACCCAAGGGGTGTGCCTCTGGCCAGGCCAGTCATTGGTTGGCCATTCCCTCAATCTCAGTTCCATCTTTATCCCTGAACATCTTGTAGCAGGGTAAATTTTGGGTTGAAGGTTTTGTAGGTCAATTGGTGTCCCCCTACTTTCACTGGAAGTCCTGCCTGCCTAGGAGGTGACCACTTCAGTCTCCATATCTCCCGCTGCTAGTAAATATCTAGAAACAAGCAATGTTAGCCTATTCGGATTTACCATAGATAGATAGATAGATAGATAGATAGATAGATAGACAGACTTGATTATAGACTATGTAAATGTAAATAGAAAGCTGGTCCTTAAAAATTTCAGAGATATACAGAATATGGCATTTAAGGATTTTAAAAAAGTAACTTAAAGACTTTTTGACTTGAGACATGTTAGCTCCTGGCAACAGCCCCAGCCTACCTCAGCAAAGATGTTGAGCATCATAAAATCTCCTTTTGGAGATAGACTCATTAATGGTAAGCTGGCCTCTAGGCAAAAATGCCTCCAGCTTGCTCTACAGACAATATGCTATAAAAATGAACAAGACTCGGATGCAGGCTGAGTTGACTGCCAAGCTCTGCCATGACAGGGTAAGCAGGTCCTTCGTAGTCCTGCTTCAAAATTGTGTCTGTCAGATATACTGGGCCAGAAAACTGAAGATGAGAAAACTGAAGATGATGCTCCAACATTATAGAGAGATATTGGGTGACTGACCAGGCAGTAAACTGTCTCTGTCACCTCTTAAGTTTTGGAAGCTGCTTGTCTGCACTTTCTACTTAAGTAATAATTTTATCACTTCTCAAGTCTCTGATGGGGTTGAAGACTAGATAGTTATAGTTTCACAGTTGTTCAGGATTTAAGAAAATGTTTTAATGTCTAGAAAGACGTCTTTTAAGTTAACAAGTACAAGATATGACAAACAATGATTTAGGTACAAAACTTTAGACTCACCTAGATAGGAGAGACAGTATTTTCTTCAAGGTTGCTCAATACAAATGAGCTAAACATTTTGAATGTAACTTTTACATATGGCTTTCCTGATTCTTTCATAACTGTTCTTACTGTATGTAGTTTATTATGAACAAATAAAGTTCATATGCACTTGGAAAAAAGTAAATACATACTAAACAAACAAACAAACAAACAAAAAGCTGGGTGTTGCAGACACTAGCCAGTTGGGGTGGACCATGCGGATTAGTGACAGGGATACTTTCATGGTGTCAGAGAATGTGATTCAGCCATAATGCCGGGCTGAGGTGTGTAATGACACCTTTTCATCTGAGAAGTTCTTATTCAGCACCAGGTATATAGGTGTATAAAACAGGTATACAAATTAAACCTTACAATAATAAGTCAGAAATGTATTTAAAAGTAATTCTTTGGAATATATATATATGCTTTTACTACCATCTAGTAAATTAAAATTGTGTGCTAATCAGATTAATACATTCATTTGTTTTCAGATAAAGAGTTAAATTGTGGCTGAATATTTTGTATTTCAGGGCCTAGAACATTTTCAACATGTTTCAGATATGATTGAGGTTTTTCTTTTATGACGTCAGAGCTAAGAATGTTGCTGTGTGTAAATAGGTCCTAGAACATGGAAGAAGTGGCCATGTCACAAATTGCTGGAAATTATCTCCTAATCCAAAACCAAAATTAACTTAACATTTTTTTTATGATCAAGTAAGCAACTCAAATAGCATTAAAAAAAAAAAAACAAACCAAAACAACAAACATTCTAAGCCAATATAATAAAAAAATACTCATTTGTTTGCTGAGAAATGATGTAGAAAAATTAATGGTCTTTATTTTCTGTAATTAAATAATTGTTTTTCTTCTTTATAAGAGTATAAAGCCTTGTATGCGTAGGAGAAACTCATAACGTGTAATAATCCCACATCCAAGCCAAGGTGCTCAGGCCACGCCTATTGGCTTGCATGGTGTAACATGTGCAGTACAAAGTGTGCATGATGAGGCTGCCGAACCAAAGCTGCAGTTCAAGTGTATAAAACAACAAAGTCAAGCACTGCCAGGAGTATCTTGAAGAAGCTATACATTTGATTTTGAATTAATTTTTTTAGTTGTGTTGTATTCAGAAACCTTTTAATGTTTTTCTTGAGACACCGCTACATTCCGATTACGATCTTGTTGGAGTTGCCAACCGTCGCTTTAGCTGCTTTGTGTTAGCTCATTAGAAGAATGCCATTTGTCCTTCTGAGTCCCACATCCTCATCTAAAGGGATGGAGAGCAGCTGCTAATATCCTTTTGGCCACTAATATTATACTTTCCAATGGGAGAAACGATTGCTTCACATACAACAAATGGCACGACAGAAGCTTGAGAGCTCTAGTTTTCCATAACAAAACTTTCAAGTTCATACACAAGGAATCATACAAAAGCGTCAAAAAATTCTCGTCAGTTTTTCCTCTATGAAGGTTCCACAGAAAATGGATTCCTGAGGGGGGAAAAAAAGTGGTACATTTCTCAGATATTTTTTTATCTTTTTATTTTATATTATTTTATTTTATTTTTTCAAGAGAGGGTTTCTCTGTGTAACATTAGCTGTCCTGGAACTTGCTTTGTAGACCAGGCTGGCCTTGAACTCGTAAAGATCATCCTGCCTCTTCCTCCTGAGTGCTGGGATTAAAGGCGTGCACTACATTGCCCGTCTAGCTTTTTTTTTTTTCAAAACAGAATTCTAAAATGTAACATTTTTAACAAGAGGAGATAATAGTGTGTTAGTCAGCCATTAGAACCCAGCCACAGTTTTTAGAGTGTAAAGACTTGATGACGTGAGATCCATGATATGTTGTCATGAGGAAAAAAAATTGATGAGAGCAGGAGAAAAGTTTGGGGGATATGTTACTGAAGGAATGCTGAACTTTTCAAACTCAGGGATTGACACCTTTCCATAATATTGTGGTTTCCTGAGCGCCCCCTCGCTGTGAGTTAAGTTTCTGGCTCCACTACAGTCATGTGCATGAATGGGAAGGACACACATTTCAAGAAATCACACTGTGGGCAGAGGGGATAGTGACCGAAGCAGCCAGACTTGGAGGAATAGCGCAAGGGGCCGTTCAACTCTCTGTAAGATGAGGAAGGGGTAAAGATCAGAAAGCATGTTACCAATTTAAAATGCAGAAAGATTTAGTACAGGCTTAAGATGCTTTCAGATTCACAGGGAAAACAGCAGCCTCCTGTACGTCTGTCCTTCAGGTATTTTTGGAGACTTGTAAGCAGAGTCAGAACCGAGCCTCCCCAACCAGAACCATTCTAGCCAAATGGAGTCCCCATACCTTACCCTCTTACTCATTTAATTCCGGGGCAATGTTACAAGAAGCCTCACAGAGGGGATTGGAATAGAGGCCAAGCACGTAGGTCTGTCAGCACCTGTGGTGATGGGGAAGCCCTGAGTGGTGAGTGAGGACAGTAAGGCTGGTGTGGAGTCAGTTGACATTTCTGGAGTCAAACCCCCAGCACCATTTGAAAGTAGGAACAAAGGAAATAAAGGAAACCCAGTGTGGCAGTTCAGTCTTCACTTTAAGTTAGGTGAGAGGGAAAGCAAGTTCGTGGGGGGCCTGGGGGAGGGAAGGATGCAAGAATAGACAGTCAAAAATGGAAGACATCGATGTGTTTAATGCTATGGGACTTGAAGCATGCGTTGTGGAGCCAGTAGATGGATAGATCCCACATGATGTTTCAGAGAATGCCTTGAGCATTCATGGAGATTGAGAAGTCGAAGATGAAAAAGTCTGAAACATACCTTAAGCTATTGAATTAGACTCTCCCGATATGGCTTGTGGGAATAAAAATGGCTTAGCCACTTTGGAAAAGTCTGGCAGATTAGACATGCGTATGTGCATTCATGTGAGTGTGTGTGTGTGTGTGTGTGTGTGTGTGTGTGTGTGTGTGTGTGCATGCTATAGATAAAAAACATATAGTACTCAAAGCTGCAGTGTGACCAGCTGCCCTTGGCTCCTGCTGCCGGTCTTTCTCCATCAGAATGTATTATATCTCTTTTAGCTGTGATCCCAAACAAACTCTTCCTTAAATCGTTCCTTATCAAGTTTTTTCCCCCACGGCAACCAGAAAACTAACTCATGGACAAATCTATGGTGACAGGAAGCAGCTCATGGGCTTCCTGGAGATGGACTGGGTAGACAAAGGTGAGAGGGAGATGATACAGAAAGACACAAGGCCCCACATTCAATCACCAAAACACACACACCTCTTGGAGGTGATACATATATTAGTAAGGATGGCGTTATAGCTACAATCATAGACTAAAAGATGTATCTTTAAAATTAATATTTGGAGAGTTCTTGTATCATCAGAAAATGCTCATACTATTCAAGGGTTATATGATTCTCATTTGTAATCGTTCATTAATAAATATCAGGTGGCCATGGGAGAAAGCCAGCCCCTGACACTATTAGCGACACTCCGCTATGCTTACAGACAGGAGCTTGTCCTATCCTCCAAGAGGCTCCACCCAGCAATGGACCAAAGCAGATGTTAAGACTCACAGCCAAGCATTAGGTAGAACTCTGGGAGCCTTTTGGAAAAGTAGCAGCAAGTATAAAAGGACCCAGAAGGGACAGGAGCTCCACAAGAAGACCAACAGAATCAGCTAACCAGGGCCAGGTGGGGCTTGTGGAGACTGAAGCGCCAATCAAGGACCACCATGGACTGAACTAGACCCCCTACACAGATGGCGCTGATGGCAGCTCAGGCTTCATGTGGGTCCCCTAGCGAGAGGAGCAGGGACTGTCTCTGATATGGACTCTGTTACCTACTTTTCGATCACTTCCCTCTGGTGGGGCTGCCTTGCTTGGCCTTAGAAGAGGATGCGCTCAGTCCTGGTGTGACTTGATGTGGAGGCTCCCCTTTTCTAAGGAGTAGGGGAGGGAGCATGCGGGAGAAGAGACTGAGGGAGGGACCAGGACGAGAGGAGTGAGGGGCTAGAACTGGGATGCAAAGCAAACAAATAAAAAATAAACAAAAATAAATATCTGGTGGGTATTGTGATTTGAATGTGTCTTTCCCAGAAAGCTCATCTGTTGGAAAATTAAATGCCTATATTTGCATGTTGATAATATTTGGATGGGAAGTAATTAGGATTATGTAAGATCAGGAGGGTGGGGCTGTCATTGCAGTATTAACAATCTTACAAGAACAGAAAGAGAGACTTCAGCTGGCATGTTTATTTCCTCTCAGTGAGTTCAAGGCCGACCCGGTCTACCAAGGGGGTCCAGGACAGCCAAGGCTACACAGAGAAACTCTTTCTTGGAGGAAAAAAAAAAAAAAGATAATATGTTAGCCTGGCTTACACAACAGGGGTCAGGTAATTCAACGGTGGCCACTTGCATGTTGGAAAGAACCTGGAAATTGCTCAGTCTATGGTGCTGGATGTTTCAAAACTGCCGTTTTGGTGCTGAAAGTCCAGAAGATCACTGGAGAGTTGAACTGCACTGGTAGAAGCGGCCAGCCTCCATCTTGAGCTGGCCACAGAGCTTAGCAGTATCCATGCAGTGCTCATTTTTGCTAGAGGAAGCGTCTATGCTGCATTCATTTTTGCACAAGTGCAAAATGCAAGCTGAAGACTCACAGAGGTTTTTTTTTTTTTACACCACGGTTTGAGAAAGCTGCTGAGGTCAGACCATGTGTACCAGGACTGAATTCATTGCAAGAAAAGCTTGCAAGAAAGTAGGAGGCCACCTCATGAAGTTGTGAGCATCAAGCCTACTTTTGAGTAGAGACCTCGGGGTGTTTGAGATGCCAGGACTGTAGCGTGTCCAACAAGGAAAGCTGCAAGCCCAGAGAGGAGGCAGCAGAACTGGAGAGGCAAGGCCACAGAGGAGGTCCCCACAGGCTCCAGGTGCTGGACGTGGTGGTGGTTTCTCTCACTGGGATCTTACTTTGGCTAGGCCTTTCCTAGGTGCCTTGAATGTGGGCTGCTCCATTTCATGGGCTAAGGTCCTAGACTGAATAAAAGGAAAACAGAGAAAGTCACCCTGGTTCTGCCTGCCCACACCCCTTCCTCTGCTCTGATCCCTGCAACCATAGTTGTGACCTGCTCCCATGGCATGCCTTTCTTGCCTCTGTGTGGAGTCTACTCGAACTGCGAGCATAAGTTGATTCCATTAGGAATTTGTAACCAATGCACTCTCTTCTCTATTATAATGCAGCAAGAAAGCTCTCACCAGATGCTGAACAGATGCTGGCCCTGTGCTCTTAGACTCCCCGCCCCCCTTCCAGAACTGTGAGCTAAACAAACCTCTGTTCTTTACAGGTTACCTGGCCTTGGGTATTTTGATATAGTAACAGAACACAGAAGACAAATGTTAAGTGAATGACATTACGTTAAATGGAAAAAGGCAGAAAAAATATGTAATACAATGTGATCCCAATTGTGGTAACTTTCTCTTTTCTGTTTCATGGTTGAAAGGAAATAATCAAAAATGTTAATATTGGCCGTGTCTGTTTGGCAGAATGACACATGATTTTCATTTTCTTTCTGAGACTTTTGGAGCTTCTCTAAAATTAAGCAACCATTACTTCCAAAACCAGACAAAGAAAACCCAACATTAAAAACAAAACAAAACAAAAACAAAAACAAAAACAAAAAAAACCTCTTGCCCACTCAAGCGAATTCAATGATTTTTAGAAAATATAACAATCAAATTAGGGCACAAAACCTCTTTCCCTGTGGTTTGAGCATAGTAACATGGCCCACTGTGATTTTCATGGGTCTGAGTGTGGAGTGACGGACATGGCTGGAGAGGGAGGCTGTCTCACCAGTCTCAGCCTGCCACCATGTGACACATGGGCCAGAAATGCCTACTTATAACCGCTCTTCGGGGACCTCAGGAGCTCTGTTACCACTTCCCTTCTGGCAGTGTCGTGACATAATAAGACCAAAAGCAAGCACAGGAACTTTCCCGGGACTCCTCGCCAAACTCTGTCAGGAGATGTTCATCAAAGATTTTCTGATCAGAAAAGGATTTCCTGTGAAGTGTAGATATTTCCCAGGATTCTGTCTGATCAATGCTGAGCCTTGTGTACATTTTTTTCTTAAAAAAAAAAAAAAAAGAAAGAAGAAGAAGAAGAAGAAGAAGAAGAAGAAGAAGAAGAAGAAGAAGAAAAATATGTAGAGGTAGGCCAATGGAGTTAGAGACTAAGTCCTTCGCTTGTCAGTGTGGGATTTCAGGTGAGAAGTATGCTCCTGAAGCTACGCCTTAGGGACAGTTCTCAAGATGGTGACAAACATTTGTCCTGAGTTTTGTGTTATGACTTTATTCCTATGTAAAGACAGATAGTGACTAGGTGTCAACTGAAGGGCAGTACAGTCAGCAAGAAAGTGTGTAATGGAAGACATTGGTAAGGCCATTCGGCTCTGCCAGAGTTTTGAGACTGAATTATATAACCGAATCCAGTAGCGTAAACACTCAAAATGAAATAGATTGTAAACTTCTTGGGAAAACCATTGGGTGGCTTATCCTATTTTAATTCTGTGTGTGTGTGTGTGCACGTGCGTGTGCATAAGCACATGCGTGCCTGCGTGTGTGTGTGGAGGCCAATGGTTATAACTGGGTATCTTCCTCAGTAGCTCTTCACGTCCGTGTTTGAAACAGGGATCGCTAAATAACCCTGGAGCTCACCGTGGGCCTCTAGCTGTCCTGTACCTCCCAAAGGCTGCCTCTGCCTCACTAGCGCTGACAGTACAGACCCACGCTACCATATTGGTTTATGCCCATTGGATAATAGAGAGCGCAACTCAGGTCCTCTTGCTTGTCCACCAAGCTCTTTACCAACTTAATTATCTTTTCAGGCCCATGTTTAACTTTTAAACCACCCCCTGTAAATGATTGTTGACTTATAAGTAAGTCCTTAAAAATATGTTCTGTGGTAAAGATTAAGCTTTGTCACAGGTGGAAGCAATCTTGGCGGGCTTTACCCTTGGAGCCATCCTGCGCCTGGAATTCAGGAAGCAGCCCTGGGAACCCCACCTGGGCTATTGTTTTCCTAATTGACCCTCAACGGGAGAAGGAGACCACCCCCTTCCCACGTCACTCAGGCAGGTGGGGAGGAGAGAACAACAAGTTCAGTCCAGGGGAGAGCGCGTGTGGGGAGCATTGACCAGGCCAGACCAGCAAGCGGGCCAAAGAGACACCTTAGGACCTGTCCTGTGAAACAGATACCGGAAGGGGTATCTCTTTTATCCCTTTAACCTTTTTTCCTTCTTGTGTAAGCTAGTTGGGTTGTATAAGAAAGTTTAATTGTTAAAAAACAGAGCCAACAATGTTCCTTCGGAGCTGGAGAGATGGCTCAGAGGTTAAGAGAACCATCTGCTCTTCCAGAGGTCCAGAGTTCAATTCCCAGCAACCACATCACAACCCATCTGTAATGAAATCCAATGCACATGGAGGCAGAATACTGTATAAATAATAAATAAATCTTAAAAAAATATGTTCCTTCAAATACTCTAGAACTCAAGGCTTCATGCATGTTAGGCATGCATGCTACCAACTGAACCACACCCCAGCCTATTGCTTTTTTGTTTTTTGTTTGTTTGTTTACAAAGCATTTAAGCAAATGTGTAATGCTTCTTTGGTATTGTAAGTTCAAAGGAGGATAGTGCTTAATTAGTTAATATCTGCAATTCCTGTGAGTGATAAAAGGTTGAGGGTGAGGATTAAGAAGAGCTGTCTATCATGAATCTAATCTTTGGCTTTGTCGGTTTGCAAATCACTTCACATTTCCTTCCTTCAGATTTCCTTAGCATTTGGAGAAGGACATCAGAGCTCCGCAGCCTTCTGGATATCTGCCCCTTCAGCAGGAGCATCAGAGCACAGACTGTTGTCACTGCGCAGAAGAAATGGAACTCCAGTTCCTGTTGCTTAACTACGGCCAGGGATGGTGTATAGACTATGGAGAAGAAAAACACTCTCTTTGGAAACAAACGCACATGTACCCAGGTGAGAATTTCAGGAAATTTCTGCCTTATGAACATTTTGTTATGTGTAGACAAATTTTTAGACTGCTGTGATGGTGGGAAGCAAAGCATTTGAGGCTAAAGAAGTTTCACTGAACTCACATGAGCTTCGAAAGCCTTTGAGAAGTGTCATATTTATCTGTATATTCATATTATGTATCTATCCTATAATTAGATCTGGCATGGTGGCACACACCTGTAGTCCCAGCACTCAGGAGTCAGAAGTAGGTGGCTGTCTGAATTCAAGGGCATCCTCATCAACATAGAATGTTCCAAGCCAACAGGACTATATAATGAGGCCTTATTTCAAAATAAAAATATTATATAGAATACATGTGTGTGTGTGTGTACGTATATATATATATATATATATATATATACGTACACACACACACACATACATACATATACAACTACATAATTTTTAATTAAACTGTTGGTTTATTTAAGTGAACTTTTACCAACACATTCTTCAATTATATTTGATGATATAGGTAGCCGTATTCAAATGAGAAAGAATCAGATAATGTACAACAACCATGTGTTCACAAATGTATTTCGCTCCATACAGAAATATTCTATGTTACTTTTTTCTTTCAGTATAACAGAACGTCTGGTCACTGATTTGAGTTCTTTCATTCTATATAAATAACTCGTAACACGTAGTTAGACTATAACGAATTCATAGCTCAGTCTTTCAGACTCTTACAGAAGTATTTAATTTTGTAAGGGCGGGAGTTGTTTCATGAGCTAGAGTTTTTTTTTGTACCCAGGTGGATTCCACATGTGTGAACAAATAGTGGCTACAAGTATATCATGCCGTTGATTAGAATGCATTTTTAGGCATTGGTGAGAATCTAAGAAGTCATCCTGCTGTACATCAGCATCCAGAAAGTGAGGGAGCCAAAATTATTTTAGCGTGGGGGAGAGCTTGCTAACAAAGTAGACTGCTGTGTGTAGCCTTCAATAAAAGCTTTTAGGAACTCATAATATTTGTGATCCAGGTGTTAGCAATCAAAGTTAGACTATTTTAAAATAGTGTTTTCAGCCATGAACCCCTTATGTGTATTTCTCTTTTTTCTTTTCTTTTTTCAGTATCAGGGATTACACTGAGGGTCTCAGTTATGCTAGGGTGTCCCTTTACCCATGAATTTTCTCCCCAGTCTTCCTAACATAAATGCCCAAGAACAGTTTCTTAGGGTACCCAGTCAATGGGTTATTGTTCATTCAAAGCATTTATCTGATGAGAAATTGTCTGCTGCATTATATTTTGAGTTCTGAGGATTATATACAATTGTGATTTATGCTATTTTTCACACACAGAGAGGAAAAAGTTATTTTAAATCAGAAAACTGCTTCATTGAATAAGCCTGCCATTAAGGATGATTCAAGATGTCAAAATTTGGATGAGATAACCAAATTCCTCAGATGAGTCAGCTGAAAGCAGCTGTTTCCCTCAGAACCAGTTAGAGATATTTGAGTGAGAAATGGTAAACTGGAAAAATGATGAATGTACAGTTGTTATTGAAAACACGAAGTGACTAAAAATCGTGTGACCGTTGTATCAACTAAGAAGTCTTCTACTCGTTGCCTTTTCAAGAAACCGCTTTCAAATGAAATGCCCTCAGAGCTTGTTGGTTGCTGACATGTTTAAATTATTTTTTGAGCATACGTTTGAAGTCCTTGGCAATCATTATAAAGAGAGTGACCCCCAAGTTCTTTGCAAAATCTCTGTCCATGAACGTTTGTGTTTGTTGATAATAACTTTTCATGTTATAAAGAGTCTTCTATTTGACTCTCAAGTCTTCATGTGTAGGTGAAGTGTTTCACTGACCGGTGATATGTCACCATCTGCACTGTGTGACTGCCATGTTTCAGTTCTTTGCACATAAAGCAACTCTTTATTTAGTACGTGAACACACAGTCTCTGCCCTGTCACACAAATTCTCCACAAGTCTCACCTTATTGCTGTTCTTCTATGCTGCTCACACTGAGGCACATCGAAATCTTTCCTTAAAGCAACTTCTCAAAAAAAAAAAAATCCTTAAAAGCAAAACACCTGTGTTTTCTGGCAAAGCAACAATGTACCAGTCAAAACAGTTTTATTTAATGACTGAGCATGGTTTGCTGGCTCCCCATAATTCATTACATAATTGGGAAAAAAATGGACCACTTCTGATAGCGTTTGAGTGCTGCTCTGGAGCCTCTGAGCAGGAGTTTCCAGCAGCAGCAGCAGCAGCAGCAGCAGCAGCAACAACAACAACAACAACAACACAACAACCCATTTAATTTTCCACTTAACAACTCAGGAAGAATTTAGGACCAGGGCAGTTATAGACTCTAGGAATTGTTTTGATTCCCAGGGTTTTGGTTCAATTTTTGGACAAGGACACTTGAGCATAGTTTAATTTCCAAAGCGAAGTTTCATTTGTCAAGTTTCACCTCCTTCTGCACACGTTGATACCCATCTTATGTCTGATGGAGTATCTTGTAGCACCTGAAACTTACATTATAAAAAGGAATGAAATTGCAACCTTCTAATTCCTTTAACGTTTTCTCCAATTGCCCCCTCCTGTGATTAGAATAAAATCCATAACTAAGACCCTAAATATTAGAGGGACTGCTGTATTTTAAATCGTTTTTCAGTGAAAGGATCAATCTTTAATATTTCAAGCCTCTATTTGGCCTTAATTTAGCCACTAGTGTCAGCTCTGTACCGTGGTGAGTTTGTTGAGTACTTTTTATGGAACACTCTGACTTTTTGCCAAATACTGTGTCTGTACTACTTGAGATGCTCTTCTGGATTTTGTCATTTATTCTCTTAATATGTCCTATTGTATGACTTGATTTAACAGTCTTGCATTTCTTTTTTTTTATTTAATTTATTACATATGAGTGCTTTATCTGCAGAAGAAGGTATCAGATTACATTATAGGTGGTTGTGAGCCACCATGTGGTTGCTGGGAATTGAACTCAGGACCTCTGGAAGAGCAGGTGGTGCTCTTAATCACTGAGCCATCTCTCCAGCCCCAAGTCTTGCATTTCTTAAGTAAACTCTACTAACTCATGGATTAAGATTGTTGGATTTAGTTTGTGGGTGCTTTATGGGGGAGTTTTGTTCTGTTATGTCTTTCTTTGTTTTTGGCAGCAGCATAACACTGGCCTCACAGATTAATATGGGAAATGTTCCCATTTTATTCCTAGTCTATTTAATTCCAAATATCTATTTTAAAAGCTTGGTGCTATTTTTTTTTTTAATATTGGGTGGAAAGCATCACTGAAGCCAGCTGGTGGTTGGCCTTTCTTCGCAGGACATTTTCCCCACTGATTTAAATTTCTTTAATTGCTCTAAGTGTGTTTGGATGCTTTACTTCTTTTTGAGACATTGTGGCTAGTTTTTCCATGTCTAGGCACCTGTTGAAGTAAACCAGCTCATTTAATTTGTTGTCTTCCTTTCTTTTCTCATATTCTATTAAGCTTAAGGTTTCTTAGTTTTAAAGGTGATGTCAGAGAACCAATTTTTATTGATTATATATATATTAATTATGATCACCCCATTCTTTCTGCTTCCTTTGCATTTAGGTTTCTTCATCTTTTTCCCCATATCCTTAAAATATAAAATTAGGCTTCTGATTTGACATTCTTATTCTTTCTAAAATACAGATATCTATTCACTTATAGCTTTGCTTTCGCTTTACTTCATTCAGTTTTGATATGCTTTGTTTCCATTTGAATTAATCTCAAAGTTTTATGTAATTATTATTCTTGTTTCTTTTTTTTTTTGACTCATTAGTTATTTGTAATTGTGCTTAATTTTCATCTGTCTGCAAAAGTCCCAAATACCTTTTTGTCTCTGGTTTCCAATGTCAATGCACTATAACTGGAAGTCATGCGTTCTATTATTGCAGTCCATTTAGTGTAGTCTGGCGTTTTTATGGCTTAACATGGGGTTCTGGTGACTTCCCTGCACACTCGAGAAGAGCACGTATACTTCTGTCTGGAAAGTTCTGTAAATGTTTGCCAGGTCTATTTAGTTCACCGTGGCGTCTTCTATTTCTCCAGCTGATACTTTTCCTGGTTCTTGTGTGTAAAAGTTGTCTATTAAAGACCCTGAGTAGTGTGGAGGAATTGTGTATTCCTGGCCCAGCCCTTCAGTTTTGTCCGATTTTGACATCCTCCTATTAGGGGCAGATATATACAGATGCGCTTACTATTGTTATGACCGCCTAATGGAATACCCAGTTTATCATTGTATGTTTCTCTCTAATAACAAACTTTGCTTTGAGCTCTGTGGTGATCATTGTTGATTGTCAGCTTGACCAGACTCTAGAATCACCCAGGAGATGGGCTCTGAGGACACCCGTACTGGATTGTCTTGGTGCTGGAAGATGGGCTCTGCACATGCCCGGAGAGGATTGTCTTTGTGCTGGGAGACTTGTCTTGACTGTGGGTGGGCCTACCCCCGCGGCAGAGGATGCTGGGTTGTACACAATCCAGACTGTACACAGAAAGTGAGCTGAGCACTAAGAAGTTTTCATTGTTGTTTCTTTACCGTGGATGGAGGTAGCCACAGCTTTAAGCTCCTTCTGCCTTGATTTCCCCTACATGGTGGACTGAAGCTCAAACTGAGAATAAACTCTTTCTCCCTGAAGTTGCTTTTGTCAGCTTGTTTTATTACAGCAACAGTAAAGAAGCAAAAGTCTCATTGGTCAGATATTAGTATAGCCATTCTAATGTGCTGATTAGAGCGTTCCCCCCCCCCCCCCATCTCCTGGTATTTGTCTTGTTTAAGCCTTTCCCCATCCTTTTGCTTTTTATCTTAATTGTGACTTCAAATCCAGAGTACGACTCCTGTAGAGTTGTTTTGTTTTTTTGGTTTTTGTTTTTCGAGGCAGGGGACTCCTGTAGAGTTGTAAAGATATAGAGTTGGTTAGAGCATTAAAAACAAACAAACAAACAATAAATGCCGGCTGAAAATGTTGCCTTTTGATGAGAATTTTTAATTCATTAAATTTAATATCTTTCTGATGTTAGAATTTGTTGTGTGTGTCATTTTCTCTGACAAATAACCTCTTTAAAATTCTTTCCTCCAAGTATAGTCACATTCTGAAGTGCACTGAAGATTCTGATACATGCGTTTTAGAGGGCACAGCATGGTGATGCTATTGATAGTACTTTTGACAATGATGTCTATTTCGCCATGTGATTTGAGCTATTGTTTTGTGTTCTTCAGCCTGAAAGACTCTCTGAGAATTTTTTAAGTGGGTCTGCCAGCAGTGAATTCTGCTTGGGTTTATGCTTTAGTGCTTTGAATTTCTCATCTCGTGAATTCTGGCTTTCACAGTTTCCATTGGGAAATTAGCAATAAATAACTTGGAGGATCTATTCTGTGTGATGAGTCAGTTCCCTCTGGCTTCACCAAGTCTTTGTCTGTCTGTAGCTGTCTCTGTCTTACTTGGACCTCACTGTGTTTCTTAGATGTCTCCATTAATGATTTTCACTATCTCTGCAAAGTCTGCTGCCATTATTTCTTCAAGTACCCTTTCTGTCCATTTGTTCTCTTCCTCCTGTACATCCCACTGTGCACAGGATGATGTTTATTGGTAGCCCCTTTCTGTTGTCACCTCAGTCCCATCCTTTCTTCTAATTCTTTTTTGTTTGTCTTGTTTTTAGTTATTTTGTTTGTTTTGAGGCAGGATTTCTATGTGTATTCCTGGCTGTCCAAGAACTCACTTGGTAGACCAACAGACTTTCCTTGCCTCCATCTCAGAGATCCACCTGCCCCTGTCTCTGCCTCTGCCTCTGCCTCTGCCTCCTAAGTGCTAGGATTAAAGATGTGCACCACCACTTTCCAGCCCCTGTCCAATTTTTCAGGCATGATTTTGTATCATTTTGGAATGTTTCAATTGTCCAATTTTGAATAAATGACTTTATTGTAATTAACTCACAAATAAAAGCATCACACAGTTAGATTAAAGTACCACTCAGACACTTACCCAATCCCAAATTCTGTACACTTCAGTAAATGTCTACTTAGAATGGCCTTTCTGAAACCATGGAGCTTTGCTTAGAGTTTTACACTTTCACTATCAACTTCATTTTTTAAAAAGAATTTATTTATTTATTTATTTATTTATTTATTTATTTATTTATTTATTATGTATACAGTGCTCTGTCTACAGGTACACCTGCAGGCCAGAAGAGGGTATCAGATCACATTAGAGATGGTTGTGATCCACCAGAATTGTTTAAGTGGTGATTTGAATGCTTTTTGCCAATTTATTTGTACTTCTTTTTTGGATAATCAGCTTCAGGGCCTTTTCACCACTCCCATAGGCACACCTTATCTGTTCCTATCCAATGTAAGTTTTGCATTTGTACACTTGCTATTCCCTTTAGTGTGTATCTTGATGATAATAAGTTAATTCATCATCTGGGATGACTTTCTTCAGCCTTCACTTTTTGAATCTCTTTCACTGTAAGTGGTTCAGTGGGAGAATGTGTTAAAGGTGTTACTTTGTCATCTCCTGTGAAAGCAACGTGTGTTCTTTTCCTCCGGTAGCTTTTGTGTTTTGTTCTTTTCAATTAAGTTAGTGAGATGAGTAGTGTGTAAAAACACTTGCTATGAGAGCTTGATGACACCAGCCTCAAACACACACACACATACACACACACACACACACCATACTAAAAACAAGACAAAAAAAGAAAAAAGGAAAAAAAACCCCAAAATCTGCTACTATCTTCATTTCCATGACTTTTATCACTTTTACTATTAGGTGTCTGATGTGATTTTTTTGCCCTTATCCTGTTTTGGATTTATAGATCTTCTTGACCATCAGTCTTCTTTCTGTTGTTACTATAACAAAATACCTGAGCCTGTGTAATTTATTTAGAGAATGACTTTCTCTAGCTCATGGTCTGAGAACTAGAAGTGCAGGATTAGTTACTAACTTTTTAGTTTCTAGGAAGGAGCAAGAGTGTTGTCCTGCTTCACCTCACCCTAGATAGTGGAAGTGTGTGAAAGAGGAGATGAAAATTTGTAGCCTGATTTCACAAAAAAGGGCACTAATTTGCTCATGAGGTCTCTAGTGCTTCATCTGAATATATTTCACTAGACCTTACCTCCCAACACCACAATATAAGGAACCAAGCCTCAGCATGGTTTAAAGTAGAAGTAAACTATAGTCAAGCCATTGCATGTATTTTAAGAGGTTTGGGAAATCTTTAACCACTATTTAAATTTTTTTCATACAATATATTTTGATCATGTTTCCCCCTCCTATATTCTCTCCCAGATCTACCCCTTTGTTTTTCAAAAAAAACCCCACAAAATGAAAATTCTGTCTCTGTCCCTCTGTCTCTGTCTCTGTCTCTTTCCTCTCTCTCTCCCCCTCTCTCTTACACACACACACACACACACACACACACACACACACACACACACACGTTCATTCTGTGTTGGCCAACTACTCCTGGGCAATGGCTCTTGCCCTGGAGTCTGGTTGATATTCCCAGGAACCAACTTTCCCTTTGTCGGTTGGTATCAGTTGCAAGTAAGTTGCATGGTTAGGAATGGGACCCCATATCTACTACCCCCTCTTAGCATTTGAACTCCATCTGGATTGAGCCTGTGCAGATTTTACTAAAGCTGTCACAGTTTCTGAGAGTTTATATGTGAATCAGTACTGTTATGTTTAGAAGACTATTTCCTTGGAGTCATCCATCACTCCTTGTTCTTAAAGTCTTTGTGCCTCCTCTTCCACGTAGATCCCTAATCCTGGAGGGGAGTGGTTTGATAAAGGCATCTCATTTAGGAAGGAATTATCCAAGTTCTCTCACTCTCTGCACATTGCCCAGTTGTGGGTCTCTGTGCTAGTTCTCATCTACCATAAGAAGAAGCTTCTTTGATGCGGGCCAGTTGATACACTGAACTATGGGTAGAGCAATTAAAAGTAATTTTACTGCCATGTTCTTTTAGCAGAATAATAGTAGTAGTTTTCTGCTAGGCTCATTACCTATATAATTGCAGGTTCTTGGCCAATTTATCAATGTCAGGGATGAGTTCTACCTTATGGAGTGGGCTTTAAATCCAATCAGAAAGTTGTTGGTTACTCCCATAACATCTGTGCCACTATTGCACCAGTATATTTATAGGCAGGTCCTTCCTTTAGGTGACAAGGTTTGTAGATAGATGATATTGATGATTACCTTTCTCTTCTGGTAGCATGCAGAGTTTTTTTTTTCCTGCCCCATGAATGCTAATCAGTAGGGGTGAAGCTTCTAGCTAGTCACCAGCTCAATTTCTCCATATTCAACGACATATGGAAGTGCTGACATCAGCAATTTCAGCCACTATTCTTTAATTATTGCTTACGCTTCATTTTATTGCCCTTTCCTTTTTGTGATTGCCCATAGCATATACATTATATATTTTAGCTGATACCGCACACTATTTTCTGAAGTTTTCCTTACTTTAGCTTTCTGTGATTCTGCTCAAGCATATCTAGTAACATATTTGCAGGTTCACTAATTCTCTCTTGGACTGTATCAAGCCTTTTCATTGCTGTGCTCTTTACCTGAAATTTTACATTTTTTTTTGAATTCTATACTCACCATACTCTTATTTTTGCTATTTCTAGTTCAGTGGCAAAATTCTTCATCTTATTTATTTTTCTCAACATACATACTAAAGTAATTTTAAAGTTCAAGTCTATGCACTGTAATAGGTGAACTGTCTACCATTTTGTGCCTACTTAGTACTGACTGAATGGTGGTATCATGCATGGAAAGCTGTGTAGGCTCTAGACGTGTTGCTTTCTCACAGAAAGAAGTTGGAGTGATTTCTCAATTTAGGGACTGAGATGGTTTAAAACATTATTACATTAAAAAATGCTGCTTGATCATCCTCCATTTTATCTTCATCCCTCAGCTGTAGCTTTGTTGAGGCTCCATTTGAGATTCTGGAATGTCCTAAAATTTCTTTGAGTTAGCATTTATCGAACTTTTCTAGTCTTCTTAGGACTGCAAGACTGTTGCAAACTGCATTCCATTTCAGACTTTTCCAGAGCCTTCCCCAACATCATAGCTCACTGCTCTGTGCAGGGTTCGAATCTAGTGAATATCTGGGCAGGGACTTGCTGAGCTTAGTTAATAAACTCTCCTTTTAATTAAACCCCCAATTTTTACATTCCTAGGAGACTTAGAATCCTTAAACTCTGTGTATACTTACCAGCTTCTGAGATTTTCCCAGAATCTCATTGGCCTCTCAGTCCAGTAGTATGCTTACATGCTTGGTCTTTTCCTGTGTAAATCAGTCATGACAGCCCAAATGGAAAAGCAACAGACAGTTGCCCCACTTTTGGGGACTCTCTAGTGCCCTTCAATTATTAATTTAAAGAGAAAATTCTGCTTTTCTAGTTTTGCTTGACATTATATGCCACCCTATGAACTGCAAGCAGAATTTTATTCCCTTGAAAATTGAAATAGGAAAGTCCTAATTAATATAGTGGGATAGACTAAAACTCAAATGTATTCAAAATTTAAATGTTTTATACTCTTCTTTCAAATAGTCATACCTGAAGTGTGGTATTTTAGAATCAAGTAAGTCATTTTATTTTAAATGTAGCTATCTTATTTGATGAACTTTGTAATATCCAAAATAGGCTTCACTCTTATGTTGTATGTCTGAGCACCATAATTTCATATGAATTACTTAGAAAACTAAAAAACAAAAAAGCAAAACAAACAAACAAAAACAAAAACAAAAAACAAAACTCAAAAAAACCTCCAACTTATTACTGGATTATATTTCCTCAAACCTCTATTTCCATGTGAGTTTGTGAACATTCAGTCATCTTTCCACTTTATTTCTTTGCCTGCTTTTGTTTTGTAATTGTGCTTTTACTGAAACAGAAAAAAAATCTACACCTAAGAACTGAAATAAGGTCATCTGGATGTTTCCCTTTGTCTCTTTGTCTTTTTCCTTAACTTATTCTATGTCTACATTAGCTTCTTCCTTAGGTAGACATATTCTCCTCAACTCAGATTGTATGTTCCCAGTGTTTTCAACAACATCTCAGTTGAGTTCACCTCTGTCTCTGAATCTGTCCACGTGATCAGAAATTTGACTGTTCCATTACAGTGACTGGACAGAGCGAAGCGAAGCCCCAAGGTCTGTTTGAGTTTCTGTAGAATTCCTTAGAATCAGTAGCTTATAAATGACAGCCTTTCTTGCCGTTTGAAATGTTGAAAAGATCAAGATCAGGACATCGTCTTCTTGCTGTGTTCTTACATGGAACAAGCAGTGAGCAAGCTTGGAGCGTGAAGTGAACAATTCTACTTGGACCTCTCTTCTGAGGTCACAGATTTCTTTCATGAGGTCTTTTCTGTCCTGGCAGGGTCACTTCTGGAATGCCTCATCATTCAACGCTTTAGAAATTAGGTGCCATAATAAACCAAATTTGTAGAAACCCAAATATCCAGATTATAGCGATGATGTGAAGCTAGCGATGGGATCAACCATAGCTACCTGGAGGCATCAACAGGCAAGGCTGAACAGCTTCTCAAAGGGATTCCAAGGATCTCTTACCAGAAATCAAAGGAGACATGCCAGCAAAGCAAAATGTCTGCTACCGTTACTCTTCTTCACCAGCTCATGGGCATTTGAGAGTTACCAGTGGAAACAAATATCTGAGTACATCTATGCAGGCATTTTAAGAAAAGTTTAAGTCATCAGAGAAGAGCCACCCTGAAAGTGGGTGGGAACTTTCCATGGGCTAGGGTCCTAGTTGTATAAGAATGAGAATATAAACATTATATATTATATACAAAATATATAAAATATATGAATATGTAAATATAATAATTATTATTCTCTCATATATCCCTCACTCTTCCCAAACTGCTCCCTTCCCCCAGATCCATTCCTTCTTCATTTCCCTTCAGAAAAGGGAAGGCCTCCCAGGGACATCAACTAAACAAGGCACATCAAGTTGCAATAAGACGAGGCACCTTCCCTCATATTAAGGCTATAAGAAGCAACCCAGTAGGAGTAAAAGGGTTCCAAAAACAGGCAAAAGAATCAGAGACAGCCCCTGTTCCCACTGTTAGGAGCCCCACAAGAACACTGAGCTACACAACCATAACATATATGTAGAGGACCTAGGTTAGACCCATGCAGGCTCCCTAATGGCTGATTCAGTCTCAGATGACAACTATGTTAGGCTCTGGTCTTAGGGCATGAGTCTCCAGCAGGACCAGTCATTGGCTGGCCACTCCCACATGTTCTGCTCCACATGTACCCCAGCACATCTTGCTGGTGGGGGTGCACACTTGTACAGCCACTATGGAAATTAATATGATGCTTTCTCAGAAAGTTGGGTATAGCTTTATCTCAATACCCAGCTATACCACTCCTGGGCATATACCCAAAAGATGTTCCATAATACCACAAGGACACTTGTTTAACTATGTTCATAGTGGCTTTATTTATAATAGCCAGAACCTGGAAACAACCTAGATGTCCCACAACCAAAAAATAGATAAAGAAAATGTGGTACATGTGTACAATAAAGTTTTACTTGTTATTTTAAAAAAATCATGAAATTTTCAGGCAAATGGATGGAACTAGTAAAAATTCTTCCTGAGTGAGGTGAACTAGACCTAGAAAGACAAACATGGATTTGTGGATAAATATTGTCTAATTTTCATTTTTATCGTGAAAGATCTTGTTTTTATCCATCTATGGTGATTGAAAGTTTTGCTGGGTAAAGTAGTCTGGGGTAGCATTTGTGGTCTCTTAGAGTCTGTATGACATCTATCCAGGCCTTTCTGACTTTTAGAGTCTTTGTGGAGAAGTATAATTCTAATAAGTCTTTTTTTATATGTTACTTGGGCTCTTCCCTTGCAGCTTTTAATATTCTTTCTTTGTTCGGTAAATTTAGTGTCTTGATTATTATGTGGCGAAGGGAGTTTTTTCTTTTTCCCAGCCCAATCTATTTGGTGTTCTGTAAGCTTCATGTATCTTTATAGACATGTCCTTAAGGTCAGGAAATTTTTCTTCAATGGTTTGTATTAAAAATATTGTCTGGTTTTTTGAGCTTGGATTCTTCTCATTCTTGCATTCCTATTATTCTTAGGTGTGGTCTTTTCATAGTGTCCCAGATTTTGTGGATGTTTTGTGTGAGGAATGTCTTAGATTTAACATTTTCATTGACCAATATATCAATCTATCATATCTTCTATGCCTGAGATTCTCTCTTTCATCTCTTGTATTCTGTTGGTGATGCTCTAGCATCTGTAGTTCCTGCTAACTTTTCCTAGATTTCCATCTCCAGGATTCCCTCAGTTTGTGTTTTCTTTATTACTTCTATTTTTATTTTCAGGTCTTGAAAAGTTTTTTTTCCTTTAATTCAACTGTTTGTCATTTTTTTTCCTTAACTTTTAAAAAAGGATTTATTTAATGCCCTCCCATTGTGTGTGTGTGTGTGTGTGTGTGTGTGTGTGTGTTTTCCTGGATTTCTTTAAGGGATTTATCCATTTATTCTTTAAAGACCTCTATCATCTTTATAAAGCTGGCTTTAATGTCATTTTCTTGTGCTTCAGCTGTGTTGGAATATCCAAGGCTTGCTGTAGTAGGATAGCTGGGCTCTGGAGGTGACATGTTGCCCTGGCTGTTGGCAATTGTGTTCTTATGCTGGTCTCTAGGCATCTGTTTTTTGGTTTTTTTTGTTTTTTGTTTTTTGTTTTTTGATAGGTGTTTTTTCCATTGGTTCATGTTTTCTCTATGGTCTGCCTGCCCGAGTTGCCTGTGGTTCTGGTGAAGATCTTCAGATCTAGTACGGTGTCTCTGCGGAGGGGTGACCTCTGGAGTCTTGGGGGCTGAAGTTACCTCTGGGGATCTGGAAACTAATGCAGTCTCTGGGATCTAGGTATCTGTGTGGCCTCTGGTAGAACAGGGAAGTGGGGAGCTCTGGGCCAGGATACAGAAATGAGGAGAGGGAAAATATTGGGAAAAGCTGAACGAACTCTGAGGGATGTTGGTGGGCTGTGGGAAGGGTCTTACCTGGGAGTCTGGTACCAATGTGGCCTCTGGTAGGACAGGGACCTTCTGCTGGAGTTGGGGGCCTGGATAGAGAGACAACATGGGGGTGCTGTTGTGAAAAGCTGGGCAGGCTCTTAGGAAGTGTTACCTGGGGTTCTGGGTACTGGTATGGCCTCTGGTAGAGCTGGGGTCCTTGCCAGAGTTGGGGCCTGGGATATGGAGGTGAGGAAAGGGCAGAAAACTATTTTTTATGTTGAACACTGATGACTGTTCCACTTCAGTCATTTTTTTTCTTTCAATGAAATATAAATAGTTGGACTTTTCTCTGTTTCTATTTTAAGCTATATTCGGTGAAGTTCCACATTCAAGTTAATTGTTGGTTGCATTTAGGCTGCATAAATGGGCACTTGAAATTTAGAGTTGGACAGTCTGAAATAGACATTGGTATTCCTCTTAACCAAGAAATTATTCAATCCTTTGTTTGATTTTTGCAATATAAAATTAGAAGTCTATTTTATTTTCAGGAGAAATAAAACAAAACAGAGACAGTTTTAACCTAGCTCCCATTTTCTCCTTCTGGTTGTGCTTACTGGCAATAATAACAAAGGCAACAGTACCAATACCTACAGGAACAACTGTAGTCAAGTTAACATTTACTACATCTTTTCTGTGTGGCTGCCATTGGAAACACTTTACATGAATAATTTCGTTAAGTCCTATCAGAACTCTGAAGTAGTTGCCATAGTAAGTTCTACTTTATGATGAGGAAATGGAGGCACCAAGGAAATTAAGTAATCTACCCAAATTCACACAGCTATAGAGTGACAGAGAGAGGGTTTCAGGACTGTCAGCCTGTCTCCTAGCACATCCAACCTACGCTTTTGTTCTAGTGACTAATGGCTTTACAGTGCCAGTGGGGATATGCTCAATAGGGTGCTTTCAGTTAGCACACAGGAGGATGGAGGCTGCAGGCTTCAATAAAGGCTGGGTCAATGGCCTTGACTTCATTGACTCTGTGTTCCACTGAGTTGAATGAGCCTAGCAGACTTGGTGTCTCAAAACACTCGGAAATGATGAAAGCCTTGCCTTGGAGTTAAAGGCTGTTGGCCTGGGAAAGATGGTGTGTTAGGAGGCCCTTCTGTTGGTGTGGGATGGAGTAGATTTAACAACTACAGGCCAAGAACATGCAAGTGGCAACCTGTGCCTGTTAAATGCAGTGAAAGCAAGAGCAGAGCGTGTTCATTTACGGGCATCACCAAGAAGTCCTTATTATTCAAGCCATGTCTCCAGGGGAAATGTTTCCACCGTTTAAAACAAAAAACAATTCATCCCCACATTAATTTAAATCCTATAGAAATGATGATGGAATCTTCACAAACTCCTCCCCCCTCCTCTCTCATCAGCTTTTGGACAAGGTAGATGTTGACTTGTCCTCCCCAAAATTGTTTTGAATTTGATCCACAACCCTGAGTCCATTGACCATGAGTCAATTTGAACTTTCTAATGCTTCCTCACCTTACTTTTTTCTAAAAGAGATAAAAACAAAAGGAAAAGAGAGGCTGCCTCAAAGATCTCAGGAAAGAGCCCCCAGCTGGCTTTCTCTGCAGTCGTTGTCATCAGCCCTGAGAAATGTACATTTCTGTTGCAATAAGCAGGAGCTGGGGCTTGCTTAGTGAGGATGTGCTGAGCCTCCCGCAGGACTGTGTGAATGGAATTCAGTATACGTCGCAGCCTAAAAATATTGTATCAGCGTACCATTTTTCTCATGCGACTTTTCTTTCTTTCGTATTCAGTTGTCTTTGGATCCCTGTGGGGAGCAAGCGAGAGTAGAGTCTGAGGGTGCAATGAGATGGAAAAGCATTGGAGATTTCCAGAGAGCCCTCGCTGCAGCCTTGAAGGTTTTCATTTGTCCACAGCACTTGACAGATCAGTTTAGCCCCAGAGTTCACCAATACAGGAGAGATATTGACTTGCCCCATTGTCCAAACACAGAAGGCCCCACACCGAAACCCTTGCCACTGACCCTGAGCCCCAAGCTCGGTGAGCTGTGGGGTTGAGACAGAAACTGTGAGAGCCAACAACAGCCCTGACAACCATACGTTATTGACTCAGACTGATTGGAAATTAAAGCACTAAAGCCTGGGGGGGGGGGGCGGGAAATCCTGCACAGCATTTGGATGTTCGCTGTTCACGATTTCACTGAGTCATTATTACCAAAGACAAGTGGACAGAGTAGCAAATGATTTTCGCCCTCCCTCTTCGCCAAAGTTTGGCCTTCACTAGGGTGCTCTGAGAGGAGGAATGTTAGGTTTCACTTCTACCTTTCAATTCATGTGACTTTGGGAAAGTCCTGTCACCTCTGGATGTCTCTGTTTTATTAATTTGAAAAGAAAATGAGCGGTTATATCATCGTCTCTCTCAGTCATCCAAGACTGCTATCCACTGTGATGTGGACAGTGATGTGTTTGGTGCTGATGAGAGACACTGATGACAGCAGGCGCTCACTTCTTCCCTTGCTCGGCTCTTCCTTCCTTAAGAATTGGGTAGCTCTTTGCATCTGACAGACAACAGTGTAACACAGATCTGTCCTGTCTTGTTCTAAGTATCTTCCTTCTCCATATATTATCAGTGACTTCAACAATAGCAAAGCAGACCTTGGGAGAGTGTGTTTGTCAGGTAATGTGTACTCCCTCTGCTGGCTGGCTGGCTTGTATTTCTTTTTTCATGATTCCTACTCCTTAAGATGTATTTACTTACATTCAGTAAAGGAAGAAATCATGGGTATTTTGAGATTTTTCTGACAGTAACATAGACAATGCTTTTCATATTGTGTTTCCGGTGTCTACAAGACTTACCACTTTCTTTAGAAAAAAAACCAAATAAAGACCAGGTTCATGAATGTTTTACTGAAGTACTGTTAATAAGGATTAGCAATGCTAGCCAGCACCAATTAGTGATGTCAGATATGAATAAAAGGGCAGTGAGGTATCAGCTACTGCCATAAAAACACTGTAAAAGTAGCCCCAGGCACACGGGAGGAATCTGATTTTAATGGCTGCCAGAATCTTAAAAAATTTGCTCACATCCATCAGTTTATAGTAATATGAAAGAGAGAGCTCTTTATCTATCATGCCTGGAAGACTGGAGCTACTAGTATTCCATTTGTGCGCATCCCTGGTGCACTAGGCGATCTAAAGTAGACAGAGAAATTGTCTCAAAAAACCCAAAATAATTAATAATAACAATAATAATCATGCAGTATCTGATGAAATTTAAGCTTTTTGTGAGGGGTACGTTTTTTCCTGCTCACTTTTGGAAAAGTCTGTGTTAGTTTATGAGATAGGCTGTGATGCAAGTAGTTCAATTAGTATTAAAGTGGAATAGGTGCAATCTGTTAAAAATGGAGGGAAAGGGTGATACTGGGAGCCTGGGGTGAGTGTCTTACTTCATCTGGGTGATGATACGCTGGCTGCTCCATGCTAGTTTCTTTGGAAGTTAAGGCACGTGTGTGTGTGTGTGTGTGTGTGTGTGTGTGTGTGTGTGTGTGTGTGTGAGCATGTGTTTATATGGGAGAGTATACGTGTGTGAGGGTGTGTACGTACGCACATGTATGTGGCCTCCAGAGGCTAACTTTCCATGACTTCCTTAGTTTCTCTCCACCCTGTTTTCTTTGAGGCAGGGTTTCTCACTGGCTTTCTCTGCAGCTCCTTGGCAGCAGCTTTCTCAGAGAGCCTAACAGGTCTCTGAATCTCCTTTTCTGAGCTCTTAGGTCTTAATCTAACCTTTGCCCTTTGTTCTTCCCTGTGGGGAGTGGGGCGTAGCTGTTCCTTGTCAGCCTCGTCTCTAGGTTCCTTCCCGCTCTCATCTTCTTTCAGTTCTCTGACACCCACCTTACCGATTCCCAGTGTTTACGGTTTCTCTGACGAAATGTGGTTTATAATTTTCTGGTTGGACATTAGGGCCACTGTGATTTGAACATTCGTCCCTACCTCCAAATTCATATACTGAGATCCTAATCTCCAAGGTGATGATGTAAGGAAGTGGGAGCTTTGGTATGTGGGTAGGTCATGGGGGTGGGGCCCTCACGAGTGGGATCGGTGCCTTAGCAGACAGATCTAAGAGCCTTGGTCTTCCCTTCCACCATTGCAGGACACAGCAAGACGCATTTGAGAAAACAGGCCCTAGCCAGACCCAGACTCTCCCTGTAATTAGATGTTATTTCTAAATCTAAGTCACCCAGTGTACAATGAGTTTTGGGTTGGGCCCAGCGATCTACACTACTCTAGAACGTTGGTGCATGTCCATCGGACAAGATAACCTGTGAGTCCTCTTTGATTGTAAAGATTCAATTATTTCATAGAACTAATGCATTATTAATAAAGGAAGTCAGGGGCATGAACTGTGCAAACTTCCTGGGTTTTAAAAGACGCAGAGGATCTGTCTACTATGGTGTCACAGTCAGAGAGCGCGAGAGCCTCTAGAATCTACCCATCTGAGCCTGACTTCTAGGCCCAGAAGGGCTGAGCAGCTCTCCCAGAAAGAAAATTCAGTCTCGCTTTCTCAGGGGCCGGCCGTGCCTCTGATGCTCCCACAATACCAAGTTGTGACTAAGCCTTGACTAAGACCAGATGCCAGTATGTTTTCAACCCTTGTGAGAAGAGATGGGGAGTGTGTGTGTGTGTGTGTGTGTGTGTGTGTATGTGTGTGTGTGTGTGTGTGTGTGTGTGCCCATTATATAAATTGCAGTGTTCCTGTCTTAAGAGATATCCTAAGCCTTGAGTTTATCTTTTAAGCATGGAGCCACTTTATTTTGGAAGAGCCACTCGTAACTAGGGCAAAGGCTGTCTTTAAAGATGGAGTTGAACAAAGTTTGGCTCAGGGACTTAGAATGAGCCCCTTGTGAAACTTTTCTCTATGGTGGGAAGTGCTCTGTTTCTACGGAAAACCTTTCCTTGGGCTGAAATGTTTTTGCTTTCTAGGTGTAAATTTAAACCAGGGGATGGAAACAGGGCTGGTGACATCATTCGCTCTGATACCTGTCTCGGAACAGCTTGTAAGCCGAGCAAGCTTATTTACACTTTTAATGGGTTAAAAAAAAAATCAAAAGGAGATCATTTCATGACAGTGAAAATTACATGAAATTCCAATTTAGTGTCCCCAGTTAAAATTTCAGCGGGATCTGGCCCTGCCCATTCACTTGCATATTGCCTAAGGTGGCTGCTGTGCTCTGACTGCAGAGACCAAGCCTTTCATAGATGACATGGATAGCCCGGAGAGCAGGAAATGCTCAGATTGTCACACTTTACAGAGAGTTTGCTGACCACACTGTTGGAAACTGTGTTTTGTTCCTGAGGTGAATTCTTCCTCTATCCCTCTCCTTCTCTCTCTCCCTCTGTCCTTTTCTCCCGGCTTACTCTACTCCTGTGTGTGTGTGTGTGTGTGTCTGTGTCTGTGTCTGTGTGCGCACGCGCGGGCACATGCGCACCCTTGGGAACCAGCCATCAAACCATTGCTTATTGAAGATGGGGAATGAAAATGCAGAAACAACAGGTAAGATAGAGTTTTGCTTTTGAGGGCATGGTGATGAAATCGTCTTATGGGTCCATTCGGGCAGAGGAGGTGTGCAGGGACTTCACAGCTCCAAACAGCCGCAGGAGCAGTGTGCATCCCACCCTCCTAGTACAGAACCGGAGCACCTCTGCAGAGAAGGGCTGACATTTTCCAGTGCTGTTTTACAGACATCGCACCACCTTGCCTATGCCTCCTGCTGTCTGCTTCTTGCTCTGTATTATCCAAAGACTTCAATTAGAGTCTTAGAGAGGCCTCAGAAGTTTCTGGTACTGGGACTAGACTGAAAGCTGGACACAGCAGTGTCCACCTTGGAAAGGACCTTCCTTCCGCTGAGGCCATTGCTCATCTGGGAGCTGTAGCACCCAGAAGCTTACTCCCTTCGCCCAGCTTCCACACTTTCTTGATCAAATATTTTCTTCTGTGGGAGGGAGAGAGAGGGGGAGAGAGAAAGAGAGATAGAGAGAGAGAAAGAGGTAGGGGAGAGAGTAAGAGAGAGAGAGACAGAGACAAAGGCACAGAGAGACACAGAGAGAGACATAGACACACACACAGAGAGAGAGAGAGAGAGAGAGAGAGAGAGAGAGAGAGAGAGGGAGGGAGGGAGGGAGGGAGGGAGGGAGAGGGAGAGAGACCGGGATTGAGGCCTAGAGGACAGAAGCCAGAGGACGACACTGGGTACCCTGCTTTCTCTCTCTCCACTATATTCCTTCATGACATGGTCTCTCTCTAAACCCAGACAGGAAGCTACCAAACGCCTTCTTTTCTAGCCTCCCACAGTGCTGGATACACACACACATACACACACACACATCACACCACCCATGCACATACACACACACCACATACACACATACACACCACATACACACACAAACCACACATACACCACACACATATACACACACACACTACACACATATACCACACACACACCCACCACACACCACACATACATACACATACTACACACCACACACACACACATACACATCACATACATATATCACACACACACACATGCAAACCACACACACACACATACACCACACACATACACATCACATACACACATCACACACACACACACACACACGCATACAAACCACATACACACATTTTTCTTAAACATCATGGATTCTGGGTATTTGAACTCAGGTCGGCATGCTTTTGAAGCAATCACTCGTAGCCACTTCCAGTAGACGCTTCATGCATACAGCAGGAAGTGTAGGCAAGGTGATCCTATGTCTCTAAAACAAAACTGAAAAATGTCAGTGTCTCTCCAGACTCATTTGCTCTTTTTTTTCCCCTCTTGCAAGACTGAGCTCCCTTCTGCAGCCTCTAGCATCCTTCCCAACAGGGTCTCGCTACGTAGCTTATGCTGGCCTCAAACTTGTAGCCTTCCTTCCTCAGCCTCTCTCGTGCTGAAATGACACACGTCCCACCAGGCTGTCCTCTCACCTCTTTGCTTCTCAGTCTCTGAGCACCTGTTCGGTTCCGTCCTCCTCAAGTCACCACAGTCAGCCCGGATTTCAGCAACTTCATTTTCACCATTTTTCGCGCTTGCTTCCTTGCTAGTTCTCAGCCTCCCAGAAATCCAACCATCTGGCCAGTTCTTTATATCCAACCACTAAATGCTCCTGCAGAAAACACACGACCGAGAACGATGGCTCAGCAGGTAAGGGCACTCAACCTGAGATCGATCTCTGAAAACTCATGTAAATGTGAAAGGAAAAAGATAACTTTACAAAGTAGTCCTCTGACCTCCACACACAGGCTGTGGCATGTTCATGTGCAGACACACACACACACACACACACACACACACACACACACACACACTCACCAATAGCAAATTTAGAAAGAATCATGCTTGAAATTGCAGCCTGGCCATATCTCCTTATTCTAAGAGGAAAGCGACTGGCGGGGGACTTGTCCAGTTTGTTGACACAGACATAAGAGTCCACTTGAGTCTCTTCTGCCTGCCTTCAGTGGCAAAGACTCTCCCAGCCTTCCCGTGCAGGAGATTAATTCCTACTCCGACAGTGTAGGCTGAGCTCCTTCCCTTCCTACATGGCTGATCCCTTCCTCGTCTGCTGCCCCAGCTTCTTTATCTCGTACTCCTGAGTGTGTCGACATACTCTGCCCTCACCTTAAACAAAGCTCTTTTCACCAGGTGTGGTGGCCCAGCATGCAGAAGGCTGAGCCAGACTGCTCCTCATGGCAGCTTCCCAGCCAGCCAGCACTGCGTGATGAGGAATACAGTATAACACACACACACACACACACACACACACACACACACACACACACATTCCTGAGCAATTCTGTTTTTGTGTAAGTCAAGATGTTTACTGAGATTTTTTGGACATAGTTAAAAAAAAAAACAACCCAGAAATAACCTGAAGTCAACTGGGGCTTGAATCAAACAAACAAAATGCTATAGATCCGGTACAAATAGGGGATTAATTCATTCTTATTTACCTGGAGATATGCAAGATATACAGTTTAGCAAAAGGAGCCAGTTAGACACACACACACACACACACACACACACACACACACACACACACGCAAGTATGTGTATGTCTGTACATATATATGTACATCTAGTAAAAGCTTAGGAAGGGGAATATGATCAAAATATATTATATACAAATTTATAAAAAATATGAAAGTATATTTAAGTACAAGTATTAAATGTGAAAGAATTGCTAGTGAGCAGATCTTTATGGCCCCACACTTAGGTATATATCAGGCATGTTTAAATTTTTCTTTTTGCAGTTAAACTTAATTTCTCCAGTCTCCTATCTGCCAAGTGGCACAGACTGGTTCTGACTCAAATCAGAGGAAAGATACAGGCGCTGTTTTCTCCATTACCTTCAAGGTTTTCTTCTTCACATTCACAATGATTGATTTCCATGGAAGCTTACACAGCTGCCAACAACATTAACATTCAGCCACCTGCTCATTCATTCATTTGTTCCTATAGTCAATCAATTTTTCATTCATTGTATGCAAGAGTCCAGTTCTGACTCTAGAAGCAGAGCAGTGACGAAAACACTAAAGTCACAAAAGCAGGAACAAGAAAACCTTGACTCTGAATGTAGATTAAGTGACAGCATCAGGTAAGTGCTTTAGAGATAAGGGAGGAGGCAAGCAGGGTGAGGGCAGTGAAAGCCTAGGATGTTTGCCTAAGATGGACAAAGACTCTGATAAGCTGATGCTTAAGCAGAGACTTGAATTGGGGGGCAGGGAGAGAGCAGAGGTGGGAGAAGAGGATCCCAGTGAGCGGAACAAGAGGAAGTGTGCCAAGGCAGAGCTTCCGTGTCATGTGACTGACAGCAAAAGACCAGCTTGGCAACAGTAAACACAGATTGGGCGTAGAGTGTGTACACATGTGTGTACTATGTAAGTTTGTGTGAGTATGTGGGCATGTATACATGCTTGTGAAAATATGTATGAGTGTGCTTGTGTAAATGTGTTTTGTGAGTGTGCATGTGTGTGAGAGAGGTTGTATGTGTGAGAGTGTGTGAGTGTGTCTGTTGGAAGCGAGTGTGTTAATGATAGTGTGTGTGTGCATGTTAGTATGTGTGAATGTGAGAATGTGAAACGTGAGTGGGTATTTGTGATTGCTTGAGTGCAAGTGTGTGCTGGCAAGTGAGCGACAGTGAGTATGAGCATGTGCTACTGTATGAGTGTGCCTTTATGAGAGCATATTGATATGCGTTAGTGTGTTTGTGCACGTGTATGGATACGATGGGTGTGTGTCTCAGTGAGTGTGTTTGAGTGTGTGGGAGATGAGCCTCTGTTGACCTTGGTCTTTCATGTCACTCAGTGCAGGACAGCTAATGGTCCTGGTGTCAGGGTCAGTTAGTATCTTAGTCACTGTGTTTCCTTTTGGCCCACTGTCCCATGTCTCCTACAGTAGGAAAACACTGCTCCCCCATTTGTCACCCATCCGATCCAGCCACTAACTTCATTGGGTTTTGAAAACCTCAACTCTCAAGTCTCTACTTTTTCCTACCAGAGATTTATCTCTTCTTTGATTCCAAATGCTATCTGAATCTCTACACTGAAGGATGGACTTTCTTCCTTGCAGCGAGAAAATTTTCTCTTGATGCTTTCTCTGAAAAATGTGTGTGTCGCTTGATGAAATTAATGGAAATAGAGAAGATGTGAGTGCCAAAGAGTCTCGAGTGGGGAAGACCACAGTGATTAATACTGTTACCTTAACTTCCCATCAAAAGCACAAAATGTCTCACTAACTGCTAACAGTAGTTTTCTCTCCTGCTTGGAGTTTTTGTCAACTATGCTATAGCTCTGCTAATATGTAGATGCTTTCAACAGATGCCATGCAGCCATACAAAGCCATAAAAATAAGCAACCAATGTAGAGAGAAGGAAGATGTTGCTAGTTGGTACAGTTGCCTTTTCTGCTGCTTTCTCTTCTGCACATGTCCAGCTAAATGTCTTAAAGAGAAGCTGGCTATTTTCCTCCTTCTCTTCCTCCTCTTCCTCCTCCTCCTCTTTCGCTTCCTCATCCTCTGCCTTCTTTTTGAAGTTAACTACATCTTTATTCTCTTCTGAGGTGCCTTTTGCCAAAGTTTCCTTTTCTAGAATAATTCCAGAAAAATCTATAATTACCTCCAAATCTTTGTCATACTGCTCATTGGAAATATATAATTCAGCTGCTATGCTGCCATCATCCACAGAGACTAAGTCTTGGCATTTTGAGAAAAATGTCTTCAGTTACGTTTACAGTTGAAGCACTATCATGGCTGTCCTAGTAACTTTTGCCAACTGCATAAAATGTTCTGCATCAGAGGAAGGCAACAGACTTAAAGTATACCTCTAACCACGGTGGCCATTTTATGGTCACCCATCTCTGCCACAGGTGACAGACATCAGTAGGTTCATATTTAAGAGCTTTCATATAGCAAAAAACAGTCCCTTTAATATTGTCTTGTTCCAGAGACATTTCTGCCAGCCTAACTCGATCTTCTGTGTCCATGGGATTTAAATGTGCAGCAATCAACTCAAACTGCGTCGATTTCTCCATGTCACCTTGATCCTCGTATATCAAGGCAAGGGTAGAGGATGGCTCTTAAGCTAAAGGAGCCTGCCTTAGGGTTTCTGTGTGCGTCAGTATCGCCTCTTCTTGTTCTCGGTGGGAAAAGCGATTATTGGCTTCACCCATGCGACCTTTCAGGGCTGTGGGAAGTTTACCCTGAACCCTTTTCTTTTCATTTGTTTTTTTTTTGTTGTTGTTTTTGTTTGCCTGTTTGTTTGTTTTGTTACATGGTTGAGAACCATCTCCAACACAAACACATCACCTGCAGTGGTTGCTCAGGTGTCTCGTCCTCCTTCTCTTCCTCTTCCTCATCGTTTCAGGCTCTCCAGCCATGGAAGCAAAGACTCTGTGAACCGCCTTACTCCATCTGATGTTCCTCCTTCATTGGCATCTTTGTCCTAGGAGCCTAGGAGTTGGCAGAGTCACTTCTTGTCTATTATGGGACCTCAGAATCATTTGGAATTTCTTTGGGCGACAATTTTCCTCCTTCACCTCTCTGCCCCCCTTGCTTTTCTTTGGTATTTCTCTCTTCTTTCTGCCTTTCAAACTCTTAAAAGGAGATTTCCCTTTCCAGGTAATCTGATAAGTTCTGGGCTGAACCCTAACATGTCTCTGGGACTGAAGCAGGGCATCAGTCTTGGAAACTAGTAACATCCTCCTCCGCTTCTTCCAACTCTCTATCAGGATTGTTCCCTGTATGGTTGTCCCTAAAAGACTGAAAGGTATTTTAATTATTTTTCGAGAATTTCATATGTGAGTACTGTATTTACATCATTTTCCTCATCCCTCTCCCCGACAACTCCACCGGTGTCTCTCCAAATCCATCTCAAATTCATGACTACTTAAATTATTGTTACACACACACACACACACACACACACACACACACACACACACACATCATAAAAACACAGCTTGCTGAGTCCAGCTGGTCTTGCCTGCATATACATGTGTTTAAGGTTGACCGCCAGCAGTAGGGTAATTTACAAGGGATTCATTCCTGGAGAAGACTAATTCTTAAAGCAGCAATTACTTGCCTATAGCTCTTCTTCTAGGGTTAGGGCCCTGTGACACTTCCCCCATCCATATTGGAATGTGAACTTATATTGTTGTTGAGCGGGTCCTGTTTGGGCAAATCATAATTTTGACACTTCACTGGCCCAGCTTCCATGTCATACATGGAAGAAAACGACTCATAACAGATGTCTCATCCCTCTGACTCTTAAAATCTTCCTGCCTCCTGGTAAGTGATGTTCTCTGAGCCTTGGGTATTGGGATTATGTTGTAGATACATTAGTTGGCTGTTCTCTTCATTTTGACTGGTTGTGGATGTGGTCAAAATAGCATCCATATGTTGAAAAGACTGGCTGCCTTGGTGAGGGGTGAAGGCTATGCTTCTCTGTGGGGGTGAGGATGAGAATTTAAAAGCAGCTGGACACTGTACTAGTTTAGGGAAGTGGCAGTGGTTCAGCTCTAGGGCCTGTGACCTCACCAGCTACAGTCGATAGCTAGATGATGTACTCGTTGCTTTTTATTGACGCAATAAGCAACATGACCAAAAGCAACTTGAGGACAAAAGGGTTTATTTGGCTTATACACCCCCAATCACAAACACAAAATATTATGAAGGGAAGTCAGGGCAAGAATGCAAAGCAGGGGGCTGGAGAGATGGCTCAGAGGTTAAGAGCATTGGCTGTTCTTCCCAAGGTCCTGAGTTCAATTCCCAGCAACCACATGGTGGCTCACAACCATCTATAATGAGGCCTGGTGCCCTCTTCTGGTGTGTAGTTGTACATGAGAACACAACATTGTATGTATAATAATAACCCTTAAAAAAAAAAAAGAATTCAAAGCAGGAACTGAAGTAGAGACCATGGTAGAATGCGGCTTAATGGCTTACTCTCCGTTGCTTTCTTATACAACCCAGGGCCACTTGCCCACGAGTGGCACTGCCCATGTGCCTAGATCTTCCCACATCAAACATTGACCCCACAGGATTTCCACCGGGTCAATCTTATGAAGGCATCTTCTTAATTGAACTTGATTCTTTCCAGATGACCCATGTTGTGTCAAGTGGACAAAAAAATTAACTAGCACAGCTGGGCATAGTACCAGGCATGTATTCACTCCTACTAAGTGTGCCTTACATGTAATTTGGCAGCTGTTAGCTAACCTCAAAATTTTAATGTCAGTGCTGTACCACATATTTTGGACACAGCACTTGTCATATCAGAGGTATGTATGCATTGTTGCATCTAAGTAGACATAGAGTTGTATGTTTCTTTATGGCTTTTTCAAGCACCCATAGTGTTATTTATCCCTCTTCCTCCCATCTCTCTTTATTTTGACCTGCCTTCATCATTCCCAGTTTAAATAACACTACTCATTTCCCATGCCCCCCCCCATAGCACCTCAGTCCTATTGCCCCCTTCCCCTCTTCTGTCCTATAATCCCTGGTTATTTTCTTGGTTTTTGTGGTTACTCTGAGCCAGAGCCTGAAGTCACAAATAAGAATGTGATATTTGTCTGAATTTGGGTTACCTCACCGAGTATAATATTTCCTAGTTCCACTGTTTATCTGAAATTTTCATGATTTTATTTTTCTTTACAGTTAAACAGAATTCCAATGTTTATGTGTGCCATGCTGTCTTTATCTAGTCATCAGTTGAAAGACAGGTTGGTTGTTTCCATTTCCAAGGTATTGTGAACAGAGTGGCAATAGTCGTGGCTGAGCAGGATATTGAGTCCTCTGGGCATATGGTAGATCTATGTCTAGCTTTTAGAGATTTCTCCACACTGCTTTCCATAGTGGCTGTACTGTATAGTTTCATTTGTCTGTGAACACCACTAAAACCTATTGGATTCTATATTTCAATTGAGTAAAATGTGTAATGAATTCTATATCAGGAAACTGAAGCCAGTGGCCAGTCACTTACTCCCTTCTTATTCTGATCTTGATGCTAGCCATGACCTGATCATCCTTGGGGTAGACGTTTCCCTAAATATTCTGCTAAGTTAACCAGGAAGTTGCTGAGGAGCACAGGTGCCTAGACAATGCCTGAGGAGTTCTGACCCACGTACAAACTGCAAATAAATAGGCAAGCGTAGAATTTAACTTTCCATTCCAGATAAAGTATAGAATGACTTTTCCTGTGTTCTTCCAGAATGGAGGAGACATAGTATCTGTTGACTATCTTAGGCCACTTTAGTACAGAATAGGAACTTTCAGAGAGATAAATGAGATTGGTCAAGGTTTCTCCTCCTCCTCCTCCTCTTGCTCCTCCTCCTCCTCTTGCTCATCCTCCTCCTCTTGCTCCCTTCTCTTCTTCCATTTTTCACTTGATGCTTTTGAAACTATTGCATTTGGAAGGAGGAAGGAGCTCATGGGAAGGCAGCTTGTGATGTCATCACTTGAATCAGGCCTTCTGTATGCCATCCTACTCAACAGGGTTTCATTGCATACTTACTCTTGGTTGAGAGAGACCTTATGGATAACCAACTGGAGTTGTGCTCTTGTAGCCACTATAGATCTATGTATTAGAAATTAGCAAATGACTTGTTTAAAGTCATTAAATAGATTTTTAATTTAAGTTTTCTGTTACATAATTGTAGACAAGTATGTGGTATAATGTAATGTCTCTATACTTGTATACATATGTGCAATGTAGTAAAATCAAGGTAATGGATTTCCTTGTTTCTATGTTTGTAGCCATCTGGCTCTTCATAAATATATAATAGTTTGTTGTGAGCCTTCGCAGTAGAGCCTTGTGACTCCTCCCTTCCATCCGACTGTGTCTGGTGCCCTCCATCTGCCTCCCTCCCTCTAGGTCTCCTCTCTCTTCCCTTGCTAGCCTCTAGTTCTGATGATTCCAGTTTCTTCTACTTTGAAATCTTTTTTTTCTTTCTTCTACATATCATAAAGAACCTGTGGCACTTGTCTTTCTGTGTCTGGTTTATTTCATTTTAAATGATGCTCCCAGTGCCCTCTAGTTTGTTAAAAATGATGAAATGTCATTTCTTTTTGTGTCTGAATAATATTCAAGTATGCATGGAGACCACATTTTCCTTATTCATTTACACATCAAGGATATGTGGGCAGATTCTATATCTAGGCTCTTGTGAATAAGAAAATTAGCAAATAATTCCTAATTACCAGTTCAGCCTAGTAATTCAACATACTGCCTATCATAGTACACTTTCTGTGAACTTTAACTAGTGGCAGGCTCTTTGCAGTAAATAAAGCTCTATCTATTGAGGCAGTGTCTTAAGAAGCTGAGCACTGTGGCACATGCTTTTAATCCCAGCACTCAGGAGGCAGAGGCAGAGGCAAGTGGATTTCTGAGAGTTCAAGGCCAGCCTGTTCTATGTTGAGAGACCTTGTCTCAAAACAAACATCAAAGAAACAACAACAACAACAACAACAAAGGAGGCAATATGGTGGGAAGTAAAGCATTACCCCATATGTGACCAAAAAAAAAAAAAAATCATCCTTCTACATCAAATGGGCATTATTTCAAAAACTCTATAAAAATAAAAAATAGATAAAAGTTAAGGACTAACTTACTCAAATGTTAAAAAGTTAGATATTAGTAGTAGTAAAAATGTTACAAACGAGCAAACATGATTTTCTCTATTAACATTTTATGAATTGCATTTTGAAGGTTTTGTAAGGTTTTTATCTGTCCATCCACTAAATAGGTTGAATATGAATTAACCAGATGAAGAGGTAATTGAGTATGCTCTGGCTGGTATCTGCACCTTCTGTGCAGATAAATGTGAAAAGCTAAGTGCTGGTGGAGTCCTAACACGAGGGAGGGAAGAAGAGTGGAGAATGAAGGGAATCATGATTATGGAGGATATCGGATAGATAACGCTGAAGACCTCAACTGCTTCCTGCGGTGACCATGAGTGGGCAGTGAACGCTCTATAAAGAGTGGTTTCCAAAATGGTTGTACCAGTTTGCATTCCCACCAGCAATGAAGGAGTGTTCCTCTTTCTCCACATCCCCGCCAGCATGTGCTGTCACTTGAGTTTTTTAATCTTAGCCATTCTGATGGGTGTAAGATGGAATTGCAGAGTCATTTTGATTTGCATTTCTCTGATGACTAAAGACGTTGAGCATTTCTTTAAGTGTTTCTCAGCCATTCGATATTCCTCTGTTGAGAATTCTCTGATTAGTTCTGACCCTCATTTCTCAATTGGGTTATTTGGTTTGATGGTGTTTAATTTCTTGTGTTCTTTATATATTTTGGATATTAGACCTCTTGGTCGTAGACCTAGGGGAGGGAAATAGGGTAAAAGCAGGAGGGAGGGAGGAATGGGAGGAAACAAGTGATAGGATAATAATTGAGTTGTAATCTGAATAAATTAATAAAATTAAAAAAAATATTGACTTAAAATTATGAAAAGAAAAAAAAAAGAATGGTTTCATGAGAGGGAAAGTGACTGCAACGGGATGACGCTGGATATGGGGTGACTGCTCCTGTGCTGCAGAGGTCCAGTGTGACACAGGGCTGGGACACAGTTTAGGAAGTGCAGCTGGAGAAAATAAACACAAATGTCATTCCTTGCCATCCAAGGTTCAGCTTGTGATACATACACCTTAGAAATAAAACAGAATCAAAAACCACGTCCTAGATCAATGGTTCTCAACCTGTGGGTCGCGACCCCCTGAGAGTTGCATATAAGATATCCTGCTATTCAGATATTTACATTATGATTCCTAACAGTAGCAAAATTAGTTATGAAGTAGCAACAAAATAATTACATGGTTGGGGGTGTCACCACAACATGAGGCACTGTATTAAAGGGTTGCAGCATTAGGAAGGCTGAGAAGCACTGGTCTAGAAGAAACTAGTTCATCTTCAAGGGCAGCCCAGCCTCCTTGCTTCTGAACTCGCTGGCGTGGTGGTGGGGCTGGAGAAGGAAGGTGGCTATTGGTCCACAGATGGGCGTGGCTTGCGGTCGGTAACAATTAAGGCCACTTTCTGCTTGTCATGGTAGTTAGCTGGCTCTCACCCTGGCTGTAGGCATCTGATAATGCAAGGATTTAGACCCAAGTAGTAGGTAAGTCCTATCTTACAGCTCCTGTCAGGACCCTCAGGGAGTTTCCTGGAAACCCTGAGCTCCGTTGCTATAGGGAGTCAGCTCTGCTCTCCAGGGCAATGAGGAAGAAACTCAGTGGAGAAAAGAGCCCTACAGACTTAGGGACGACTAAAAGGTCTTTCAAAGTCTCTCATGGAAATGACTTTTGCCTTTCCATTAGCACGATACACCAGGTTGTTAATATAGTCTATAGTGTGTGTGTATGGTGTGCATATTTTTATATGTGCACATATGCAAACACACACATATATATGTAATCAGAAGACTGCTGAGAAGAGAATGGGGATAAAATGTGGCTTACAGTTAATACTCCTTGTCATCTCCTGTCTTTGCTTTTTTTATTTTGTACTTTTATTGAGACGGGGTCTTTCTGTATAACTCTGGCTGTCCTGAAACACTCATGTAGACCAGGCTGGCCTCAAACTCACAGAGATCCTCCTGCCTCTGCCCTTCTGAGTGCTGGGATTAAAGTCATGTGTTGCTATGCCTGGCCCACTAGATAATTTTTTAAGGTATCTAAAAACTGTACAATTTAACTTTTATATTGTATTTTATATTTGTATGACCTAGGAAAAATTTGCATATGTAATATTTTAAGTACATAGAAAATAGTTCTAATTATAGTTAGGTTAGTGCCTTTGTATCTACAATTCAGAGATGACAAAAATCCTTTCTGCTGTATTTAATCTAAGTTACATAGAGCCAGTAAGAAAGTATTTGAATGGTTATTTGGCAAAAACTTTTTAAAAAATCCATTGAAACAAGACAAAAGCTATTCCCCCCTAGGTGGGCAGAACTTTCCAGGAGGCCATAGATATGAGGAGGTGGTTATTGAAGTGGACATATTGAGTGATAAAGTCATGGGGAGCAACATGTTTTCTAGATGTTTCTCAGAGGATGCTGAAGTCTAGAGCAGTTAAGTGACTTGTTAAGGCTACACAGCCAGTTAATAGCAAATACTGGATGTGAACTTCACTTAACTCAAAGCCCATTGCTTTTTCCCAGTACTTCATGATCTCTGTGATTAAATATGTGCTTGGTGATGTCAGGTATTCTAGGGCTACACAGAGCAGGTCCAGAATAGTAAGATGGCAAAAGTATAAGAGAAAATGGTTAACAAAAACTAAACTAAAACTGACAGTTAAAACAGTAGTTCTGAAGGCAATGGTATCATTCTCTTCAGAAACAGTGCTAATGGTGGTCTGGTCCCTTATTGGTATTCAGCTCAGGACATGAGGTGAGAATTCAGCTTTATTTTAGGTCTGGTGTTACAACCTATTACTCAAAATGCTATGGCAGAGGAGTTACAAATTCAGGGTATGCCTGGGAGTAAGTTCAAGGCCAGCCTGGGAAATTTGCAGGACATTATCTAAAGATAAACAGGAAAGAAGAGAGGCTGGAGGCAGGTGTGGCGGAGCACACCTTTAATCCCAGCATTTGGGCGGCAGAGGCAGGCAGGTCTCTGCGAGTTCAAGGTCAGCCTGGTTTACGAAGTGAGTTCAGGACAGCTAAGACTACAAAGAGAAACTCTATATGGAAAACCCAAAACCAAACCAAACCAAACAACCTACCCCCCCAAAACCCCAAAAACAAAAATAAGAAGAGGAGAAGAAGGAGGAAGAAGAAAAGGAGGAAGAGGAGGAGGAAAGGAGAAGGAGGAAGGATATAGTTTAGTATTTGAGCACTTAACCAACATGCATAGGGTCATATATTCAATTTCCAGTTACTGAATATTTAAAAAAAAATACAGCTTTAAGAAAAAGGTTGAGAGGATGGCAAGATGGCTCAGGGGTTAGAGGGCTTGTTTCCAAGCCTAGGAACGTGTGATCAAAGGAGAAAACCAGCTCCTGAAAGTTGTTCTCTGACCTGCACACACACACACACACACACACACACACACACACACACACACACACACACACTGCAAAATATGAAAAGGTCCAATTAAGAAACTTCTCTGGCAGGAGAACCTAAGTCATTGTTGAATAATTATATTGCCCTTCTAATCACCAGGGAAGAAGATGGGAATTGCTCAGTCTTACAACAGACAAGGACTAGAAGGAGCCCAGATAACAGGCAGAACTGGTTATAAAAAGATTACAAGTACCCTGAAGCTCACCAAACAGCAGGAGCAGATAACATCCATCTGCAAGTTCCAAAGGTGCGAGCTGGGGAACCTGTGACTCTTTCAGCCTGCACTGAAAGGCCAAGGCAGAGTAAGGAGTGAGTTACAAGTGTCAAACTGTCTAAAGTATGTTGATTTAAAAAAAATTTCTAAATAGCATTCTTCTGAAAAACTGTTATTTTATTTTGGACAACCTTCAAGACTTTTCTGATAGGAGAGAGAGAGAGAGAGAGAGAGAGAGAGAGAGAGAGAGAGAGAGAGAGAGAGAGAGAGAGAAGGGGGAGCGCACTTCAAGGACCTGTGAGTCAAAGAACTGCAGGCAAGTTCTAAAGAAAAAAGAAAATAAAGACAGACGTATAGAATAGTGCTTCCAAGCAGACATCCTAGTATACTTGTTGAATTCTAAGCATCTTCTTGCTGTTATGCAATGTACAGATTCTGAGAAGGGTTGATTCTTTTGGATAAGGGTTTGTGCTTGAACCAGGATTTTGATCCGGTCACTTCTGGTGCTTGTCCATTTCTTTCTCATATTCCACAAACCTGGATCATGGATCACTGCTCATTGTCCATTTTATCAAGGTTGGCCTGAAGAAGCAGATTTTAGAAAGGAGGCCATTTGACCTGCAAGGGGGTGGTGGTGGTGGTACATGCTTGACCTTACAGGAAATGACATAACTTTCTTAGAAAGTTAGTGAGAACTTGGAAGGAGGTTGCCTGATTTAGCCTTAAGTTGTGTAGATAGCAATAGTCCCTTTATTCTGGCATTTGACCCTCATGGGTCTGTCTTTGCTCATGGGTTTAAGCAATGTGTATTGGGAATTATAGCATAGAAAACCATTTACAATCTGTAAATCTATCACTACATTCTAGGAAGTATCAGGGTTTTCTTCCTTATTACATTTGATCCTCACAAAACTTAATATACCCTTGTTTTATGGAGGCAAAATAAGAAGCCAAAGGAAGGGAGTTAGTGTGTTTCAAGTAATCTGGCCACATGGCTGGCATGAGAGGGATTGGACTTCTGTCCCTCTGACACAGGGCTATGAGCTTCCTTTCTGGAAAGTGTGTTTTTCTACAGCTGTTCAGAGTGTGATCAAATTTCTCCCGATCATTATCATGTTGTCATGTTGAGGCCATCAATCACAGTCACTCAGATCCTAGGTGAGGAACAGTGGTGTCAGTGGCCAAGTGGCCAAGCAATTAATGCTGATTTATGGCAGTGGTGATTATTTTGCTCATTGATTACTTGCTGGGAGTTGACTGTCATAGGTGATAAGTCTACGTTTCTTTCTTTCTTTTTTTTTTTAAGTCTACATTTCTTGGCAACTAATAGAGTTCACAGAAAATTTGCTGTTGAAAGTTAGTTCTAAATATTTCATGAGACTAAAAATGTATGTGTTGCTTTTCTAAAATTAAAGTGTAATTGCTCAGAAGGTCCCACAAACCCACAAACGTTACAGGCTACTGCCATTGCTTTTGGCTACCCGTCCAAAACTTTATGGTAAAGACACCGCACTAGAGTCATAAAACAGAAATCAAGCTTGAAGCTTCATCCCTAATGACTATATGGCATAGTACTATACAGTGCTATGCACGCTACCGGAGGCTAAAAGGAGTCACTAGTCTTACCCAGCTGTGAACCCTGTGAGTTACAACAATGACCACCTTGATGTTCATGCCCACTGGCATGGATATTGTGAGAGTAAAACAATCATTTTCTGATCGGATTTAAGGCCCACTCTACAAGTTGAAATTCATGCCTGGCACCATTTGGGGGACCAAGTACTTGTGCCCAAAAGATTATTGGCTTTCAAGGAGAAGTTACTACTATTACTCAGATAAGTGGACATCTACTGAATCGATTCTTTGTGATTTAGGATTACTCTCATAGATTACTACTGACAACCCTCATACAGCAGGGCAGTTGATCATATGAAATCATAGCAGTTGTGGGAGCATGTATAAGACTTGAGGAAGCTCATGCCAGGCAAAAGTCCATCATGGAGAGTACAGGTGGGCACAAAGTCCCATCCCTAACTCCTTAGAGCTATTGGCAATTGATAGCTTGAAAGGTGCTACAGTATCTACAGAGCCAGAAGCAAGAGTCTGCGATGCCTAAGTCCTCCCTTGTGCCCACTTGCTGGAGATATTTCCTTTGAAAGCAGGTACTTTAAGAGAAAGATTTGTGCAAACTATACGTCGGATGTCTAACTGATACAATAAACAGCCAAATTACTCCTGTTGAACTTGGGCTTCTTATCTGTAAAGATAAAATATTGGAAGATGTAGTTTGACGTCTTTCTATTTCTACAAGTAATGTTTTTTGTGTAAAGAAAGCTAATTTCTCAATTAAGATTTGGTGAACATACATTGAGCTTAGAAGATCGGTTCTTTTTGCATATAGAATCTCATTTCCATGTGTTACTAAATTTATTCAACGTATGGTGATGATGATAATGATGGTGGTGTATATGTGTGTGTGCATGTGTGCCCACATGCAAGTACACTACAGTATGCACATGGAGGTCACGGGGCAATTTTTGAGAGTTTTCTCTTTGCCCTGTTGGCTCAGGGAGTTGAATTCAGGTTGTCATGCTTGCAGGGCAGGTACTTCCACCAATGATCCATCTCTGTAAGCCAGCAGTGCCATCTACAATGACAACTTTCTCCACTGACTGTAGATCGGCTTCGCAGTCTTCCGTGTTTGTGTTTATATGAATCCCACATTGTGTGGCTTTATAGTAAAGCTGGGGGTCAGATGATGCAGGAACTCAAGTTCCACTCCGTTTTTGATAGAGAGCTCAAATGTGGAAATTTTGGGAAGGGTTGTGCTTTTCACCACTAACTACGTTTTACACTTGTATATATTCTTTTTTGTTTTTTGGTTTTTTTTTCTTTTTGTTTTTCAAGACATGGTTTCTCTGTGTAACAGCCCTGGCTGTCCTGGACTCACTTTGTAGACCAAGCTGGCCTCGAACTCACAGTGGTCCGCCTGCCTCTGCCTCCAGAGTGCTGAGATTTAAGGCGTGCGCCACCATGCTCGGCCCTTGTATATATTCTTGAAATGTCCCTTTGCTTCCTAGAGATGCTACCAAGCCTGAAGGATTCTAAGAGTCTCATTATAAATCTACCTTTCATATTGTCTTGCAAATAAAACCATATGTATCATTTCATGTTCACGGTCATGGCAGTCACTCTGAGAGGTCACTATCCTGGGTCCCCAGCACTGTGGAGGCAGGTGGGTTCAATTACAGACCACCTCTGCTTTTGAGATGGTCAAGTTTTCTTGTTTTCACATGCTTTCTTTATTCTTGGGAGTCTGTCTCCTCCCTTCAGTGGCTTTATAAGTGGGGTGTAAAGATGGCATTTTAAGTGGCAACAAGCTACCTTTAAGTCTTTGGAACTTCATGAAAAGCAGAGTCATTCCCACCAACATTGTTGATAGGGATGAAGAAAAGAAAGGTCACATGACTGTTTATATCACTACTCAGAGAAATTTGTGCTGAAGACACAGCCTTATCCTTTCTTTCTGAATGAAGGGGCCTTTCCTCAGTCACCAAAGGCACTATTTTTAGAACAAAGCCCATTTCATTTGCTAGGGCGTTTTTACATCTAAATAATTATGTATTTATTTGCACTTTATTTTATTTATTATCATCCAATTGATAACTTTCTTTTTTGTGTGCGTGTCAGTGTGCTGGTTTCTGTACCTGTGTGTATGTGTCTAGAGGTCAGAGGTGGATGGTGAGCGTCTTCTTCTGTCACTCTCCACCTTATTTTTGAGAGAAGGACTCTTACTGAGCCAGGAGCTCGCTGCTCTGATTGGACTGTCAGGCCGGCCAGCCCCTGCGACCCACCTGTTTCTGCTCCTCAGCCGGGAGCAGAAATGTGCCTTTGTGAGCTACTTTTCCTGAGGATTGGGGGATCTGGACTAGATCCTCCTGTTTGTGCAGTAAGCACTCCTACTCACTGGGTCATCTCCCCGCCCCTAATTTATACTTTTCTCTCAAAACTAGAACATCATAACTTGATAACAAGGAGTTTAGTGGTAAACAATGTCTTTCCATAATAATAGCTCACACAGTTACCAACTTTAGTGAAAGAAGGTCGCAAAATATCAGTGTTTAAAGTAAACATTTTCCTCCACTAAACTGTGCAATTCCTTGTCTTCATAATAAAATATGCTGGACATAATCTAGTCTCTTCTAGTGGTTCAGTGACTGTGCTGTTGTTTGTGCCTAGGCTAAAGGGTCTGAAGTGTACAGTGTTTTACTTTCAACACCTCCCCTGATTTTGGTTCTCAATGAGATAATGATATTATTGAACAGCTGTGTTAGAAATGAGGTCACCAGGCGGGCGTGGTGGCACCTGCCTTAACCAGCTCTCAGGAGGGAGAGGCAGGCTGATCTCTGTGAGTTAGAGGCCAGCCTAGTCTACAAAATGAGTCAAGAGCAGCCTGTGTGGGGCCCAAAGATGTCTCTAATGATTTAGTGGCATGGCTTGCCTCCTCAGTAACTCAGAGTTCTTAGTTTTGTGGTAGATAGTTCAAATAAAACTGGAAATAACCAGTTGAGCAAGCATAGTGTTGGGGGTGTAGTGGCTACATGTACTAAGCATGGGAGAGGTAAATATGTAGATGTATACATGCGTGTCTCCAGAAAGCTCTATAAATTTTCATTGGATATAAGCTCATGGGGAGCCAGAGAAATGGCTCAGTGCTTAAGAGTACTCAGTGCTCTTCCAGAGGATCTGAGTTGGTTCCCAGGACCAATGTATGTCCCGTGGCTCACAGCTGCTTGTAACTCTAGCTCCAGGACATTCACAACACGCACGCACGCACGCACGCACGCACGCACGTGCGCGCACACACGTAAAAACAAATAAAAAATGAATTCTTTCAGTAACTAAGCTCACGGAGCCAGGGAGATGGTTCAGTTAGTAAACTGCCTGCCGCACAAGTGGAAGGATCTGAATTCAGATCTCTAACACGCATGTGAAAACCCAGGCATGGTGGCCCACACCTGGAATCCTAGAACTGGGGACGTGAAGACAGGAGAGGCATGGAGCTCACTGGCCAGCTGGTCGAGCTGAACTGCTGAACTCCAGGGTCAGTGAGAGACTGTGTCATCAGCAAACAAACAAATCCAAAAAACCCCAAAAAGGAAAACGAAAACAGAAAACAGGTACAGTACAGTGGGGCAACGCTCAGTGCCAACCTTTGGACTCCACACATATGAAGACCTACATGTGAACACGTGTATTTTCACACACCATAGTCACACACATACATCAATTAATCAGTTTATAAATACTAAGAACTCAATAAATGTTCATTTGATTAATGAGAAAAATAGACACACTTCATGTGTTTTGATTCACGACTATCATGATAATGTCAACAATTTTGTATTTTCCATGTAAATGTGGGAAATGTATTATTCCCAAATTCTTTATGGAAGAGGAAGTTGCTCTGATGACTTTCCTGTGACTAACATCCACAGTGCACTTTCTCAAGAGGTTACATTTCTGGGTAACCTGCTTTATGATGAAGAGGGATTAATTATTTGATGCCTCTCCAGCTCATCTCCCATCTAGGATTAGGCACATTTTAAACCCATTTGCCACTTTATAATGCACAAAACACCAAATATGATAACAATATTGAAAGGCAGCTGCAGCATTGAAAATTTTAAAAATAAGTCTACTGAACCAAAGGAGTCTATATCTTCAAGTGATTGCCAGACATATCTGTCAGATATGATGGTGATATTGAAATACTACTATGAAGTAAGATATTTATTTTCACAAGGTCTGTCCTCAGAAAATGATTTCCTTTCATTGTTATCATCCTTTTTAATGGTGTTGAGAGTCAGCAATTAAGAAATTGTTATTTTCTGGGTGCGGTGATGCATGCCTGCAATCCCAGCATTCTGGGAGGTAGAAGCAGGTGGATCTCCGTGACTTGCAGGCCAGCATGGTCTACATAGCGAGTCCAGGACATCCAAGTTTACACGGAGAAACCTTGCCTCGAAAACAAAAGCAACTCTCCCCAAAAGAGAAAGAAAGAAATTGTTTTTTTGTTTATTTGTTTTCTCACTTGCTAGTTTGCGCGCGCGCGCAGTATGCTGTGCACATGGAGGTCAGACCGCCCTGTGCAAGCTGGAAGCAGCAGACAGAATACGCTTGTAGTCCCAGACATGGAGCGGGCAATGATAAACATGAGCATCATTGGAATTTTCTGGTCAGTCCCCTGCCCCCAAAGGTGAATTCCAATAGCTCCCATTAAGATAATAAGTGATATTTAAGCAGTTTCTTCTGAGATGGAGACATTTCACCTATGGAGAAGCTTATTAAGATAGTAAATTGACCGAGCGTGGTGGCGCATGCCTTTAGTCCCAGCACTCGGGAGGCAGAGACAGGTGGATCACTGTGAGTTCAAGGCCAGTCTGATCTGCAAAGTGAGTCCAGGACAGCCAAGGCTGCACAGAGAAACCCTGTCTCAAAAACAACAACAACAACAACAACAACCAAACAAAAAACAAAACAAAACAACAGTAAGTTAACAAGTCAAAATAGCTTTAGGAAGTCCCTGAAACTAACAAGATTCACAGCACACATTGCACACCAGGCTGGCCTGGAGGGAATGAAGCTTAGTAGGGTGGCCTAGGTAGGTTCTGGATTGCACTGAGTGCGGACAAACAGGCTTCTCAGGAGGCAGTTTTCACCAATACAGTGTGGAAGAGGCACAAGGGCTAGATAAACCCTAGGGAGTGGATAGAGGGTTCCGGGGTGAGTGTACATCATTGGCTGGGGGGAGGTGCTGGGAGTGCTTCATTTTCATGAAGAGGAATTCCAGGTGCTTCCTGCGCAGATCCTTACCAAGAGAGAGGAAGTTTATCCTGTAACCTGACCACTAGGCGATGTGACTACCTCCAAGGTGCCAGAGGTGGGGGTTGCAAGGTTATGTGCACCAGGAAATGCAGGCCCAGAGCAGGGAGGAAGCAGTCCTATTCCTGCTGGGACAAGATTTTTTGGGATTTGGACACCTCTGGATCTCTTATTCTTGACCCCCCTCACACGCCCACCCCAACCCCTCAGCCAAATCATGCTATTTGGGGCAGTTTAGGAAGTACAGCAATGACAGAGGAAGCCTATCACTGGATACAGGGTTCGAGAACTTAAAGCCTCACCCTACAACAGTTTTCTTTCCCTGTTTCTGCTTGTATGTGAAGATGGGCACTCTCAGCTGTCTGCTCCTGATGCCAAGCCTCCCTGCTCTGATGAACTCTGACCCTCTGCAACTGGAAGCCTGGATAAACTGTGACATAAGTCACCTTGGTCATGGTGCTTTACCACCTGGACAGAAAAGCAACTAATATACACTCTAACTAGGGGATCTTGAGGTTGTAATATCTGCCTCGGCTTACAGCCAAGATTGGCTACCCGCCAGAAAGGCACTAAGAAGAGGCCACATGATGGAAACACTAGCACAACACCTTTAAATGAAAGCTGTGTGACAGGGCTTCTCATGACAGAGACATAGCCCCTCCCCAGTCTGAATATCTCCTCAGTTAACTCACTCGGCATTCATGCAGTATGGATTTGTCAGGAAAAAAAAAATACTAATTCTGGGACAGATGCATTGGAAGTCCAGTGATGTTTTACTTCCTCAGGCTTCTAAATAAATCTTCACAGCCATACATAATTGTGTATTTGTTGCCCGTGTTTATTTATTTATTTATTTATTTATTTATTTATTTATCTATTTATTTATGTGTATTATACACAATCCTCTTGAGACCTGGTTCTGCCTAGCTCTTGGCCAGTGGGCGTTCTACCTGTGGATATTGGGGGGCTAGAGAGAAGCTTGAACCCATGGCTTGTGTCCAGCCACAAACTCTAGATATATTGTGTGTGTCCTCTATATAATAATACACATGATAAAATTTAGCATATAAATTAGACACTAGAGACTGGCCACAACTAATAAAAACAATAAACTAATAAAGTGGAACAAATGTAGCAATGTTTTAACATTCATGAATTATTTGTTTCTGGAATTTTCCATTCAATACTTTCTGACCACAGATTACTGTGAGTAATGAAGAACACAGAGAACAAAGACATGGCTAAGGGTGACTACTCATATAGCAAACTCCTACTTCCTGCTCTGCAGGCTGGATGACTGATTTCTGCTCCACGAGCCAGGTTAAGGGCTGAAGTGTCCTGCTCTGCTTAGTAAACTAGAGAAAGTTCCTTGGAAGTTCTGAATAGCTTTGTAGCCAGCTTGTCCGATTTGTCTGTGCTCTCTAATGTCCTAATATTGAACCCAGCTAGATATTGAATCCAGCAATGCCTTGAGTAATGGTAGGGTCAACAACTTGTTTAAAGAAGTGCAACATTTTACATCATAAAGGCTGGGAAGTAAAGTGGTTTCCTTTCTAGCCTAGTTCCTATGAAGACACGGCGTCAGTGATCCAAGGATGGCACGGTTAGTAATTTGTTAAAACTATACAAAGAAGAATACATATTTTTTTCCCTGTTTGCATTCATTTGTCTAAGTATTTCTGGAGTACCAGCAAGGTGATGCATTCCTGTAATTAGTTCAATCAGGAGGCTCTGGGTTAGAGATAACCTTGGGCTATGTAGCAAAACAGTCTCAAAACACTAAAACTCACAAAACACTCAAAAAGGCTTTTCTAGGCCTATATGTAACACCCAAAACCCGTTTCTAAGACAAAGAAAGGGCCTGCTGTATTCTCCTTCTGTGGTGGGGTTCACTGAGGGGACCCAGTTGTTCTCTGCAGCTCCTAGTGAGTTTGGGACACCCTGAACAAAGGATGACTTCAGTGCAACATATCAGGGAAGAAAGAGAAGAGAATGGTGGCCCCCAAGAACATGGTGGCTTCCGGAAATGACGGTTTCCGGAAATGACGTGCCTCATACAAGAATCCCAACTGCTCACAGAGCCTGGGTTTCATGGGATACCTGTTTGGAGCGATGGTCCCCTCAGGGACTGCAAGATAGAAAGGCCGCTGAAATCTGCTCTGTTGCCCATCCCCCCACCCCCACCCCCAAGTTTGGGTCAGTTTTCACCCATCTACCCGAGGGTGGCAACTCTGGTTGAAGTGTCATTTCATGCCTGATATAATTTCACTAGGCATTTTAACTTTTAACTTCTTTTATTGACTTACTGTGCAGATGAAGAGACATGTTTAGAAAGGGGGGAAAAAAAAACTTTCAACCAGGATTTAGTGAAGTCATGTTTCAGTAAGGAAGGAAATGCCAATGACTTTATTGCAGCTGCCTAATGTTTTCCACAAACTCTAGAAATAATGTGCTGTGTCTTGGTGACCTACAATAGCAGCTGACTGCTTGCACATGATGGAAATGCAATTTGGATTTGCTAACAATTAACTATTTAATGTCCTGGTGTCTGTGTCGTGCTGGGATCTTGTGTCGGGTTTAGTCCATCTGCTCTTTTCAAGTCAACCGACAGTCATTTTCACCCGGGGTTATGTGTTCTGAGGCTTCTCAAGAAGGGGATTTGAGGAATGGAGAGAGGTCGTGCAGATGTGCCTGCGGCCTGTGCCCCTGAGCATAAGTGGTAGTAACTGCTGGTTGAGAAGGTTGCTTCTGCTTACTCCGTGTGCTCCCTTCACCTGCCCCCCACCGCAGCTGAACCCAGAAGCCCTCTTGCTTGGCTTTCCCACTGCCTATCCCCCTCCCTCTGCCTGCCCTTATCTGGCCTGCCGGAGTTGTGATAAAACAAAAAGGGAAGTGTTTGATTGTACGAACACACCCTTTGGAGTGGGTCCAGATAAAGAGTCCGTTAAGGAAAGTGAGAGGCCTTGCCTGGGTGTGAGGAAAATGAAGCCTTAGATGGGGAAAAAAAAATAACCCAGTAGAATGCAGAAGTGGCTGCGAAGGTCTGCATGCAGGGGAGTGGGAGTTCAGAAGAGAGCTTGCCTTAAGAGCCCTCTCTGAAGATTTACGGCTGCAGCCGCTGCTGAGAAGAGGTTCCACAGGAAAGATGTTCAGCCCTGACTAACTTCACAGGAAGTCAGCAGGGCTGGGATTCTCTGGCAGGCCAAGGAGAGAGAGGGCTCAGCCGGCAGCTCTGGAATTGTCAGTTTGGTTTTAAAGAGACCCTCTTCCAAACAGTGTTTGTGGTCCCTATGCACAAAGCAGAGAAACTGCTCTGAAAGGAGGGTGTTCGTGGTCTGTCAAGACCCATTCTGCCCAGGGATACCTTTCCTTCCCCCCGATGGCGCCTCTCATGAAGCTCGGGGATCACCCAGCCACCACCATGCTCTTGGCTGAGAGGACACCAGCGGCGTGGAGGTCCAAATTAACCTAGCAGGTTGGGGCCCAGTCTCTTGCCATGAGATCCAAAGCCTTCCTTTATTGCAGAAACTGCATCCAAACTCTCTCTGCAGTGGGCTGCATGTCGGGCAAGGGAGATGCTGTCTTTTGTGCCGTAGGAGTCAGAAAGACGCAGCAAGGAGGAGGAAAACATCAGCTTTACAGTCATAGGGGAGGAGAGTAAGGGGAAAATGGGAGGGAGAGAGGAATGGGAGGATACAAGGGATGGGATAACAATTGAGATGCAATATGAATAAATTAATTAAAAATATATAAAAAACTTGGAAATTTTAATTGAACCCCTACTCTGAAACAACAACAACAACAACTTTGTTTTCGGGCCAGGCATGGTGGTACTCGCCTTTGATCCCAGCACTCGGGAAGCAGAGGCAGGCAGATCGCTGTAAGTTCGAGGCCGGCCTGGTCTACGAAGAGAGTCCAGGACAGCCAATGCTACACAGAGAAACCCTGTCTTGGAAACCAAACAAAACAAAACAAAAAAAGAACCTTTTATTTTCTCAAGTGCGAAGCAGATTTGATCACTGCTTTTTTACTTGCGGGGAAAATAGAGGCCAAGTGAACAGAAGAAATTTGCATAAGGGCACAGTAGTGTTCAGACCTCCAGTGAACACATGCATCCTTCATATGGATGGACCAATGTCATCTTGAGAACTCATTCTGGGTTATAAATCAGACTCTGTCTAGGAAGAAAGACAAATAGGGTTCTGGGTGTTTTTCACACAAAAGACAGGAAAAGCGCCCATCTGGTCCATGGTGTAAATCACACCAAGTGAGGCAGTGGAGGGACAGAAATGCAGAGCCAGGATTTCTGCCCTGGCCACACGCTGAGGCTGACCCCAAAGCAAATAAAGTCAACTTAACGCTGGGCGAACCTAGGAGGGGCTGCCTGGTCACCATGGCAGGGGAGGGAAAGCTAAGGAATTCCTTGATAACAGACACAGGCTCTTCACTTAGCGTTCAAGAGCTGAGAGAAACCAAGGGGGAAGTGGAGGTGCTCTGTCTTCCCTCAGAATTGCAGAGAGGCAGGTAGAGTGTCCGAGGAACCCTAAGCAGGCAGTAACTTCAAAACTTAGTTAGCTGCTAACTAAATATGTTTTATTTCTTCCCTCATAGTCAAAAGGTGGGCTTTTGTTTTCTTTTTTTCTTTCTTTTGAGAATAGACTGGAGGAAGATAAACTGCTTATCTATTTTTATTTTATTTCTGATTTTTCCCTTACTGCGGAGTTCTTGCGAATAGGATGGAAAATAAAATTATGTGGTGGAGCAGTTAGGAAAGTTCCTAAAGGACAAACAGACAGATGGCAGTTCTCCATCACAAGCTATAAAGCAAGGTGCCAGAGAGAGCAGTGAGGGCGGATGGCAGAGGCCTGAGCCTCCAGTGGCATCGTGTTGGCTGCCCAAACACTCTAGAGTGCCCCTTTCCAGCTTTTTCTCACCAGGAAAGAATTATCACTAACTTGGTCATGCCACTGTGACAATGTCTGTTGCTAGCTTTGGAAGTCAACCCCTGACTTACAGAAACTGACACATCTGTAATACCCAGGCACGGATCCTTACAGTACAAAATAAGCCAGTAAGCACAAGGTGTGGGTTGTCACTGGCACTCTGTAGTATCCACATCCACCTCTCACGTGAGGATGCCTTTGAGATTCATCTTCCATCAAACTGAAGACTTTGCACATAGTAGGTAAGTTCTTTAGCAAGGAGGTATATGCTTAATCTGAGAGTGTCACAAGTTTAATAGCACATATATGTCTTTCGGGAAAAGACTGTCTTATTTGAGAGATAAACATGAGCATTCACATCAGGTGTTTTCACCCAGTCTCAGTGCAGCAGTGTCACAATTGGGTTATAGCCACCTCAAAAGACAGGAAAGAAGGGACTATTTCTGGCTTGGTGGGTAGTCTTTGCCTTTAGGATCTTTTCCCCAAGAGACTCACTGATTTCTAGAAGATGCCAACTCCTTTGGATTTGCCACTGGTGTGGCCATTTGATATAGAAGACATTAGAGATCCACCACTGGGCACGATCCAAGAACATCAAGGGCAGTACAAGCCATCACAGGGACTTCAAATGGCTAGTACAACCCAGTGTTAAAAATAAAGAATAAGATGCTATCTTTTTTTCGATTATACAATGGTTTTGGCTTCTCTGTCAAAAACCAAGTGTCCATAGGTGTATGGATTGATTTCTGGGTCTTTGATTTAGTTCCATTGATCAACTAGTCTGTTTCTATGCCAATACCATGCAGGTTTTATTACTATTGCTATGTAGTACAGCTTGAAGTCAGGGATAGAGATACCTCCAGAAGAACTTTTATTGTATAGGATTGTTTTTAGCCATTCTTGGTTTTTTGTTTTTCCACATGAAGATTAGAATTGTTCTTTCAAGACCTGTGTGTTTGATTTTTGACAAAAAAGCTAAAACCACATAACGGAAACAAATGGTGCTGGTCCACCTGGATGTCTACATGTAGAAAATGCAAATAGATCCATATTTATTACCCTGCACAAAACTCAAGTCCAAGTGCTTCAAAGATCTCAACATAAAACCAGAAACACTAAATCTATTGAAAGAGAAAGTAGGAACCAGCCTTGAACTCATTGGCACAGGAGACAACTTCCTGAACAGAACACCAACAGCTCAGGCTCTAAGGTCAACAATTAATAAATGGAACCTCATGAAACTGAAAAGCTTTCGGTAAGGCAAAGGACATTGTTAACAGAACAAAATGATAGCCTACAGACTGGGAAAAGATCTTCACCAACCCTACATCCAACAAAGGGCTAATATCCAAACTATATAAAGAGCTCAAGAAATTAAATACCACTAAACCAAATATTCCAATTAAAATATAGGGTACAGAACTAAACAGAGAATTCTCAACAGAGGAATATCAAATGGCCGAGAAGCACTTAAAGAAATGCTCAAGGTCATTAGTCCTCAGGAAAATGCAAATCAAAACAGTTCTGAGATTCCATTTTACACCTATCCGAATGGCTAAGATAAAAAACTCAAGTGACAGCACATACTGGTAAGGATGTGGAGAAAGGGGAACACTGCTCCATTGTTGGTGGGAGTGCAAACATGTACAATCACTTTGGAAAGCAATCTGGCACTTTCTCAGAAAATGGGAATAGTTCTACCTCAAGACCCTGGGGGGCATATACCCAAAAGATGCTCCACCATAAAACAAGGATACTAACTCAACTGTGTTCATAGCTGCTTTATTTGTAATAGACAGAATATGGAAACAACCTAGCTGTCCCTCAACCTAAGAATGGATAAAGAAACCGTGGTACATTTATATAATGGAATACTATTCAGCTATTAAAAACAAGGAAATCATGAGATTTGCAGACACATGGACGGAACTAGAAAAGATCATTCTGAGTGAAGTAACCCAGACCCAGAAAGACACACATGCTATGTACTCACTTATAAGCAAATTTTAGCCATATAGTACCGGATGAACGTGCTACAATTCACAGACACAAAGAAGATAAGTAACAAGGAGGACCCAAGGGAGGATGTTTAAGTCTCACTCAGAAGGGGAAATAGAATAGACAGAGAAAGCAGTTGAAGAGAGGGAACAGAGGAGGAGAAGGATTGTGGAGAAGAAGTAAGATGAGACCTGGGAGGTGGAGGGGGCATCACTGAGGCAAGCTGGAGACTACAGGGTAGGCTACAGGGAGGGTCTGGGGATGTCTGTAGCTGAGCCTCCTAACAGTGGGGGACCCAAGACTGAGAAGGTCACCTTCTAGCCAGGCAGTACTTATAGTTTGTGGAAGGGAAAGACCAATTCATCTACAAAACCTTCCAACCAAAAATTACCCCGCCTACAAGAAGTGCAGAGATAAAGACAGAGCCTGAGGGAATGCCCAACCAAGGCCTGGCCCGATGTGAGACCCACCCATGCGAGAAAGCCAGCCCCTGACACCATCTGCTATGGTCACAGACAGGAGCCTAACTTAACCACTCTCTGAGAGGCCCCACCCAGCCCCTGATATAATCAGATGCTGAGACTCATAGCCAAGCATTAGGCAGAGCTTGGGGAGTCCTGTGGAAGGGGACAAGAGCACTGCAAGAAGACCAACAGAGTCAACAAACCTAGACCTATGGGGGCTTAAAGGAATGGAAGCACCAACCAGGGAGCATGCATGGACTGGACCTAGACCTCCTACACATATGTAACCAACTGGTTCATGTGGGCCCCCTAGTGAGTTGTGTGGGAGATAGCTACGACATGGACTCTGTTGCCTGCTTTCAATCACTTTGCTCCAACTGGACTGCCTTGCCTGGCCTCAGTGAATGAGGATGAGCTCAGTTTTGATGCAACTTGAGGTTCTGGGGTGAGCTGGTGGAAGGGGCTCCCCTTTTCTGAGGATAAGGGGAGGGGGAATAGGGGGAAGATAGTGGGGGGGACTGGGAGGAGAGGAGGGAGGAGGCTTTGATTGGGATGTAAAGTGAATATATAAATTAAAAAAACAGTTATGTTTTTAAAAAGAATAAAAAGAAGTTGAGTTAGTTTGCAGACTTGAACAGAGATATTGAGAAGTGTTTTGTTATCAAATGCATTTTTAGGGTAGTGTCTATTCCTAGTTCTTTGGGATTTGTGAAAGTCTTAAGAGTTTGGCTGGACTTTGTGCACTTGTGTGGCAGTGTGATAAGACAGTCTGAATAAAGGATTGTTTAATAAGCTATAACAGGACATTCTATGAGACAGCAGCTGCTACAGTGTTTGGGTGTTGCATGTTAAGCTATTATGAGTCAATTGAGTTCAGAGAAGCTTTTAGGAAAATATGTTGGGGTACACAGTGTCATCAAGTGAATTTACCTACATAGTTATTTTGTGTGTGCATTATGTGTGTGGGAAAGGACATGTGATATTTTGGAAGTGGTTTTGCTTTAATTTCCCAACGAAGTAATCCCTTCCTCTAAGGTTTTGATTGGAGGATGCCACACAAGAGGCTTAGCCAGGTTGCAAATATGTGTAAGTCCTACCATGGTTACCTCCTCCTAGAGGAAATGTGTAACTCACTTCTCTAGATCTTTATCATATATGATTTCCTCTTAAATTATCTGCTTACATTCCCTCCTTTTCAGAAAAAAAAAAAGGAGACCAAAACTCCACAATCAAAACAAACAAGAACTATGTCCTGTTATTAATTTCAATCTCCTAGATTACTTTGAGGAACATAATACATACTGTGCATGAAGCATTTCCTCCTATTTTTAAATAGGAAAGTACAATATTCATAGGCAATCCTCAAGTTTCATTGTACACAATAACCGCTCATACCCTACTTGGTAGCTGCTGTTTAGTAAGTGGTATGTATCCAGAAAATTATCTCTTTCTTCTAGTTTCCCCCCAAATTTGGTGGAGAACATATTTTTAAAGTATTTCCCTATTATTCTCAGGATTTCCTTAGTGTCTATGTCTGTTGTTATGTCCTACTTTTATATTCTAATTCTAACTCTGTTAGTTTAGCTATTCTCTCTGCCTTTATTTAATTTGGATAAGGGCTTTATTTTCTTGAATAACTAATTCTTTGTTTCTTAGAATCTTTAAAAAATTTTTGTTTTAGTTGTTTGTTTCTCTATTAAATTTTGATTTTAGCACTGTTTGATTATTTTTTGCCCTCTTCTCCTCTTGGGTGTGCTAACTTCTTTTTGTTCTAGAACTTTCAGATGTGTGGTTAAGCTGTTTGTATGTGATATCTATAGTTTTTCATCTTTTTTTAATGTAAACATCTAGTCCTAAAAACTTGCCTCTTAGAACCATTTTCATTGTGTCCCATCAGTCTATCCTTGATGTTGAGGTATGGTTCATGGGTACAGGAGAAAGATGGATGCTTTAAAAATTGTTTTATTCTTTTTTTAATCAGAGTATTGAGACCATTGATGCTGAGATATTTCAATGAGCAATGCTTGTTGATTCCTGTTATTTTGTTGTTGTTATTGGTAGTGGTATGTTTGTATGTGTGTGTTTTCAGCATTTTTGGTTTGCTAGTCTGAGATTATTTATGCCTTGTGTTTTCATGGATGTAGTTAATTTCTTTAGGTTGGAGTGTCCCTTCCCTCCTGTAAGGTTTCGGGATTTGTAGAAAGATATTGATTACATTTGGTTTTATCACGAAATGTTGTATATTCTCTATGGTGATTGAAAGTTTTGCTGGGTGTAGTAGTTTGGGCTGGCATTTCTGGTCTCATAGTCTGAAGATTATGTCTCCAGGACCTTCTGGCTCTTAGACTCTCCATTGCAATGCCAGGTGTAATTCTTTATATGTTACTTGATATTTTTCCTTTGATGTTTTTAACATTGTTTCTTCTATACATTTAGTGCTTTTATTATTATGTCTCGAGGGGAATTTCTTTTCTGGTCCAGTCTATTTGGTGTTCTGTCTGCTTCTTGTACCTTTATAGACATCTCCTTTTTATAGTTATGAAAAAATTTTTCTGTGATTTTGTTGAAAATATTTTCTGTGCCTTTGACCTGGAATTCTTCTTCTTTCTATATTTCTATTATCCTAAGGTTTGGTCTTTTCACAGTGTCTCAGATTTCCTGGATGTTTTATGCCAGAATGTTTTTAGATTCAACATTTTCTTTGACTGCAGTGTTTCTTTCTTCTATCATGTCTTCAATGCCGGAGATTCTCAGTTCTACCTCTGACACGCCTAAATTTTTTGTTTCTGATTTTTGTCAGTTTTGGTTTTCTTTTTTGGTTCTATTTCCACTTTCAGTTCAATAATAAACAGTCTTGAACTATTTAATCATTTCCTTCTATTGTTTGTTTGTGTTTTTCATGGATTTCTTTAACGGATTTGCTCATTTCCTCTTTTAGGATCTCAATGATACTCATAAAAACTATTTTAAGGTATTTGTCTTGTGCTTTAGCCATATCGCAATTCTTATTGTGGTAGGGTTGTTGGGCTCTAGTGAAGACGCATTGTCCTGGCTGTTACTGATTGTATTTTTATGTTGGCATCTAGACATCTGGATTTGAGAAGGCTGTAATTCTAGGTCAATGGTTCTTAACCTGTGTGGCATGATCCCTTTGGCAGTTGAGTGATCTTTTCACAGAGGTCATATATCAAATATCCTGCATATCAGATATTTACATTACAAGTCATAACAGTAGCTAGATTACAGTTATGAAGCAGCAACGATATGTGTTTCAGATCTGGGATGAGGAATCTGAGGGTGTCTGCTGTTGTGGAATTAATTACTCTATTAATCGTAATTAATGCTGGTTAGTAATACAGTGGCAGTTATTATTAACTTAACCCATTATTATATAAATAAAAAACACAGAAACCTATTAGATTTTTAATAAGCCGTAATGCACTGGGTCTGGGCAGATATTAACCCTCTAAGCTATCTTGTCTACTTCCTAGTCCAAAATCCCCATAAATACTTGCACGTGTTTTCCATTTGGGCAGTGAGGTGGCATATGTCAGAGAATCTGGCCCTTGGAATAAGTTCTTCCTGAAAGCAGAGCCCAGTGAGAGGAGACTGTGCCATTGAAAGTTTGGAGTGAAAGACAGAGAGTGTGTAACCTCTACAGGCCAGGGGCATTTTCTCGTGTCTTTCACTATTTCCCCGGACCTTAATACATGGAGCAGAGTTTATTTATAAAGTGTTCCCTCGTGCAATCAAGGATCATTTCCTTCCTAGTTTTAAACTATTTCTGTAATATGACTAAGGGCAAAGAGTTTAAAAGATGTTTCCATTTAAAAGTACAGTTAAAAGCAGTCGGTACAGATGAAGAAGGAGTGACAAGGGGCAAGCAACATCAAAGTTGTTGAGAAAGCCTCAAGGAATCATATTATTTTATATTTATCTAAAATTATACACCGTAATATGTACACAATTTATAAACGAATATACTATATTAATATATTATTAAGTAATATACAATATTATTTTTAAATTAAATTAAATGTTTTATTTTATTTATTCACTTTACATCCTTATTGCATCCACCTCCCTCCTCTCCTCCTGATACCACCCTCCCTTCCTCTTTCCCTTATCTCCCTTCTCCTATTCCTCAGAAAAGGGGAGACCCCCTACCAACCCATCCCAACACATCAAGTTGTATCAGGACTGAGTGCACCCTCATTCACTGAGGCCAAGCAAGGCAGTCCCCCAGGGGGTCATAGTTAGAAAGCATGCATTATTAATTAACATTATATTTATTAAAGGATGTTGAGTTACTTTGGTTGGCAATGCCCCCTACAAGAACCATAGAATAACAAACCTCCAGTACTAGGCAGGAGAAACCTCCTTTTGAATGGTTGGTCAGGGTAGTCCCAGAGACTCCCCAGACAATATAGACCACCCATGTAGGCCTTGCTTGTTCCTCAGGGCTTGAGGGCGAGCGTCTATTGCTGAAGACAGCACACACCTAGGGCACACGACTCAGATGCTTCTAGCTAGATCTGACCCTAAAGCCTCCTTCTTGCAGTCTAGCCTTCAGGGTACCAGAAAATACTATACAAGCTGCCAAGAGAGGGATGCAACCAAAAAGTCCTGCCCACCTGAGACATCTGTGAACCACGACAATGACCAGGATGTGAAGATATTTATAAAAGTGCAAGAAATAGACTCCCATATTGATGGCAACCACCAGCTGACTAATTGGACTTAAGACACACTCAATGGGATAGAAAGTATTCTTGGTACTGAAAACCTAGCCAGCTTCCCAGAGCCGCTGACCTCTGTCATTCTGCTAGGTGAGCATAATTCCTCACTACGCTGTAATATTTTTCTTTATGTGCACAGAAAAGTGTAGCTACCGCCCCTCATCAAAGAAGCCTCTCTTTTACAGCAGATGGCCACCATCTCAGAAAACCACACCAGGACACAACTCGGAGATCAATAGATCATAGGGTTACCCAGCCCTGAGGGGACAACAAGTTCACGGCTCCTGCATCTATGGCTCAGGGAGCAGCAAGAGAAAATGGTGCAAAGGTTGCAAGAGCCAGGATGGCAGGGAATCCGTAATAAAACAGCTGCCCCAGAAGTGGCTGCATGAGCAAGACAGGAGCAATGTCAATGTCAATGTGGTAGGTGTAAATCTCACAGGGTCCCACCCCTACATAAAGAACAATAGGCAGCTATTGGCTGCTGGGAGGAGAACTGGCCTCTCTCGGGGATGAGCCTCCTCGTCGGTGTCCAGTGAGGAATGGTCAGCCCTGAAACCATGTACAGACAAATGGACTCACCAGGCTGTGTTTATGCATCTGTATACACACACATGTCTGCGTGTGTAAAAATAACAGAGAGAAAATGGCTATCTACTTGAGAGTGGAGGAACAGAGAAAGGGTTGAAGGCAGGGGACCTGGAGGTAGGAAAAGCGGGGGGGCAGGGGGGACAAAAAGTAACTGCATTTCAATGAAAACATATTACAATAAAAATAGTTCATATACAATTTAATGAAAATCCAAGAAGTTCAGAGATAAAGAATTTGCACTTTCCTTGTATACTTACCAACTTTGATAGCAGCTCTGACTGCATCTCTGACTATACACAACCACAAGGTTTTGCAAAGGAGCTGTCAACTCAGCCAACATTTATTGAGTACCTACTGTGTACCAGGGACTCTGTTAGGATCTTGAATGAGACCAATAAATACGATAAGCAGTAAAACACGATAAATATGTTTTCTGCCCTTGAGGAGTCCTTTAGAGAGCTAAACACCTATAAAAAGTTGAATGTGTAGCAAATATCTATTATTAGTGCATACATACAGCATGTATCATAAGTATTTACATGTCAATCAGTCCACATCGATGAATTCACTTAAAAATAATATATGAAATTGAATGCATTTAATGTGCTCTGAAGTGTAACATGGATGATTTTTAAATTAGTTTAATTTTTTTCAACAGTGATTGTTTTAAAGAAAATCATTTATAACAACTTGAACTTTTTGGCAATTTGCTATTTGGGCCAAATGACTACGCTGTAGTCACCACATTTCAGAAGCACGTGTAGGCAGTTGTCAGTATTACTGACAGCCAGGCTAGTGAGAAATGGTGAAGGAGATTTCTGGGTCTTTCTTTGAGTCTTGGAGGTGACCCAGACCTTTGTTGGGGGAAACACAGCAAATGTCTCACTCTCTCATTACCTTTGAGGGCAGAGTAATTGATTTAGAGCATGTTCCATCCAACGTGATTGACTAGAATAAGCTAGCTTTGGCCGGCTGAACAGGTACAGTATACGTCATGGTGGTATATTGCTGCCCTTTTCCAGTTGCATGCCGCCCTCACTGAGTGCCTGCCTTGAAGGGCTGCCCTCAACAACGCATGGTCTTCACCCCTACTACCAACAGGGCGGTCTGGAGCCAGGTGCTTCTCCAGCAGAGAAAGCAGGAGCTCTCCCTGCTCCTACTCTGGACAGTTGGCTGACGTGATGAAATGTTCTGAGTGAGAATCAGGCTGGGTTGTGTTGTTACTGTTGATAAGCTTTGTTTTACCACAGTAACTATCTTGGGACTTGTCTTTCTACCACAGCTGGTTCCTTTGGGTTAAATCGTTCATGGATTGGCATTTGTGGATGTTGCTGCTTTGTGGAACAGGATCCTGCTCCGTGTCTCCATTTTCTCTGAGCACGGACAAACACTTAACTACATACAGTTTAGTTAGCTTTCCACCATTGTTATAATACCCAAGAAAATCAACTTGGAGAAATAAGCTTATCCGGACACACACTTTTGCAGATCTTTGTCTATGGCCTGTTGTCCCCATTGCAGGGACACACAGTGGAACAAAGGTGGACTAAGAGAGTTGAAGTGTCATGGTCCCCTTTTGGAGTCATATCCCCAGTGTCCTGAAGACTTCTTTTGAGACACTTCCTTGAATTTTCTACCAGCTTCTAATATTGCCAAAATTTGCATATGACCCTTTGTGGGGCAGAGAGCAACAGCACGTGCATCTAAATTGAACAGATCTTACTCCCTTTCAGGCTTTCGCTGTGGCACTAGACATTAACGTTTGCCTCAGCGATTGGCACGCATGCAGAGGTCAGAGGACAGCCTTTGGAGTCATTGTCACCTCCCACTTAATTGAGATAGGGTCTCTATTCTTGTGTCTGTTGCATTGTCTGTGAGGCAAATTCTACACTAGCTGGTCAGCAAGCTCACGTGGAGTTCTGTCTTTGTTTCCCATCTTTCCCTGGGAATGCTGGGATTCTAGAAACATGCCATCACATCTGGCTTTTTACTTGAGTTGTGTAAGCAGGTGGTATTGGACTGAAATTGGGTTGCTGGGCCTGTGAAATATGTACCTTTACCTGGTGAGCCATGCCCTGCCCTCCCTCCCCCCCCCCCCCCGGCCTTATTTCAGACATGGTTTAAGACAATTACATTTACTGTCTAGAAACAGACCTTTGCATACTTGGATATGCACTAAGAGGTTTTGAATGAATGCAGGGCCACAACTTTGAGGACCAGATGTTTCATTTAACTAACTTTAGTTAAATAAATTACTTAACCTTTATCTTAATTTTTCTGTGTTAAACAGACATTGGAATATAGAACATATGGAGATTCAACTTGCCAATTTGAAATTACTTCTAAGATTCTATTGTTTATCATTGAGAATTATTCTAATGTATATAAGTTTTATCCTAGCTGTGACACCATAACCCTGCATGATTAGAGGGGTAGCCTCATACAAGAACTCCACTCCTTAACCCTCTACCATCAAGGTCCATTGCACTCAATCTTATTTTGATCATATTTATTACTATTCATACATATATTTCATGGCTTTTTCCTTCCAGGGCCAAGATAAGATATAGTTAATATTTAAAAATAGATAAAAAAAATCTAGTGAATGTTATAATTATCATATACTTCCCTTGGGTCCTTTGTCATTCTACATTCCATTATAATATTTTAGTACTTTTATTTTTTCCAACTTGCAATTTCAGTATGTTAAAAACGGCATTATTATTACTCACTTCCCATAACGCTAAAAATGAAAATAAGGAAATGAAATAATGATAGAATCACGCAGAAGAAGAAAAATAAGAAACCATACTGTTGTACCAAGCTTTGATTTTGTTGCAGTGTTTCCCAAAGCATTACATCAGCTACAAACAAGGAATAATGGTCTGGAGAGATGGCCCAATAGGTAAGAGGACTGGCCACTTTTCCAGAGGACCCAGGTTCAATTCCCTGCACCCACCTGACAGTTCACAACCACCTGTAACTTTGGCTCTAAGATAACTGACACCTTCTTCTCTGACTTCTGTGGGCATCAGTCAGGCACATGGTACACACATACATCAGACAAAAACCCCATACACAGAAAACACAGTGATAATAATAGGAATAGTGAATAAAGGAACTTTGGAGACATTGTTAATCCAGTCTTTTTAAAGCTTTTGTTTAACATATGTTTGTTATTTTCTATGCACTGTAGGAAAGAAAAGGCCAGGGATAGGGTATAGCAATCTTTTGGGGGAACAGGAGACAAATGCAAGAGGGCACAACAGTTCTGGAGATGCCAGTGATGCTGACAAGGTTGGGCAAAGATGCTCAACCTCAGCCATGACTCTTTAAATGAGATATTCTAGATAAAACCAGTCCTGCAAATGGATACTTCATTCCCAAGGTCAAAAATAAATAAATAAATAAATAAATAAATAAATAAACGTGGCCTCATCACTTTTCATTCAACAGAAAGGCATCACCAAACAACATCTTTGAAGTGATCCTAAATCTTCATGGTCTTCCCAAAGGACATTGAGTGTATTCTGCATTGCTTTAATTTTTATCTGGTATAGTTTTTTCAGTAAACAAATGCTGAAAGCAAGTGTGTTTACACAGGAAATTGAAAGATAAGCAGGATAGAAATGAAAACAATAAAGTTTCTTGTTTTCATAAATTAAGAAACAAAAGTTTTTCTCTTTTGTAGAATAGAGAAGATAATAATATTGTAAAAAAAATCTGACTTGTTAAAAAACAGCCAAAAACCACACCACCACCAAACCAAAACCTGGGAATGTGGTTCACTTGGGAGAATGTTTGCTTAAGCATGCATGACGTCCTGGATTTGAACCTTAGCACTGCACAAAACTAGGTGTGGTGGTACACATCTATAATGCTGGCACTTGGGAGGTAGAGGTCTTTATCAGTGACTTAGATTGGGATGTATTATACCTTGTTTAAAAAGCAATAATGATGATGATACAAATATGGCCCAATTTTGAGGATGCTAAGTGATTAAGTAGTAATAAAGCAAGACCTTTCAAACAGGTGTTCGAAATCAGAAATTCAAATGTACAGGCTCCTGGAGGACAGGCCTGAGCAGTTAAATATGATTTTTTTTTAAAAAAATTAGTTTATTTATTTATTTATTGTGTGTGTATGTCCTTTTCCACTGTGTGTCTTGAGGACATAACTCTTGCTCTTAGGCTTGGTAGCAAATGCCTTTCCTACTGAGTCGGGTCTCCTTCCCATAATGTTACATTGTCAAAACTGTTAATTTTAAGTGTTGTGATTTGCTTCTGGAAAGGCCTGTGTGTTGAAGGACTGGCTCCTGGCTGAACCAATGGGGCTGTGAGTGTAGCAAGACATTTCTATACTAGTGGAGGGAAGTCAGGTCCTTGCCAGTGTGCCCTTGATAGAGCTATGGGGAAATCAGGCGCTTTCCTCTCTTTTGTTTCCCAGTTGCCAGAAGTGAGTTGTACTGTGTTACGTAGGACTAGCTTGGGAAAATATCAAAACTCAAATTCCAGAATGTGTTTCCTTCTAAATATATATTTCTTGTGTACCATCATAAAGTTGAAAAAAAAATTCAAGACAGTATAAGTCAGGAGTGTGTGTGTGTGTGTGTGTGTGTGTGTGTGTGTGTGTGTGAGAAAGAGAGAGAGAGAGAGAGAGACAGAGACAGAGACAGAGACAGAGACAGAGAGACATAGAATGTATATGTGAGGGTGTGTGTAAGTGTGTGTGAGTGTGTGTGAGTGTGTGTGAGCATATATGTAACTGTGTGTGAGCATGTATGTGAGTGAGTGTGTGTGTGAGCCTATATGTGAGAGTGTGGGTCGGTGTGTGAGCGTGTATAACTGCGTGTGTGTGAGCGTGTATGTGAGCGTGTCTGTGTAAGGCTAGACAGATTCTCCTGAGATCTATGATTATTCCTGGAGTGGGAATGACAGACAGTGATGCTTATTTTTTAAAATTTTAAATATTTTGTGTTGTTTTATATGTTTTTACAGGAAGGTATCAAATGCACCCATATTTAAACCATTTTTAGAGGTAGAGCGTATCTGTGCCAGGTTTATTTTATAAACTGGTGTCCACTTTTTACATGTCTCCACAACTGTCTTGTGTATTGTACTGAGTTGGCAATGAATAACTAACTATATCCTAGGGTCAAATATGTTCCTAGACTCTTGGTATGCAATTATCTTCTTCTGTTTGAAGCACAGAAAGATAAAAAAAATTAAAATGTTATTTATTATAATTAAAGCTCTTGGTGGTGGTGGTTTCACACTGTGTACCTTTTCCTGGGAGAGGTGAAAAAATTTCTACCCTTTCCAGATAGGGCACTAAAGGTAAACCAAAAAACAGTTCCATTCAAGGACAGCATAGTGGGCTCTATTGGGTTCATTACAGAAGTGTGATGATGCAATGGCCGTTCCTTCACTGAATGCAATATGGATGACGATGATGAACAAACCCTGCATCCCAGATACCTCTCCCTGCACCTGCAGGCAGTGATGCTGGCTGGAGAGCCTCCTTCCTTCCCCCAAGCAAGTTTTACTGCTTATGTAACTTTGGGACTGGTGGGACACAGCCGTGTAAATCGTGCTAAGACTTACAGGTTTCCTAGCCTTGTAAGTTTCTTATATTAACTGGGCCTTGTATGTTTCCTTTATTGCTTTTTATGAATTTCACTCACTTCCTCCTTGCAGGAGATAATGTAATTTGAAGAGCTAGTTCCATGACCAAGAGATACACTGATGGGCTAGGAAAACCTTCGGACCAACCATTCAACCAAGAGAAAAACAAAACAAACAAACAAAAACCCGAGATATATACATCAAACAAATACATCAAAATAAAAGTACCCGATTAGCCACCAAGGGTATGCTATCACATCTTATCAATTGGATGAGTTAAAGCTTTGTATCGGAAAGAATCTCAAATATTGCACTCCTGGAAAGGCTTTTGCTGTATGTAGTTCTGAGTGCCTGGGGATTTCCCACTCCCAGTCTTACTCCAGGCAACAAATTAATTTGTGCAGACTTCCAAATATCAGAATCATGGATAGATACAACAAAATTGCACACCTCCAGAATGATTCTACTCCTCTCTCTCTCTCTCTCCCTCTCCCTCTCCCCCTCCCTCCCTCCCTCCTCTCTCTCTCTCTCTCTCTCTCTCTCTCTCCCCCCCCCCCGTATGTGTATTTAATTTCTATGTGATGCCACTCTTTGCAAGAACCAAAGAATGACTCTCCTGTGCTCCTGAGGTCCACACAGCCAGTCAAGTACTAAACCAATCGTTCTAGGCGGAGACTTTGGGCCCTTAGCCCCACAACGAGGATCAGATGCACATCCTGGAAATAAGACCAGCTTTCAGGGTTGGTCTCCAGCTGCTGGCACCCAGCACCTCACTTGCGAGGCCCAGCAAGACGCCCCCCTCCCCCACTCCCTCCCCCGCCTCAAGGCAAGCCAGGCAGAGGCGCGGGAACATAAAACACATTCCAGCGGTTGGCATCTGGGTGAGCGGCTGCCAGTCACAGTCAGCGTGTGGCTGCAGGGACCAAGGAGGCAGAGGCCACGCCAGCGCCAGCCCTCGGAGAGCTGACCGCCTGCAGGTTTGGCTCGGCAGCCTCCATCTGGCCTGCTCCCCGAGCATCGGTCTTATCTCAAAACTTTGGGAAGTGTGCCCAGGAGGTTGGCATCCTCTCGTGAGGCAAGTGCGTGGAGTGTAGCTTTGGCACTCGGGATCTCTGGGGTGGGGGAGTGCTTCACATACCGTGGTATCGATGACTCAGGCCAAAGGGAAACCCCAGAATTACCACAAAGCCATCCAAATCCAGGCTTGGCCTCACCAGTCAGCTAAGAGCAAGTCTGTTTCATCTGTTTTCAGGGCTGGTGTTTGTGTCTGTGTATACGTATGCATATTTCTGAGAATGAATTCTTCTCCCGGTTTTCTTCTTTGCAAATAGATCGGGGGGGGGGGGCGGGGGTCGAGGGTAGGGAGCTCGTAATGCCTATTAGAACCTCAAGACTTTGGTTTTTCACATGAGAGAGCTTCAGAAGGGAGTGCCCGAAATTATCTGGTAGGCGCTTCTCAACGACATTTTCTGTGGATTCACTTTAACATTACAGTTCTTTTGAAAGCTACTATGGTTAAATTAACCAAAAAAATCTAAATTAAAAAAAAAAAATCCGAGATTCTTCCAGGCCTACTTCACATCATCAAACCAGGCCCCGCTGGAGGCCCCATTAAAATGGCAGCTCCCACTGAGAGAGAGACAAAAGCCCCTCTCTGAATGGGGATGCTGGAACAGTGATGGGATGGACTCTCAGAACTTTTTTTTTTTTTTAATCCACTAAAAAAAAAAAAAGTTACCTCTGCATTGACTGTGAGAGAGTATTTATTTAGCTCTCCACACTGTGGGAAATGGAGGCTGCCTCCCTTATAAGGACACCAGACCTTCCTGGGAGAGGAGAGAAATAGGAATCCATAACATGGCTGAACAAATTCCTCCTCGCAACTGAAATCCTGGAATGTTTTAGACGCGAACAGCTTAGTTTTGGTGTGGCCTGGGACAAATTAATGTGACTCAAATCCCACCTCACACAGGAAGCTGCTTCTGATGAGGGTGGGGCGAACGCACTCACTCTGCTTAAAATTCTGGCCAACATCGTCTCTATTAAATTTAAATGTGGCTCCCTCTCCCTCTCCCTCTCCCTCACCCTCCCCCTCCCCTCCCCCCCCCCTCTCTCCACAAGAAAGTGATTTGAAAAGGAATAAGGACATCAAGAGCAAACTAAAAATATATGCAAGTAGCCTAGCTGTGTGCCAAGAGGCTCAGCACGTGACTATGCGATATTTTGGGCTGCAGGAGTGATAGTGAGTTTTTATGTGACAGTTTACAATCTCCCAGGATAATCACTCTGACACGTTTGTTTTGGGGGTGGCTCTGTTAACACATCCGATGTTTTCCAGTGTTTCTCCTGAGTTCCAGGAACAGTCGCTTCAACCATACTGGCTTAGAGACTCACAGGAAAGCATTGTCGTTTTAACCTACAAACAAGCCCTGTTTGCTGCCCTGTGGAGATGCTCAGTTGGAGCAGGTACATACTCATTAAAGCGAACATTGATGTCACCCTTTCTTGACTTTCTTGAAGCTGCATAGTTATTACTACCGTACTTATGAGTGAAAGCCACCGTCAACGTTGCACACTTACGGTTTAAGAAATGCCTGCATGCTTCTCAGAAGGAACTAGTGGAAAAGATTATTTTCCAGTGATCAATAAGAGAAATAAGTTTTACTTGGCCTTAAAGTACATGCTATGATTATTCTTTCTGCTGACTTATATACATAATCATAGCGGGTCTGGTGACTGTTAAAATCAGATTATCTTCCTCCAGCCACTGTTTTTCAGGAGAAGGGCCCCTCCAGAACATGATGGGTTGTTGGGTACGTTGAGGTAGGTGCTATGCAAGATGCCCTTGGCCTGATGTAAGCAGACAAGGGTGGCAAAACTCACCACAAAACATGGATGGTCCTGGTGGGACAACCCACTCTGTGTGGCTGCCTCTGAGGTGGCAGTGTGTGTGCAGTCAGAGCTGCTGGGCACTGCTCTTCTTCCTGGAATGCGTCTCTGCAGACGCATCTGGTGCAGCTTCTTTACCTACCAGAGGAATCTGTTGATCAAGACTCGATACGAAGGAAATGCCAGGACTTTTTCCAATAAAAGGTTCAAATTTGTGTTTTAGTTAAAATGGCAGACTGCTGGAGCAGACAGAAGGCCTTTGAGGACTGTCTCCAATGTGCTTGTTTCTTCTCAGAATGGACTTTTAAAGGTAAAATAGAAATAAGTAAAAGCCTACATGAATTTCTTTCTGCGAAATAATACGAGGGTGTCACATTTAACGGAGGAGGGAGCCAACCACCATAGGAATGGCAGAGGTTTATTCTGAAAAAAAAAGTCTGTCTTAGCATGTTCTCGAAACTTCCTGAACGAGAAATCGTGCAAATCCTCTGTGGATGCAAAGGGACGATGACAAACAAAACTAAAACTTTGTTGCTCTGCGACTATTGTCTCAAAGCAGGGCCCACGTGATAGACAGATGCAGAGGTAGATGTTTGCTGCAAGAGGCCAAAGGTCACCCAACCACTTTGTGACAAACTCAGTGCCCAGATTCATTTTTCTCCTGACTTGCAGGATCCTGTCTGACGCCGTCTCCAGAGTCTGGGGTGCCTTTGAGATCAGTGCGTATGGCACTCTAATCAAGTTTAATGATCTAAAGCTTTTAAAAGTTGATATAAAAATTCATAGCCGAGAACAACTTTTTTATATCGCTGTGCTCTGCTGCCAAACAGCCACTCATTCTTAGGGATATTTTTGTGCCCACACGTTGTTAGCAGTCATCCCTTATATTTATTCAGTCCAATATGCGTGATTTAAGGACTACCGCATGCATTCTGGGATTGGACAGAAGACATCACATCCCCTGACCGGTAAATCCCCTGAATGAGTGCATTTTCTCTCCCTGTGGGTGTCTGCTTCTTGTCCATTGTCTGTCTTCTTTTCATGCCTGTCAGGCAGTGGCCATGACTGTGCACTTATAAAGGCCGGTGACCCAGCAGAGCGGGCAGGCCCTGCAGAAGGCACGCTGTCGACGAATTACAGCGCGCACTGAACCTGTGAGCTCTGTTCCTCACTCCCAGGGCAGGCTACGGCACCCACCCGGAGCTCTAAGGTATGGACCATCCCAACCAGGCATCCCCAAACGACAGCCTACAGAACACAACACCTCAAACTCCCCACATCACTCATTTCTCTTGCCTGGTACCCCTGCCCTTGATTTGTTCAGTGCACTCACCAAAATGAAAGAAAACGCCACTTTCTCTCATTTACATGAATGCATGTGAGGTGTTCGGGGTTATTTACCACGCGGACAGTAAGCCACACCATCCAGGCTGGCTTGGTTGGTAAAGCAAGGGCTTACTGTGCAAGCACGAGGATTTGAGTTTGATTCCCAGAACCCATCTTAGAAAGCTGGGCATGCTAACATGAGCCTGTAACTTCAGCACTGAGGAGGCAGGGACAGGCACGTCCCCTTGGTTTACTTGTCAGCCAACCTAATCAGCTAGCACAGGCCAGTAAAATACCTAGTCTTAAACAGCAAAGCAAGCGAGCCAGCAAACAAACAAGGCAATGTGGATGGCGCCTGAGGAACAACAGTTGGCTCTGACCCCTTGCCTCCATATATTCTGCATACATAGACATGCGTTCCTGTACATACACACACATCCACCCGAGGAAAAACATGTATGAGCCTTGCTTCTTACCCCGCACAATGTTATCATACAGAGATTCGTCAGATGAGTGGAGGTCTGAGCCTAAAAGTAAAAACCAGAAAGTTGCTAGAAGGACGCACAGGAGGATAGTGGATCTGTTATAAAATAAAACCATTGGCTAAAGACCATAAAAGAATTCTAATTCCCGTAGCTGATGCAGAAATACTCTTCTAAGTCCATAGTTTAAAAAAGCAGGAACTAAAAAAACAAACAAAAACAAAACAAAACAAAACAAAACAAAAACCCAAAAACCATGAGAACATAGATCTGACAGAAGAAACGGACAATAATAAATACTCAGACATCATCAATCACTGCAGAATTAAGGAAAAGTAGATTAAAGTCCCATCTGTGCTGTTCTAGATGTACGCGAGACTGTGGAACACCCATGCATCTGCCAGGTCTTATCTTGGGATGTTACTCTTGGAATCCTGTAGCTCCACAACTCCATCCTGAGGCACTTAACCAGAGAACCCCAAAGCATGTCCACAGAAGCAGGAATGAGACTGCTACAGGAGGCTGAGGTTTCCAGGAAGATGGCACTAACAGACGTTCAGAAGCATAGCGCTGCTGCCTACCCTCTTACAAAACTCACTGAACGCTCTGCACAGCTCTCTTATGACCTTCGCTCTATACTGATTTTGTAGAACCGGACCAAACCACAAATAGGTGTCACCCCACCCCCATGACACTTTCATAAAACATAGAGAGAAGCAAAGTCCTTTTAGCTAGAGATCCAGAAGTCTCTATCACTCTATTTGTCATCCCTGTCTGTCTGTCTGCTTGACTTCCTGACACAGGGTCTCCCTGTAAAAGTCTTATGCTGACCTGGAACTTATAGCACAAGCTTGAAACAGCAGAGGGCACGCATCACCATCACCACCTACACCTGCTCTGTGGAGACAGTAATGGCTTCTAACTCAGGAGAAGCGTTGTAGAAGTGTGACGTCCTGGAGACTCAGGACAGCCTGGCATGGAAGCCACTTAACAGAAGCCACATGAAATGTGAGACCCGGGTAAAGACCTCACTGTAGTGTGGGGAGTGATAGCCCGAAGAAGTCGTGTTGATGACGCTGTGCAGCGCACACTGAACTTGTGAGCTCTCTACCTCACTCCCAGGTCAGGCTAGGGCACCCACCCAGAACTCTGAGGTATGGACCATTCCGACCAGGCATCTCCGAACCACAGCCTACAGAACACATACCTTGAACTCCCCACGTCACTCATTTCTCTAATCTGGTGTCCCTTCCTTTATTCAGTGTACTCAACAAAATGACTGTGATTGTGCCATTTTTCCATGCCTGGCTGTCCTGAGTCCCCAAAGGGACATGTCACATAGCTATCAGGAGGAAATTGTTAACCGATCGTATAGATCACTCCCGACCCCCATCTCAGGGGATGTTTGTTTGCTGTTTGCTTTTTTTTTTTCTAGTGTCTCTCTGTATAGTCAAGGCTAGCCCCAAACCCTTGGTAATCCTGTTGCTTCAGAGTCCTAAGTGCTGCGAGCATGTGTATGTTCACAAAGCACACAATACCTAAGAGAAAATATATTCAGCCCCTGGGATACTTTAGTGTGAAAAGCAGACTGAAGGGTGGAGTGTGCAGGACTGCCCTAGGTGTGGAGAAGTGACTTCTTTCCTTTTGCTTCTCTGCTCCAGGCCTCCCATTATCTCTGAGGATGCATAGAAATGCTCCAAAGGAGACCCAGGAAACTATCTCGGCCACAGAGGTTACTGCCTAGAGAGGCCAGGTAAGGATGTTCTGACCTGTTCACTCTTTGCTCTACAGTTATTGTTTGATCTTTGTTTTCCAAGTAAAGTGCGGTTGTTTTGTAATTTAAAAAAGAAATGGAAACAGGAGAAATATAGAAGGAAAGAAAGAAAAAAAGATGGAGGAAGTGAAGGAAAGGAGGCTATCTGGTTCGTGCCTTGACTTAAGCATCCTGACTCCCTTAATGTTTGCTAATACTTGTTTTTAAAGACCAAATAGTAGATTCCAGAACACCCCATGTTACCTAGTTTTAATACCTCTATCATTTTACCTCAAGGTTCTATCAAGCTTCAAGACTGGATCTTTTAAAAAATGTATATATTAGTTTTTGAAGTTATAATATAATTCCTCCATTTTCTCTTCCCTTTCTCACTCCATGCATGTCCCTTGTTCTTTTTAAAATTTATGACTTGTTTTCTTTAATTGAACGAACACACACACACATACATGCAAGCACAAGGCCACACTCATGCCTTTTCATCAGGCTTTATTTGAGTTTCTTTCTTTCTTTTTTTTTCCTTTGAGACAGGGTTTCTCTGTGTAGCCTTGGCTGTCCTGGACTCACTTTGTAGACCAGGCTGGCCTCGAACTCACAGCGATCCGCCTGCCTCTGCTTCCCGAGTGCTAGGATTAAAGGCGTGCGCCACGACGCCCGGCTTGAGTTTCTTTCTACGACAGCTCTGAAGCTGTTGGTTTAGTTGAGATTGCTTGCACCTTTCCAACTGGCTGAGGTCCGGGTTTCAGTGTGGGAGCGTGACATGCGCACGCCAGGATGCGAGGGTGGTGCAGGTCATATCTGCAGATGTCCTTCGTCCTCACTGGAAGCCTGTCCTAGAGGAAATGGGATTAAGCTCACCAGGGGGATTCGGAATAGGCAGGAGCAACTTCCTGACTGATGGTTTCCTCCCATAGAATCTTTAAAAATAGAGTAGCTTCCTATTTGTTGTTGTTGTTGTTTCTCTCTGTGTGTGTGTTTTTAATAGGATGAAAATACAATAGGATAGGTTTTTTTCACGACCCCTTTCTCCGTGACTTTATAAGCTTGTGTTGCTAAGAAAAGACAGTTTATTCTATATTCAAGTTAGAGACATTCCCCCCCCCCCCGCCCCAATGCTTTAGAAGTCAGCAATATCTTCTCTCTCTCTCCCCTTCTCTCTCTCTCTCTCTCTCTCTCTCTCTCTCTCTCTCTCTCTCTCTCTCCAGGGTTTCTTTGTGTCACTCTGGCTGTCCTGGACTCGCTTTGTAGATCAGGCTGGCCTTGAACTCACAGAGATCCTCCTGCCTCTGCCTGCCGACTGCTGGGATTAAAGGTGCGTGCCACCATGCCTTTAAGGACCCAAAAGTGCTTCAGCAAACTAAAGGAATAACAGGAAATATGTACACTTAGGATACGTCTGTTTGATTTAAAAATGTTTTATGGAACAATAAACTATTGACCACAAATAATATTATTTTCTCATCATTTGCTATTTGAGACAAACCCTGAAGGGCCCATAACTGAATCTGAAATGCAAGTCTTTACATTGTGTAGAGGATTGACGATCTATGACGCTGGTAATGAAAATAAATATGAAGTACCACTGCCATCTAGTGGCAATTTTGTGTCACTGCCACCATTTGATACTGCCCTGAACTCAGTAAATAGTTAAATTGCTAGCTGCCCTGGAGGGGGACGGACCTGAGGCTCAGTTCATGCTTCCTTATTTAAGAGCCAATCAGAGGTTACCAATGAGAGCCAATCAGAGGTTATCAAACAGAAGCTAGTGTTTAAAATTATTCTTTCACTTTTGTTTCATAACTGAATTTCATTTTGGTGACAGAATGTGACCTGGTGAGAAATTGCTTTAGGCTTTATTGAGATTTCCTTTCAGAGTTAACATGTAGTTTCTTTGCTATAGTTTTTGTGAGCTTTTGGTAAACACATACTGTTTTTCTTTTTTCTATTCGTGTGTGTAACTTTCCATTTAACATTGTAAGTTTAAATATTATTTGGGTTGCTCCACCTTTTTATAAGCTACGTATATTCCTGACATCCTTTTTTTCCTACATAGATGACATACACTCTTTTTCTCCGACTTTTGATTTGTAGCTTTCTCATTGCACTGCCATTTTGGCCACTGTATTTATGCTGTAACTCATTCCTGACCATGCCTACCTTGAGGTCTCCTTTATCCAGTACTAATTTCCCTAAAATAGTCTCAGGAAGGAATTTGTCTGGTCTTCTGTCTCATATGCATGTGTGCACACACACATGTGAAGACAGAGTCCTCCACTGAAGCTGTGGGTTGCCGTTTTAGCTAGACTAGCTGGCTAGCGAGCCCTTGGGATCCTCATGTGTCTTCCCCTCTTGGAGCTGGCAATCACAAAGCACCATGGATTTAATGCTAAATCCATACCTGTTCTAAAAATCATTCTGTGTTCTCTGGTCAGAAACTGTATCACAACAGTTGTGTTGTTTTGCTGATGAAAATACTTAGCAGATAGGATAGCACCTGTATTAATGTTCTGTTTTGATGCTCATGTTGCCTCAGGCACATTTGGTTGATTATTTTTAGTTCCACAAAGTAGTTTTCCACATATATGTATTATATACACATGTATATATATTAATATACATTAAAGAATTAGGTTTTATTTATATATATATTAATATGGTATGCATAATATATCATACAAATACTTTTCAGTAAATATACTTTTTATTATATATACACATATATTTTGTATATACATATATGTAGGCTTTGAACTTTTTCAAACCTACTTTATTTGAGGTTCTTTAATGCTTATACCTCCCTTCCAACCCACCTACCCTAGATAGGAGAGAAAAAAGGCTAATGGGAATGGGAGAAGTAGACCTGTTTAGGCTCAGTTCCTTGGATCTGCCCCACTCTTCACTGTCAGGATTCCAGAAGACCAAATAAACCACACACCAGCAATTCAGCAAAGGTAGCAGCAACCACAGCAGTCAGAATCTGGAGCAGCAGCCAGAACCTGGAGCCTCGAAGTGTTCTCTGGAGCCTTTCTTTCTAGGGGCATCTCAAAACAGAGAGAAGAACAGGCAAATGACAGGAAGTGATGCCAAAACCTCTGGTGATGTCAAGTCTCTGGTTTGAGGCTCGTATTGATGTCTCCTTCCGGAGTCCATTCTAGAATGTTTATAAGTTGAGTTGACAAAGACATTCCCCCCTTCAAGAGACAGTCCTCTTCTAGCAGACAAACACCCCGTGTCCTCTCACAAGTCTGTTTTACACCCCACATTTGTGATCAAACAAAAACATGCTTAGATCCACTACACACATGCACACATATATGTATATATTTATATATTAATAAATCATTGGTTTTATTTATATGTCTCTGTGTGCATTTGCCACGTGTGTGCAGATGTACATGGACACCAGAGGAGGGTAAGGGTGATTGCGAGCCACGCATGTCGGGGCTAAGAAACTGAACTCAAATTCTCTGGAAGAGCAGCCAACGTTTTCAACTGCTGAGCCGTTTTTCAGGCCTTCACATTATACTTTTTGAGTGCGTGACATCCACTCCTCCCATCAATACTCAGTTCTTATCTCAAGTGAGGTTAGACTGTCCTTCCTTCTTCTGCAGGCCCACGTAGGAGAACCTCCCAAGTGACTTCTCATCTGTCTCCTAACAGCGTCTCGGGAAACAAGACACACACGCACTTAAGAATATGCTGTCTAAAAGTTTCAGTTTGGGTTGGAAGTGGCAAGTTACGCGAATTTTGTCTCATGAACATTAGTCGATTTGAAGATGTAGTGGGGTCAAATGTCAAGGCAGGGATGATGAGACCCAAAGTCCCGAATGTTCAAGTATCTTTTTTTTTTTCTTTTTTGGTTTTTTTTCAAGACAGGGTCTCTCTGTGTAGCCTTGGCTGTCCTGGACTCACTTTGTAGACCAGGCTGGCCTCGAACTCACAGCGATCCACCTGCCTCTGCCTCCCGAGTGCTGGGATTAAAGGCGTGTGCCACCACGCCCGGCGAATGTTCAAGTATCTTATTGACCAGAGCCATGAAATTGTCTTCATGAACATTGACTAGATATTACAAATTGGAAACATGCCTGGTTGAAGTATATGTGGGGTACCATTAGGATACCCATGCCATTGGTGCCAGGAAGACAGGAGCCGCCCGGCCAGTCTGCCTCTGCAGCTGAATGTAGCTGGAGCTCCTAAGGACTCCTGTTTGCCTGGGTGATGGATGGACATACCTTGTGATGTTTTGTCAATGATTTGAGCTCATGATAAGTAATACTGTTAAAACTTAAAGTAACTATCACCTGACCTGAAGTGCTCTGAAGAAAGCGCCTATTGCCCCTGGGATCAGTCGTTATGTTAATGCTACAGTTTGCAACAAAGATCAACTCACTAAAAGAACAAGTTAATGTCATAAAATTCCTGTCAATGATTGATATAATTAGGATTATTTTTTGCTTTATTACCAGCAAATATTCAGAAACAACATTACCTGCAAAAGCATTTCCTCATTCAGACAGCACAGCCATTTACTACTTTCGTTTTCGGGGCATGTACCACAGGCTAAGGGGAATAGAGGCACCTTGCTGAGCCCACAGAACCAGAAAGCACAGGGAGCTGCAGGGAAGCTTTGCCAATGGAAATTTTTAATAAAATGCTGCCATTTCACATTTAGGGACATTGTCACAAAACCATCAACTAGCCGTGTTAACTAACTCAGACCCGTGGACAAAGCAACCTGAAATTTAATTCACAAAGTCTTTGCTGGCATCACTGTCAAGCTTGTTAGCCAAATGAAAAAGTCTTGGAAAAGGGGCTTTATGTTTAAAATTCAAGTAAAATGTCAACACTTATTTCAAGGCATATTATAAACAGCAGCGAAGACATAACCTGGTGTCTTAGAAACAAACAAGGCAAGAAGGCAAGAGAAGCATCACATGATGCAGCCCTAACAAAAGCTGTCAGCCTTAAAGCCATAAAACAAAATAAAGCATAAAGCAGGACAATGACAATTTTTTTTGTTGAAAACAATATAGTAAGTATTGTTGTCAATTGTTACTTATCAATACATAAGTTATTAAGGCAATCGTTTTCTTTAACCAGTCAGTTCCCTCTCCCCAATGACTGACATAGAGAGATTATGATTTATTATTAAGCTGTAAGCACTATGCAGGGCAGGTTCTGAACTACTCTAATCCTAGTGCCTTTGAAACCCACATAAAAACCAATCACTTGTCACTCTAATGACTCCCAGGGCAGCTTCTGCTCCATCAGGCTGTTCCTACAGCCCCGTGCTCAGCCTCCCTCTCACAGGCTTCAGCATGTTTTTGTTTGTTTGTTTGTTTGTTTGTTTGTTTGTTTTTAGCCAATCAGGGATAATTGGGGGACATTGCTTATCATCACACGGTTACAGGAGATACTTCAACATTCCGAACAGTGCTGATGGCAGGGCAGTAACCAGATCTCAAGGCCCTGATATTAGCATTTGAAAGCACAGTTGGGCCTTTCTCTAACAATCTTTACTTACCACGAAACAGCAAAATGTAAAATGTGCTTTGTGTGGAACTGGAGTTAAGTGAGGACTTGAGGTTTCAGTTGACAAAAGGTGTGAAGAGCTGGAGAGATGGCAGGGTAGTAAAGAGTTTGTATCGATCTTGCAGAGAACCTGGGTTAGGCTCCCAGCTCACAGGTTGGGCGGTTTACAGGCATGTGTAGCTCCAGGTCCAGGATTCAGATGCCTCTGGCCTCCAAAGACACCGGCACTCATGAGCTCTTGCCCCTGTTCCCACATACACATAATTAAAGATAATGTGCATCGAAGGCTCGGTTAGCTTCTGGAAGCCTGTAAAACTCAGAGTAGCCTCAGTACTTTTAGTGGGCATCATAATCAAATGTCTCCTATTTATTAGAAAATATTTACTTATTATAAATACATTAAAACATATTCCAGGGGAAGTAAACACGATTCACATTTTATAAAGTGACAGTATCTTATGTCTTATAAAATTGCTACATTTCATGTGGCATAATAAGATATGAGAATAAGGGTTGTAGATTATAGATCATTGAGTATTAAAGAAGAAACCAATATGTCAAACTAGTCATATATTTGACAACCCTGAAGTTTTCACATGTAGGGTAAGGCCATAATAATAGGCAGAGCCATATTTTTTAGCAGTCAGTATAGTGTGTGTGTGTGTGTGTGTGTGTGTGTGTGTGTGTGTGTGTATGTGTGTGTGATTTTGGGGCTGATGCTGAGTGCCATCCTGGGTTGGCTGAGGACTCCACTTTGTCCCACTCTGAAGTGCAGGCTGACCTGCATCTGGGGTGTTGCCAGTTATCATGAAGGGGAAAGATCCCTGGAAGTATTTGTCCTGAGAGTTCAGAGCTCTGCATATTGTGAGGTGGAGACTGTTTGTCAAATGGGAGGAGGCAGGGAACAAACCTTGTGAGCCTTAGAGCGAACAGTGGGTGTGTTTCCACGGATCGCTTTCAGGAATGAGTAGATAGAAAAGATGAAGGTTCAAAGTTGCATTTTTTCTTTCCCTTTGTGCCTTCATGCGCCTTAGAAGGCCTTGGCACATCCTTGTAGAACATGAACTACATCCTGGAGAGCCACACTCAAGGCAATGAGTGAGGATGAACAACTGCCGGCCTACAACGCCTGTTCCTTCACCCCGAGGATGAGTGCTGACTGCTTGCCTGGGTCTTTATCCCAGGTTTTCTTCCCGTGGTCCACGCTCTGCTGTTTTGTAGCTTTGAAAAATCTTCACTTGTGAAAGTATTTTCTTCCAATTTACTGGGTGTACCTTATGTATCTGTGACATTCAAATTTGTCTTTTCTCCTTGGCTACTGAGTTTCACCATCTTTTCATATATTGACTGGTTATTCGGGTCCCCTTGTCATAAACTGTGCTTATTTCTTTTGCATTTCTCTACTATTTTTTGTCCTTTCTTTACCATCATATTAAAATACTTTTGTGTGTCACACAACTCATCTTTGTTACTTTGTTACAAGATATTTTCTTAAACCTTTTCTTTACTGTCCTTATTTATGGCACATATATCTCAAGCTTATAATAGACTCAGAACTGCGCAGAACTGGTGGTTGCCAAGCTCAGACCTTCAGTCTAGACTTTCCCCACCAAGCCCTGTAGTCCTTTATCCTTCTGCAAACTCAGCACCCTCACACGTCTTCTCACCACAATTACAGTACATACTCTCCCCTTCACCTCACGCCCATCTGTAGTCTCGCACCTCAGTTGTGAGCAGCCACCTCAGGCATGGTGTTTGGAGCAGAACAGGCTACATTTGTAGAAAAGGTAAGGTGGTGGGGACTCAAATCCACAGGACCTTCAGCGACACCGCAAGGACTGTCGTCTTACTCTAAGACAGCTGTAAAGCCAGGGACAGCTTTTGAGCATGAGGATTGCAGACTGACTTTTGTTCTCACAAACCACCTGGAATATAATCAGGAAAACAGGCAAAAATGAACTAAGAATGGAAGCAACCCTTCTTGTGAGGAGCAGCTGAGGCGTGGACCGTGCTCGCAGCTTGTTCCTAATCGGCTTTGTCATCTTCGTCAGAAAACAAGAATCCGCGTGTGATGTTGACTTTGAACGTCAACTTGACTGGGCTGAGAACCACAGAGGGCGTTAAGGAGGGAGGCATTCCTTTGGGCGTGTCTGTGAAGACTTCTCCACAGAAGATTAAATGAGGGGTGAAGATCTGCCCTAATGTGGGCAGCACCCCTAGACTGAGCATGAACAGAGAGGAGAGAAACGATTTTCCTTTCCTTTCTTCCTAATCTTTCCAGGTGTGAGAAAATTCCTGTAGCCACTGGCAAATGGTGCTCCTATGTCCATGCTGAACGAAAACAGAAAATGAGGACATGACTGCTTCTACGTGGACGTGAAGGTTTATTGTAGATACGAGGGAGAGCATAGCCAGAGGCATCTGGAAGGGCCCAGACTGAACTGGGCCACGAGAGGAGATGGGGGGGGGGGGGACGGGGCAAGAGAGGAGAAAAGAGGAGTCAGCAACCAAGAGTCCCAGTAGCCGAGTGGCTGGGTGATATACGGAAGAGAAGCTGAGGGAAGAGAATTGAAACTCAGAGGTTGGAGAAATTTAGCGTAGCGGGTGGGGCAGGGGTGAGGCGTGCTGGGCAACCAGTGTAACTGGTACTGGTGACCAGTGTCTGCTTTGATATATTGAATAGGCACCTCAGTTAGTCATTTGTCCTGTTTTGTTTGTTTTTGAGATTTAATGTACATGCCTTCCCCACTAAGGGATTCTTTTCCTAAAGTCAGAGCATGAACCAGAATGACTCTTTCCCCTCCGTGAGCTGCGTCCTGTCAGGCATTTGTCACAACAAGACAAGGGACTACCACACTTTAATATAGGCAAGGGTCTGACGGCCTGTTGAAGCTGACCCATTGCTCCATTTTTTTCAGCCTGGCCCTCCAGAAAACACGGAGACCCTGATAGATGGTGTAACAGGGAGAATGTTGGGGCTCAACACCCTGGAAAAGAAAATACTGCGTCTGGGGGAATGAGGTGAAGCCGGGCTGAATTTCAGGGTCAGCAATGCCTCAGCTGACTAGACAGGAATTTCTAGTCCAGGATGATTCTTCAGAGTTGTTCCAAGTTGGTTTCAGTTCCCACTGGGAGTTTGAACACCACACCTTAGCATCAACTATAGCCCACCATGAGCTACTTAGAAAAATACACATGAACACACATACGTGGGGGGCTAGTTCTCTGAAGGTAGTAAGGAAAAGGGGCCCATGGTGAAGACTTCAAGCTGTTGACACATTTTGCCATGAGAATATTGGCTGGGCTTAGAAGGAAGAGTAAAGGCTCAAATGGCAAAGTCTCTTACAGCAGGGAAGGTGAGTAAGAGGGCTTGTGGTACTGAATGAGACAGCAAAGCAGAACTGATAAGAGACAGCCAATCAGGCACTGGGGAGGAAGGTCATGTCAGCAGGCTGGCTGGCTGGCTGGCTTCCATGAACTACTCTTGGGGAATGTATGCTAGATAAGTTGCTCTTTTGCCTATCTTTGTAACACAGCTACTTGTAACAGACTGTACTGTAAATAAATACAGCTACTAACAAAAAGTTTCCACCTAGGGTTCCATCTTATTTGCAAGAAACTAAAAGCAAGGTAGCCAAGAAATATTGCAGGTTGTGGTGGGCATAGAATTAACTCTATGCCACTTTAAATAACACACCAATAATCTAATTCCAAATGCCAACCATTGGTATTTTGGGGAGCTGAGCAGTAGCCCATTCATAAGAGCAGAACCCTATGACCTGAATATTTCCATCAGACCTTACTTCCCAATATTACTGAATTGGGGATCAGTTTCCCAACACAGGGACTCTAGTAGATAAGCCTAAATCATAACAAGGTCCAGTTGACAATCAATGTGGTAGTTTGACTGGGAAATGTTTCCCATGGGTCATGTATTTGAACTCTTGGTCCCCAGCGGGTGGCATGATTTGTGTAGGTTGTGAAATGAGTTATGAGGTGGAGCCTTGCTGGAGGGAGTCCATCATTGAGGCTGAGTTCTGAAGGCTATGGCCTCACCACACTCCCTGTGGTGCTCCTCTTCTTTGCTTTCCTGTGTACAGATAAACTATGATCTTTCTGTTTCCTGCTCCTGGTCCTGCTCCTGCCCTCATGTCATCCCTGCCACTATTGTCGCCTCTGGAACCATAGCCAACACAGACCCTTTCCTCCCTAAGTTGCTTTTGTTCATGATGTTTTACTGCAGTAACAGAAAAGTAACTGATCTAGAAGTTGGTACCAAGAGAGAGTGGGGTTGTTTTTGTGAAGACACTATTATTTTTCTTGGAGTGATATGGAAGACTGTTGAATTGGGGAAACTGTTGAATTACTTAAACAGGTCTTAACGCACCCTTTTAGTAGAAATGGTGGGAGACATCAGCGCTGTGAGTAATGTGGACATAAGACGCCTGTCTATGGGACTTCAAAAGACAACAGGAACTCTATTGATGACTGGCTTAGAGGACACTAAAGTTATTTTGTCAAATAATCGGTCTACCTTCTGCCCAAATTCTGATAAGTTGCCTGAAGCTAAATTAAAAAGTAATTGACTAATTTTTTTTTCAGCCAATTTCAAGATAGAATAATTTTGAGTCATTGGCAAGGTTATTACTGATTACTCTTACTTGATTCTGCAATGAGAAAAAAACAACAGCACAAAGAATAAAACAAATGAAAAAACGTGCAGCTTAGGGGTGAAAGAACACTAAGAAGTTTACAGAAAAGCCATGGGGTGAAAAGGAGGCTGAGATTATTAAGGAGACAAATATTATTAAAGAGAAGCCTCCCACCTCTGTACTGCAGACATTGGTAAGGAGCCCTCAGAGCAAGACTCCACCCAACAAACCCCCCAACTTAGAAAGAGATCTTGAGGGGTTTCCTGCTCTTACAAAGCAGCAGCATAAAGAAGCTGCTGCAATTGTGGTCCAAGTAGGCAGCTGGACTTTTTAGTGGAACTCACATGGCACTGAGTTTGGAGACAAGAAAGATGCAAGAAAGAGGGTGACATGAGAAAAGCCAGCTGACTCTTGCACATTTTGTGGGCTTACATGGAGATCGAATTAGAACGGCCTCTACAGGCTCCATGCTTACCTTCCAGTTGGTGAACTGTTTGGAAAGATTAGAAGGTGTGCCCTAGTTAGAGTGGGTGTGTCCCTGTTGGAGTGGGTGTGCCCTAGTTAGAGTGGGTGTGTCCTTGTTGGAGGGAGTGAGTAGCTAGGGGTGGGGTTTGAGATTTTAACAGCCCATGCCAGACCTATTCTGTCTCTCTCTGACTCTCTGTCTGTCTCTGTCTCTGTCTCCGTCTCTGTCTCTCCCTCCCCCCCCCCCACTATGGATTAGTATGTAGTGCTCAGCCCTTGCTCCATCACCTGCCTGTGTACAGCCATGCTCCTGCTATGGTAATCATGGTCTAACTATATGAAACTGTAAACAAGCCCCTAATTAAATTATTTATTTTATTAGAGTTACTTTGGTCATGGTGTCTCTTCACAGCAACAGAACAGCGACTGACAGGTTATATTATAGGAAAGCAACCCTAAGATCAGGGAATCTAAACTTTCACAGTGGATTCCTTCATAAGCTTCCTGAAAGGGACACTGCATGTTTCGAATCTGCTCACTGTGTAGTTTTGAAAAGTACTCTCAAAGAGCTCATGGCTTTGTCCCTAGTGTAGCAGTGTTCAGAGATGGGGCCTTTAAGAAGTGTCTGGATTGTGAAGGGTATGGCCTCATGAATGAATTCATCCATTCATCCACATGTTAGTGGGTGACTGGGAGGTGGTAGGAACTTTAAAAGGTGGCACCTACGTGGAGGAAGTAAGTCACTGGAGATGTGCCCTTCATTCTTTTCATGTACATGGGCATTCCTCTTGCTTTCCTGCTGTCGTAAGATGAGTATCTCTTTCTGCTGTGCATTCCATCATGATGAACTGCCTCCCTGAGCCTAGGGCGCCAGAGCAAATAACTAAAGATGCAAACCTATGAAATGATAGCTACTGTTCAAAGGAAACCAAACCAAAACCAACCAACCAACAAACAAACCAGCTACCCTCTAAGTCACTTTTCTTCAGGTATTTGTCATAGTGATGATATACTTACCATGCACAGTATTATGTAAGTCATTATTATTTTACTATAAACAGTTAAAGGCATTTTAACATTGTCTGGTATTGACTACATTTTGTCCCTCTATAGATCTAAATTTCCATTTGATATTTTTTTTTTTTAGCTCCAACTCTCTCAGGTTTTTTTTTTTTTAATAGTCTTAGGGCTCATGACTGGATTATTTCAGACTTTATTTTTAGGAATGGCATGGTACTGATTTACTTTTGAGGAATATTATGTCTTTTACTAGCTATTGAATTCTTGATTGTTTTATCCAGTCATTGTTGAGATGACTGACTTCTGGCTTCTACTATTTTTGACGAGGTGTCATATATTATTCTTATTAATTCCATAAATAATTTTCATTCCTATGACTCCCTTCTAGATCTTTTATTTATCTTCTGTTTTCAGAAGTTTGACTGTGATGAGTTTTCTTAATTTTATTTCTGAGATTATAATTTAACAATATTTCTATCAGTATTTTTTCTTTAAAATAAATAATATTGTCTGACATATAGATAGCTTTTAGATTTAATGTAGGAAAACACATAAACGAGAGGGCAGAGTGACTTAGCAGAAGATGCAAGGTTTCATTCAGGAACAAGATCTCAGCAAAGCCAAGTAGTATGATTGTTGTATTCTATTTAACTTTTTCAAGCAAAATTTTCTTATCTTCATAATAAAGAAGAATATGTCTTCCTTGTGGTATTTAAAGTTATGAAATTAGGTACCAATATAGGACAGAAAGTAATTGGGCTTATAAGAAGTGATGTGGAAAAGAGAGTAACATGAAAGTGGATTCAGAACCAGTCAGACTAATGATATGTAGTGACTGTTGGAAATCAAGGTCTGAATGACATATTGAGTGTCATTAGCAAGTTAAATAGTGGGTTGCACTGGTTATAAAATGCCTCCTGAATTTTATTCTATATAGAAATAAATGAGAACAAAGTAAAAATTGGAGTAAATCCAGGAAAGAGGTCTAGAAGCCATCAAATGTCCCAAGAAGAAAAATTTCACACTTGGTGATAATGGATGATTTATGTGGGAAAGACAAAATGGATATATTACTGTCGGGTTGTATTTGAAGGACTGTTTTATCAGTACAGAGGAGAGTTGATGTTACTTTGAGAAGGGACAATTAGAAATAGTTGACATCATGCACATTTTAATCTTAATGTAGAGAACAATGGAAAGAGTCTTATGAGAAAAAAGCCTTTTTTTTTTTTTCCCCAGACATTCAGGTGGTTTGCTGAATGACCGGTTGCAGAGGAAATTACAGCAGAGCTTCTAAAGGCAAGAGAAATTGAGTCAAGTGACCTTGACATCCCGTTCCAATTCTAAGTGTCTGTGATTTTATGACTTACAGGTTGAAATCCACTAAATAATACCAGATGGTAACTGCTGAGGGCTGATGACTACTTAGCCTGGGAAGAGTCCCTAGAAGAGGATAAAAATAACTAGAAAAAGATGGACTCGGCTGGATATTTGGATTTATGAATAAAAGGAGGCATTCATGTTGATGAAGAAACAGATCATGAGAGTATCTGAGTATCTGTGCATAGTTAGAGGGTATGCTTTGAGGTACCCTGGAGTAGAATAACTAACCTAAGATTAGTCTAGGCTTTGGCCAGCTGTAGATCATGCTTGAAGTCCCACTGTTAGAGGTATTTTCCTAAATCTCACAGAGCTTTCATTCATCACGGTTACTATTGAAGTGAACTCAAGCAGTTGCTAAGAGGTTTTTACACAGTGGAATGAGACATATACTTTCTAAGAAAACTTGGGTGAATTGTGTGGGATAAAGCTCTACATACTTACTCTATTTCCACACTCTCTATAATTTGTTACCCAAAGAGTCCCTGAAACACCTTGCACTAAAATTTGGGTTTTTACAGGGCAAAGAGTGGAAAACTAGTCACAAAACCACATCCAACCTTCAGCTGAGGGTCTCACCTGAGGGAAAGGCAGGAGGAGAAGGGGGAAGGAGAAAAAGGTCTAGGAGAGCACATCTGACATCCTGTTTCAAGGCTGTGAGGCTCTAGAACCCCAAATATAGGGCAAGACTTTTCTTCACTTTGTGTTCTTCCTGAATTGGCCAACTCATCCCAAAGAAATCACATCCAGCCACTGGGTGCTTTGCACAAGAACAAATTATATGAATACTTTGGGTATCCTAGGAGGAAATAGATAGCACCACTCCCTATGGACTAAGCATTCAAACACATGAGTCTATGGGGCTAAACCTATTCAAACCACCACAAGGGAGTTTTGTCTAGGTGTTTCTGGTCTCTCCAGCATCATTTGCTAAAAAGGCTATAATCCCCCTCATTGAAGTGCTTTAGAAAATTGGTCACAAGTGAATTGAACTTAATAAGTTGGTCTGTTGAACCATTAGTGAATTTTCCACTTTTGCCACACAGAAACAATCTCTGAAGTGTATAAATCTGGAAATCAGGTAAGCTAATACCTACTTCTTTTCTTTTAAAAAACAATTCTTTCTTTGATTTCCCATGTCAATTTTATAATAGTTTTGTCATTACATATGAAGCAATTTGCTGAAAATTTAATATAAAATATAAAAGGTATCAGACAGCTGATATCTATATTTAATCTTGTGTTGTATGAGGTTGCCAAACTCTCTTTTACAAAGTAGGCTTTTGTATCTGGCATTTCCCTTTGTAGTTTCCTTAGAATTTCCTAAGTAGAAGAACATATCATTTGCAAATAGAAACATTTATTTTTTTATTTTCTATCTGCAGTCTTTTAATTTCCTTTTCTAGCTTCACTGCCTGGCTTGATTGTACAATATTGAGTGAATGGTGAGAAAAATTTTATTCCCTCACCTAACCTTAAGGGAGAGCATTTGACTTCTACTAAACAAAGTGCCAACGCAGGCTTTTATAGATGTTATTTGTTGAGGAAGGCTCCCTCAATTACTATTTTCTTGTGAGAGTTTATCCAAGTGGATGTTGAATTATCACATGCTTTTTCTCTATATGTTGAAATGATGATGTTGTTTTTTTAAATTAGCTTGTTAATATGAATCAGCTTTCCACCCTATATACAGACTCCACTTATTATGGCATGATATTTGTATGTGCATTTGCTTACATTTTGTTAAAGATCTCTGTACTTGTGTTTGTGAAGCATAATAAATAATATCCAGTTTGAAAAGGACACCATCTTGGTCTGAATTTTGGCATCAGAGTAATTTAGGTTCATGAATGGACTTACAGTAGTCCCTCCTCTTTTATTTTCTGCAAGCATTATATAGAAATTCTTGTTTAATTGTTTGATAAAGTAGAATTCTTATTTTCATTTTTCCTTTTGTTGAAAATAGATTCTTTTTTTCTTTAAAAAATTAAAATTTTTTTATTTATTCACTTTACATCCCCTTCCCTCCTCTCCTCCTAGTCCTACCATCTCTCTCTCTTTCCCCCTTCACCTTCCCCTATTACTCAGAAAAGGGGAGTGCTCCCTGCCCACCTGCTGTAACTCATCAAGTTGCATCAGGACTGAGCTCATCCTCTTCCCTTGTGGCCTGGGAGACAGTCCCACCCAGCGAGACTGATCAAAAAAGCAGGCAATGGAGTACTTGTCAGAGACAACACCCACCCCCGGCTCCCCTTACTAGGGGACCCACATGAAGTCTGAGCTGCCCATCTGTTACATCTGTGTAGGGGGCCGAGGTCTAGTCCAGCAGTGTCAGCTATGGGTTCCATCTTTTGGAGTGGGCCTTAGGTCAAATCAGATATTGACTGAGTACTCCCGCAAGTTCTGTTCCCCATTGTGCTAGCATATCTTGCAGGCAGGGCAGATTGGAGGCCAAAGGTTTTATGGATAAGTTGGTGTTTACATTTCTCTTTGGGCAGCCTGCCGAGTACCATCCTGCAACAAAGACAATAGACCATAAGGGCAAAGGCTCCATGTAGGCACCGGCTTGACGTCTCCATGTTAAACAAGTGTGGTGGGTGTTGTCTTCAGCTATAGGGCCCTCCTGTCAGTTTGTAGAGAGCAACACATTGTCTTAGCAACCAGCCTAGGTTGCTTGGAGATTTCCATGGGACTCTGTTGAAGTGTTTTTTAAAAAATGTGCTTGTTTATCCCAGCTTATTTCTTAGCCTGACTATCACACAAATAATCGAGACTCTTATATATGTTTAAGACTAAGCTTAAGAACAATAATCTTGCACAGTTTAAGTCTGTTCTTAACCCTCTGTGCTATCCTGTCTTACTGCCAGCAAACATCCCAGCGATCCTGGCACTTTGTAGCTTTTCTTGGCTCCAGCTCCTTCTTCCTGATCTTCCTTGGACCTCTACCCATGGCTCAATCCCCTGCTTCTTCTCCTAACTCATCCTCCACTGGATGGCAGGAAGTCCAGCTCTAGTCTCTCCCTTGCTCATTGATTGGCTGTAAGCTGCTTTATTGACATACCAGGGAGACAATTGGGGAGCAGAGTTTATACAACACTTAGACAATCAGAATTTAAACTAAACAATAACTTTATGCCTACAGGACCCCCTTGGCCAAAAAATTCAACTGAATGCAACCTGGTGCCAGTATTGAAAGCCTCATTTGTTGACAAGGGCTGGCCAGTTGGGATTCTGTATCCCCTCTTGTAAGGAGAGCTCATTAGGCTCACCTTCCTATGTTTTAGGGAGTTTCCACTGTACTGTGTACATACCATCCCTCAGTTCCAGGTGTGTCTTTCCACATTCCCTCCCTCAGCCCTATCTCCCCACTCTCTCTCCACCTGATTCTCCCATTTCTATCTCCATTTCCCCCTACTCATACATAAAATCAATTTTACTTCCCCCTCCCAGGGAGACCCATGTGCCCTCTCCATCTCCAGTCCCTTTCTCTCTATCTAAACTTTCTTGGCCTACAGATTTTAGGTTAGGTATCATTTCTTTAATTGCTAATATCACCATATAAGTGAACACATATCATATTTATTTTTCTGAGTCTGGGTTACCTCACTCAGGATTATTTTTTTTCTAATTCCATCTATTTGTCTGAAAATTTCATGATATCATTTTTAAAGAAGTAGAGTGATGTTCAGTTGTGTAAATGTATCACAATTTCTTTATCTATTCTTCTGTTGAGGGTCATATGGATTGTTCCCAATTTCTAGCTATTATGAATAGAGCAGCAATGAACATAGTTGAGCATGTCCTTATGGTAGGATGAAGCAATAAGGCATATGCCCAAGTGATATAGCTGGATCCTGAGGTATATTGATTCTCAAATTTCTGAGTAACTGCCATTGGTTTCCATAATGGCTGTACAAGTTTGCAATCCCACCAGCAATGGAATAGTGTTCCCTTTGTTCCACATGCTTACAGTATGAGCTCTCACTTTCCGTTATTAATCTTTGCTATTTTGATAGTTGTAACATAAAATCTCAACGTCATTTTGATTTGCATTTCCTCAATGGCTAAGGGTGTTGTACATTTCTTTAAGTGTTTTTCATCCCTTTGAGATGTCTCTACTGAGAATTCTCTGTTTAGATCCCATTTTTAATTGGGTTATTTGGGTTGTTGATGTCTAGTTCTATATATATTTTTGATGCTCGTCCTCTACTGGATGTTGAGCTGGTAAAAATCTTTTCCAATTCTTTAGGTTTTTATTTGTCCAAATGATGGTGTCCTTTACCTTACAGAAGCTTTTCAGTTTCATGAGGTGCCATTTATTAATTGTTGACTGATCTTAGGGCCTGTGTTCTTGGTGTTCTGTTCAAGAAATTGTCTCCTGTACCAAAGCTATTTCTCACTTTCTGTTCTTTGATTCATTTGGACTTTAGGTTTGTACAGGCTGATAAATATGAATCTATTTGCATTCATCTACATGAAGAGATCCAGTTTGACAAGCACCATTTGTTGTAGCTGTTGTCCTTTTCCAGTGTGTATTTATGGCTTCTTGATAAAAAATCAGGTGTCCAGGGATTCCAAAATGGCAGTGCCTAGTGTGTACCATGTCTAGAAAGCAGAGAATCAGAGAGTGCAAAATGGACTGAAGGGCACAACACAGGAGCACCAGCCTGCCCACCCGCTTCATGGTTGGACATAACCAGAGTTTGGGAGCACAAACTCCAAGCACCCTGCACTCCTCCAAACACTGGAGTGAGTTCAGGATCCCAGGGGAACAGAGGATCAGTGCAGCAAAACTTGAGACCCTCAACAACAGCATCTGGATCCAAGATACAGCTGTCTGGCCTCCAAGCCACAGTTCTACTCTGCTGCTGATCTCTCTGAGGAGACCAAGTAGTAAGAGGAGTCCTGATGAATCCTGGATCCTAGAGGGCCGACCTCAGAGGAATCTAAGTTCCAGGAGGGCAATGTCTGCTAAGCCAGTAAACCAAGGAACTGCCTTCTGAACGGGCACCTCCCTCCTTGACTGCCAGCTTAGAAAACCTGAGCCCTAAGCATATGACAAAAGGAAAGGGTAAGAACACAACTAACAAAAATCAAGACAGAATGGCTACACCAGAAATTCCAAACAACAATGGATACTCTGATGCAGCTTATTCTCAGGAAAATGACCTTAGAGCTGTGATTGTGTAGTTATTTGAGAAACATAAAGAGGAAATGAATAAATCCTTTCAAGAATTACAGCAAAATACAAGCAAATGAGTAGAGGCCATCAAGGACAAACAGGAAACCATAATCAAACAGATGAACAAAATTATTAAAGCTGTTTAAGACATGAAAATGGAATTAGAATCAATAAAAAAAACACAAACCAAACCAAACCAAACCAACCAACCAACCAACCAACCAAACAAACAAGATGGGAAATGGAAAACTTAGAGATGAGATCAGGACTCATAGAGGTAAGTGTCACCAACAGAATTTGAGAAATGGAGGAGAGAATCTGAGGGGCTGAAGATACAACTGAGGACATTGCTACATCTCTCAAAGAAAATATTAAAACATAAAAATTCATGACTCAAAACACCCAAGAAATCAAGGACACCATGGAAAGAGATAATCTCAGAATAATAGAGATAGATAAAAAAGAAGATCCCAGATTCTATGGACCAGAAAATATTTTCAAGAAAATCATAGAAGAAAATTCCCTCAACCTAAAGAAAGAGATGCCTTTGAACATACCAGAGGCCTACAGAACACCAAATAGACTAGAATAGAAAATAAATTCTTCCTGCCACATAATAATCAAAACACTAAATTTACGGAACAAAGAAAGAATATTGAAAGCAGCAAGGGAAAACAGCCAAGTTACAGGTAAAGGCAGACTCCTAAGAATCATACTTGACTTCTCAATAGAGACCACGAAAGCCAGAAGGTCCTGGTCTGATGTCGTGCACATACCCAGAGACTACGGATGTCAACCTAGACTACTATATCCAGCAAAATTTTTCATCACCATAGATGGAGAAAACAAGATACTCCATGACAAAACCAAATTCAAACAGTATCTATGCACCAACCCAGACCTACAGAAGATAATAAAAGGAAAAATCCAACCCAATGGGATCAACTACACCCAAGAAAATACAGGATATAGATAATTTCACAACAGCAAAACAGGCACAGCCACATACTATCACCACTAACTCTACAATAAAAGGAACAAAAAAATCATTGGTCACTAATATTTCTCAACATCAATGGCGTCACATCCCCAATAAAATGACACAGACTATCTGAATGGCTGTGGAAACAAATTCAACATTGTGCTGCATTCATGAAACACACCTTAGCAACAAAGGTAGACATAAACTGAGCGTAAAGGACTGGAAAAATGTTTTCCAAGCAAACGGACCCAAGGAACAAGCTGGAGTAGCCATTCTAATATCTAATAAAATAGGCTTTCAAGTAGAATTAATCAAGAAAGATGGAGAAGGACACTTTGTTCTCATCAAAGGAAAAATCGACCAAGAGGACATCACAATCCTGAATATCTATTCTTCAAATACAAGGGACCCACATTTGTAAAAGAAACACTTTTAAATCTTAAGTCACACATTGATCCTAAGACATTAATACTGGGAGATCTCAACACCCAACTCTCACCAATGGACAGATCATTGAGGAAGAAACCAGAGAAATAATGAAGCTAACAGAGGTCATGAATCAAATGCATCTAAGAGACATCTACAGAACATTTCACCCAAACACAAAAGAATACACCTTCTTCTCAGAACTTCACACAACCTTCTCCAAATTTATCATATAATTGGTCACAAAGCAAGCCTCAACAAATATAAGAAGATTGAAATAACCCCCTGCATTTTATCAGACCACCATGGACTAAAGCTGTACTTCAACAACAAAATAACAAAAAGCGGACATACACATGAAACTGAACAGTGTTCTATTCAATGACAACTGGGTCAGGGATGAAATAAAGAAAGAAATCAAAGACTTCCTAGAATTTAATGAAAACAAAACCATAATATATCTAAACTTTTGGGAGGTGATGAAAGCAGTGTTAAGAGGAAAATTCATATCACTAAGTGCCTTCATAAGGAAATTGGAGCAACTTAAGCAACTTAATGGAACACTTGAAAGCCCTAGAAAAAAAAAAAGAAGCAAACACACCCAAGAGGAGTAGAAGGCTGGAAATAATCAAACTCAGGGCTAAATCAATAAATTAGAACCAAAAAAAAAAAAAAAAAAAACAATTCAAAGAATTAACAAACCCAAGAGCTGGTTCTTTGAGAAATTGAACAAGATATACAAACCCTTAGCCAAACTAACTAAAAGGTAAAGGGAAAGTATCCAAAACTACAAAGTCAGAAACAAAAAGGGAGACATAATGACAGATACCAAGGAAATCAAAAGAATCACTAGGTCAATCATTATGGGCAATTTTGTTGATAAATTCCACTTACCAAATTTGAATCAAGTGGCTGAACATGCCGTTAATCTCAGCACTTGGGAGGCAGAGGAAGGTGAATAGCTGTGAGTTCAAGGCCAGCCTGGTCTACAAAGTGAGTCCAGGACAGCCAAGATAACACAGAGAAACCTTGTCTTGAAAAACAGAACAAAACAGAAAAGATCAGATAATCAACTTAAATAGTCCTATGTACCCAAAGGAAATAGAAGCAGTTAGCAAAAGACTCCCAACCAAAACAAACAAACAAACAAACAAACAAACAAAAAACCCCAAACAATACAAAACAAAACAAACAAACAAAAAAACCCTCAGGGCCAGGTGAATTCAGCACATAATTCTACCACACCTTCAAAGAAGAACAAATACCAATAGTCTTTAAACTATTCCACAAAATAGAAACAGAAGGATCACCACCATACTCATTCTATGTAGAAACAGTCACCTTAATACTTAAGCTCCACGAAGACCCAACAAAGAAGGAGAATTTCATACCAATTTCTCTTATGAACATTGATACAAAAATACTCAATAAAATCCTTGCAAACCGAATCCAAGAACACATAAAAAATCTCATCCACCATGACCAAGTAGGCTTTATCCCAGGCATGCAGTGGAGTGCGGGTGGGTGGGTGGGTGGGTTGTTCAATATATGGAAATCCGTTAATGTAATCAACCATATAAACAAATTGAAAGGAAAAAACCCCACATGATTATCTTCTTAGATGTCAAAAAATCATTCAACAATATCTAACACCCTTTCATGTTAAAAGTCTTAGAGAGAGATCAGGGATACAAAGCACATACTTAAACACAGTAGGGGCAATATACAGAAAGCCTATAGACAACACCAAACTAAATGGAGAGACACTTAAAAAAATTCCAGTGAAGTCAGGGACAAGACAGGCTGTCAACTCTCTTCATCTTTTTTCAATATAGTACTCAAAGTCCTACCTACAGCAATAAGACAACTAAAGGAGATCAAGGGGATAGAAATTGGAAAGAAAGATGTCAAAGTATCACTATTTGCAGATGTTATGATAGTATACATAAATTACCCCAAAAATTCTACCAAGGAACTCCTACAGCTGATAAACACCTTTTTTTAAAAATCTGCTTTGTGTCCCAGTGTGTGGTAAGTTTTGGAGAATGTTCTATGAGGCACAGAGAAGAATGTATATTATATTATGTTTAGGTGAAATGGTTTGTAAATATCTGTTAGTTCCATTTATAACATCTATTATCCCCAACATGTCTCTGCCTATGTTTTGTCTGGATGATGTGTCCATTGGTGAGAATGGGGTTTTGAAGTTTCTCACTATTAGTCTGTGAGGGTCAATATGTGATTAAGCTGTAGTAGTGTTTCTTCTACAAACTTGGTTGCCCATGTGATACATAGATGTTAAGAATTGCAACGTTCTCTTCATTGGATTTTTCCTTTGATCTGTTTGGAGTGCCCCTCTCTATTTGGTTAGCTTTTGTTTAAAGCTTGTTTTGTTAGATATTAAAGCGGCTTTCTTATTAGGTCCTTTTGCTTGGAATATCTTTTTTTACTCCTTTACCTTGATATGTCTATTCTTGATGTTGAAGTGTGTTGCTTGGTTATAGCAGAAGGATGAATCCGATTTTAACATCCATTCTGTTAGTCTGTGTCATTTTACTGGGGAATTGAGACCACTGATTTTGAGAGCTGTCTATGACCAGTGATTGTTGATTCCTGCTATTTTGCTGTTGCTGCTATTGTTTTTGTGGTGGTGGTGGTGGTGGTGGTAAGTATATGAGTGTGTGTGTGTGTGTGTGTGTGTGTGTGTGTGTGTGTGTGTGTGTGTCTGCTCGCGCTTGCACTTCTTTTGATTTTGTTGAGATTATTTGTTTCCTGCGTTTTATTGAGTTTAGTTAACCTCCTTAGGCTAGATTTTTCCTTCTAGAACTTTTTGAATGGCTGCATTTGTCGAAAGATATTATTTAAATTTGGCTTTACCATGAAATATCTTATTTTCTCCATCTATGGTGACTGAGAGTTTTGCTGGTTGTACTAGTCTTGGTTGACCTATGTGGTCTCTTAGAGTCTGCAGCACATCTTTTCAGGCCCTCCTGGCATTCAGAGTCTCCATTGAGAAGTCAAGCATAATCTCAATAGGTCTTCCTTTATATGTTACACGATCTTATTCCTTTGCAGTTACTAATATTCTTTTCTTGTTATGTACATTTAGTATTTTGATTATTATGTGTCAAGAAGACTTTTTTTTTGGTCCACTCTATTGAGTTTTCTGTATGATTCTTATGCCTTTATAGATATTTCCTTTTTATAGGTTAGAAATTTTTCTTCTATCATTTTGTTGAAAGTATTTTCTTTGATCTGGCCTTTACTGTCTCCTTCTTCTATTCCTATTATTCTTAGATTTGATCTTTTTATTGTGTCCCAGATTTCTTAGATGTTTTGTGTCAGGAACTTTTTAGATTTAATATTTTTGTGACCAGTACATCTATTTCCAATATTACATTTCCAACATATGGAATTCTCTCTTTCATCTCTTGTATTCTGTTGTTGATGTTTGCATCTGTAGTCTCTGTTCAGTTATCTAGATTTTCCATTCCTAGAATTCCCTCAGTGTGTGCTTTCTTTATTGATTCCACTTTCATTTTCAGGTCTTGAATAGTTTTATTAATTTCCTTCTACTGCTTGTTTGTGTTTTCCTGGATTTTCCTCTTTAAGGACCTCTATCATTTTTATATAGTTGGTTTTTCAGTCTTTTTCTTTGCTTTGGCTATTTAGGAATATTCAGGGCCTTCTGTGGTAGAATAGCTGGGCTTTATTGGAATCATACTGGCATGCATGTAATTGATTGTGTTTTTATGCTCACATCTAGGCTGAGTTTAGGGTGATTATAGGTCTAGGTGTTGATTTCTGGGTTAGCCTTTATTGGGTGGGTGTTTTGTTTCTTGGTTTCTGCTTCTTCTCTAGATTCTCAGAGAGTGGGGTGGCTGTGAGTTGCTTGGTAGGAAATTTTCTTTGGACCTGATAGTTGTGGCCACAGAAGTTTCTAGATAAAATGTATTTTTGGGTTTCAAAAGCTGACACTTAGGAATGGGCTTGGGCTAGGGTTCTGAAGCAATTCACAGGAGAGATGAAAGCAGCATGTTCAACCAGGTTCTAATTATTTCATCTCCTTGAAAATTGGGGGAGACAGTGAAGAAAGGTCACTCTGGAGGGTCTGCTATAGTGTTGGGGAAGAGACTGGCGAGTTGGATTTAGAGGAACAGAAGGATAGGAGAAGATCTACAGATAGCTTCCCTGCTTCCCTGGCAGGAGTGCTCTGTGAATTTGCTAGGAATGCCTATAGAAGTTGGGGGCTGGGATAAAGCAACAAGTGGAGAGAAAAAAATTAGGAGGGGAAGATCCTTGTGGGATCCACAGGAGATGTAGGTAGAGGGAGAAGGAAGGCTGCAGCAGGTGTTCTGTTGTGGAGGTAGGGATGAGACTTGGGGATTGGATTTGGAGGAGAGAAGGAAGTGATGAACGGCTTCAGTTAGTTTACCCATTTCCCTGGCATTCCAGTAGGGGATGGCTACTGCTGGCACTGGAGGCTGGGATATTAGGTTAAGTTGTAGGAAAGTCTTTGTGATTCTTCTGGGATGGAGTAAAAGAGGAAAGGGAGACAGCATCAGTGTGTATATATATATATATTTGGGGATGAGACTGAGGGCATTGGATCCAGTGGAGCAGAAGGAGATGTGTGGATTTGTTGCTGGCAGCTTATTTGTCGCCCCGGTAGGGGTGGCCTTTGGGCTTGCAGGAAGTGCTTGCTGGGGTTGCGTGCTGGGACAAAGCAAGTGTGTGAGTATGGGAAGGTTAGAAGGAGAAAATCTGAGGGATTCACAGGACATGGCAGCAGGGTTACAGTGAAGGTTGCTACCACAGATGTTCTGCTGAAGAGCTGGGGAGGAGAATAGGGAATTGATTAGAAAAAGCAGCTAGATTCTTTAGTTTTTTTTTTTTCCAGTGTGGAATTCCTAAGTAATGCTGTTTGAGACTGTTTGGGGGAGGTGTGTGTGTGTGTGTGTGTGTGTGTGTGTGTGTGTGTGTGTGTGTGTGTGTGAATGCATGTTCATGTATGCATATATGTGTATGCATGTGCTTGTGTGTGTATACATGTGGAGGTCAAAGGTCAAAGTTGGATGTATTTTGCAATCACTCACTACCTTATTTTTTTTGAGAGAGACTCTGTAACTGAACTGGGACCTCAAAAATTTAGTTATACTATCCAGTCATCAAACTACAGGCAGCATTCACCTGTCTCTACTCATGCTCAGCATAGATGAGGTAGCAGACACACCCCAAGTCATTGCCTGTTCATGGATCCTGAAGTGGGTCACTTGCATTTTTCTAGTAGTTTTAAATTTTCAGATGATTTGTATCTTTTCTTTTGCATGTGTGATGGTCATGTGGTTTTATTTCCTTCAGTTTGTTTACATGGTTGATTACATTGATGGATATCCATACATTGAACCCCCACCACCCCTGCATACCTGGGATGAAGCCTACTTGGTCATGTTAGATGAGATTTTGGATGTGTTCTTGGATTCTGTTTGCCAGTATTTTATTGAGCATTTTTTATCTATGGTCATAAAGGAAATTGGTCTGAAATTCTCTTTCTTTGTTGGGTCTTTGTGTGGTTTAGGTATTATGGTGACTGTGGCTTCATAGAATAAGTTTGGTAGTGATTCTTCTGTTTCTATTTTGTGGAATAGTTTGAGTTGTGTTGGTATTAGTTCTTCTTTGAAGGTCTGGTAGACTTTTGTGATGAATCCATCTGGCCCTGGGCTGTTTTTGGTTGGGAGGCTTTTGGTGACTGTTTCTATTTCCTTAGGGTATGTAGGACTATTTAATTTGTTTGCCTGATCTTGATTCAACTTTGCTAAGTGGAATTTAACAAGGAAATTGTCCATATCATTTAGATTTTCATGGCATATAGGCTTCTGAAGTAAGATCTAATGATTCTTCGGATTTCCTCAGTATCCATTGTTATGTCTCCCTTTTCATTTTTGATTTTGTTGATTTGATTACTCTCCCTTTGCCTTTTAGTTAGTTTGGCTAAAGGGTTGTGTATCTTGTTGATTTTCTCAAAGAACCAGCTCTTGGTTTCGTTGATTCTTTGAATTGTTTTCTTTGTTTCTAATTTATTGACTTTGGCCCTGGGTTTCATTATTTCTAGTTGTCTATTCCTCTTGGGTGTGTCTGTTTCTTTTTTTTTCTAGGGTTTTCGGGTATTCCATTAAGTTGCTTGTATTCGATATTTTTAATTTCTTTATGAAGGCACTAAGTCCTATGAACTTTCCTCTTAGCACTGCTTTCATCATGTCCCAAAGATTTGGATATATTGTGCCTTCATTTTCATTTACTTCTAGGAAGTCTTTGGTTCTTTCTTTCTTTCATCCCCGACGCAGTTGTCATTGAGTAAAACATTGTTCAGTTTCCATGTGCTTTTTGTTAATTCTATTGTTGTTGATGTTGAGCTTTACACCATGTGGTCTGATAAAATACAGGGGATTATTTCAATTTTTTGTATCTGTTGAGGTTTGCTTTGTGACCAATTATATGGTCAATTTTGGAGAAGTTTCCTTGTGGTGCGGAGAAGAAGGTATGTTCTTTTGTGTTGGGGTGAAGTGTTTTGTAGATGTCTGTTAGGTCCATTTGATTCATGACCTATGTTAGCTTGATTATTTATCTATTTAGTTTCTGCCTTGAAGATCTGTCCATTGGTGAGAATGGGGTGTTAAGGTCTCCTACTATTATTGTGTTGGAATTGATGTGTGATTTAAGCTTTTAAAAGTATTTCTTTTATGAATGCAGGTGTCCTAGTATTTGGGGCATAGATATTTAGATTATAATGTCTTCTTGGTTGATTTTCCTTTGATGAGAATAAAGTGTCCTTCTATATCTTTCTTGATTAATTTTAATTGAAAGTCTTCTTTATCAGATATTAGAATGCCTATTCCTGCTTCCTTCCTGGGTCCATTTGCTTGGAAAAATCTTTTTCAAGTCCTTTACTCTCAGGTAATGTCTATGTTTGTTGCTGAGGTATGTTTCTTGAATCCAAGAGAATATTGTATCTTGTTTCTGCATCCATTTTGTTAGTCTGTTTATTTTCCCTGGGGATTTGAGGCCATTGATGGTGAGAGATATTAGTGACCAATGGTTGTTGGATCCTTTTATTGTGGAGTTGGTGGTGATTGTGTGTGGCTGTGCCTGTTTTGGTTTTGCTGTTGTGAGATTATCTATATACTGTGTTTTCTTGGGTGTTTTTGACCTCATTGTGTTGGAGTTTTCCTTCTACTATTTTCTGTAGAGCTGAGTTGGTGTATAGATATTCTTTAAATTTGCTTTTGACATGTAATATCTTGTTTTCTCTATCTATTGTGATTGAAAAATTTTCTACATATAGTAGTCTGGGTTGGCCTCTGTAGTCTCTTAGTGTCTGGATGACCTCAATCTAAGCCCATCTGGCTTTCATGGTTCCTGTTGAAAAGTCAAGAGCAATTCTAATGGGTCTACTTGGCCATTTTCCCTTGATGCTTTTAATATCCTTTCTTTGTTCTGCAGATTTACTGCTTTTATTATTATATAGTGGGAGGAATTTCTTTTCTAGTCTAGCCTATTTGGTGTTCTGTAGGCCTCTTGTATGTTCAAGGGTATCTCTTTCTTTAAGTTGGGGAAAATATCTTCTATGATTTTCTTAAATACATTTTTGGTTCTTGGAACCGGGCATCTTCCTTTTCATCTACTCCTATAATCTTGAGGATATGCCTTCTCATGGTGTCCTTGATTTCTTGGATGTTTTGAGTCATGAACTTCTCTGTTTTAATATTTTCTTTAAGAGATGTACCAATTTATTCTATTGTATCTTCAGCCCCTGATATTCTTTCCTCCATGTGTTGAATTCTCTTGGTTATATTTATCTGTTAGATTCCTGATTTCTTCTCTAATTGTTCCATTTGGAGGGTTTTCTCAATTTGAGTTTTTTTTTTTTTTAAATGATTTTTGATTCTGTTTTCATGTGTTAAACAGCTTTACTCATTTCCTTCTCCTGTTTGATTGTGGTTTCTTGTTTCTCCTTGATGAGCTCTGTTTGTTTGTTTGTATTTTCCTATAATTCTTGGAAGGATCTCTTCATTTCCTCTTTATAATTCTCGAGTAACTGTATAAGCATAGCTTTAAGGTCATTTTCCTGAGATTCAGCTGCAGTAGTGTATCTGCTGTTGTCCGGGCTTTCTGGTGGAGCCCCGCTGTCCTGGTTTTGTTGTTTGTTTTCTTACTCTTTCTTTTTGGCATCTGCTGAGGGGCCTTGGGGTTTCTAAGATGGCAGTCACAGGTGTGAGTACATTTGGAAGGCAGCTGCTGCATTTACTGGATTGGTGGACACTGTCCTCCTGGAGCTGGATTTGTCTAAGCTCTGTCGCCCAGGATCTGGGTTTTAGTAGGGTTCCTCTCAATACTTGTTCTCCTCAGAGGAGTCAGCCACAGAGTAGAGCAGTGGCTTGGAGGCCAAATTGCTGTGTTGTTTCCACTGTGTTGATCCTTTGTTCTGCAGGCAGCCTACCCTGCTCCAGTACTCAGAAGAGTGGAGAGTGATTGGAGCTTGGGATTCCCAACCCTGGGGGATGTCCAACTGCAGTGGGCTTGGGGGCTTCTTCTTATCCTCCCCAATTGTCCAGTCTGAGAAGTCCCCAAGACTGTGATTTGGATTGGCAGCCTGTTCAGTCATGGGTATTGTTGAGCCTATGAACCTCTGTTCCCCAGGGTGCCTGCACTCCCTCCAGTATTTGGAGGAGTGCAAAGTGCTTGGGTTTTTTGACTCCCAAATGTGGGGGATGTGCAGCCATGGGGGGCAAGTGGGAGGTTTCTTCTGAACTTTCCCAGTTGTTCATTCTGGGAAGGCCCCAAGACTGTGTTTTGGATTAATAGCGTACCTGTTTTTTTGTGTTGTGCAGCTGCCACTGGTGCCAAGGAACCTCTTAGGGGGTCTGTGCTCTCTCCCTTACTCAGAAGAGTGCAGGGACAACTGGGAGTTGTCCGGCTGTGGTGAGGTGGGAGTTTGTTGCTCCTAGTTTGTTCCCTTTGGTTTGTTTCCCAGCATTTGCTCCTCTGCTCTCCAGACATGGTACATATCATGCGCCACCATCTTGTCTCTCCTTGATATCCTTGATTTTACTAGCTGATCAGTATTCCAGTGTGTAAGTGCACCACAGTTTCTTTATGCATTCTTCAATTGAGGGACATCTAGGCTGTTTCCACGTTCTCGGCTATTACAAATAAAGCTGTTAAGAACATAGTTGAGCAAGTGTCCTTGTGGTATGGTGGAGCATCTTTTGGGTATATGCCTAGGAATGGTATATCTGGATCTTGATGTACAGATCAATTCATAATTTTCAGAGAAATTGTCACATTGATTTCTATACAAGTTTTTGTATTGTCATTTTAAAATTTAACTTTACCAGTTTTTTGGCTGTTCTTTGAAAAACAAACAAAGAGAAAATCAGCCCATCTTGGGGTAGTTTTTTTTTCTTTCTGAATTTATCTAGTTGAGTTACCCTTAGCCTTTTGAATGTAGATTTTTATGTCTTGTCCAAATTTAGAGTATTTTTAACCATTATTTCTTCTGGTACTCTCTCAGTTCTGATTTATTTCTTTTTCTGAGATTCCCTCTAAACAAACAAACATCTTTCTAATATATACCTATATATTACATATGTATATAGTATTTGTTGTCCATAGTTCTAGAGTCTGCGTTTTTTAGTCTGTTGTTTCTTGCTTGTTCACACTGACAGTTTTCTGGTCTGTTTTCCTCAAAATCACCAACTTATCTTTCCATTTTAAAAATTCTGCTATTGTGTCATTTCACTAACATTTCTATTTTAATTTTTCTTTTCAATTTTTTAGTTTCCATGCAGTTCTTTATTATTTTTTAACCACTTATTATGTTCTATTATTTATCACTTCCCTAATGGATTTAGGTTTCTTCTTTTAAGTATCTTCATATTTCTTCATGCAACATTTTGATGACAGAGTTCCAATTATGTTTGAGGTAAGTCTAACAACTTTGCTGTCTCCAATTCAGCTTCTTTGCACTGCCTGTAGTGTGAGAATGTGAGGCCTTATTATATTTATTACATTATTAGTTGAAACTGGTAAGAGCTCTTCTGTAGACAATAAATAGCCACAAGCTTAGCTGAGTAGCAGGAGCTGCCACAGCATGTGTAAATTCTTTTCTACAGCCTTTGAAAATAAACCTGGCTACATGATATGTGACCATTGATTTAGCCGCTACCTTATATTGTAGTCCTGAGACCAGGAAAAGGAATCTGAAATGGATAAAGCTAATCATCAATAATTTTACAACAGAAGAGTGTAAGCTCTTGAGCCCTGAGTTATGACAGTGGAATAGATTGAGACATCCTACAGAATGTCATGTAGGTGAGAGCATGAGAATTGAGCAGGTGAACAGGAAGTGACAAGTTCATTGGGATGGTTGATGAGCACCGATGCCTTGGAGGATGTGAGGTAAGCACTGTGAAGGTTCAGGAACCTGCTGCATTACTTACAAGTTCATTTGTTTTCAGGGGAACACGAGGTGTCAGGATGTATCATTCCATTTGCCTGTTGTTTCTGTCACTAAATCAGCAGGTTGAGCTGTTGTACACTATTGAAATTCTAAAGCTTCACTTTAGATTGCAGAGTATACAGCTGTGTGTTGTATGAAATAGAGTGAAAGAATGTAGAAGATAGTTAATTTCTATGCAAGGATTCTCTCTCTCTCTCTCTCTCTCTCTCTCTCTCTCTCTCTCTCTCTTCCTCCCTCCCTCTCTCTCTCTCTCTCTCTCTCTCTCTCTCTCTCTCTCTCTCTCTCTCTGTGTGTGTGTGTGTGTGCACACATGTGTGCAGGTCAGAGGTCTGCTTGGAGTGTCACTTCTTAGGAGCTGTCTGCGGTTGTGTGCAGATCTGGGGTTTAGCAATTAGGCTTGGCTTCTTTGGTACTGCATGTGCCATCAAACCCAGACTTTTGGTGAGTGCTGAGGACTGCACTCAGGCCCTCGTGTTTATGTGGCAAGCACTGTAAAGCTGTAGCTATCTCCCAGACCCCTCCTTTTTTATATGACCTTTTGCATCTTATATGATCTTTCGGACCCTATTGTCTCTGATCAGTGATCAACTCCTTTCCCAGTGCTAAATACCTAGGTATTTTTCTATATCTTGAGTTTGGATCAATAGTAAGAACTTATTGACTTAATTCTCAGTTCACTTAAAGCTTTCTAGAGAAACGTTTGTTGAAATAAAATGTCTCACTTTTATAAGTGTTCAGAAACTGAGTAGTGTTAGTTTAGTGTATCTGGCTCAGAACTGATTACAAGTGCCCTTCCAAAGAAGGCTGGTTTCTATGAGACATGCAGCTCATCTGATGACATACATTTGTTTCCAGGGTAGTAGTAGAGTTCTCTAGGGAAATGGAGTCAATAGAGAGAACCAGTAGAACATTAATCTTTCTCTTTATGCATATAAAGTGTGTGCATATCTATCACACACATACGCGCGTGCACATACATGTGTATTTTATATAAAGAGATCTAGGAGGGAGAAGAGAGGATGGAGGGAGGAGGAGAGAGGAGAGAGAGAGAGAGAGAGAGAGAGAGAGAGAGAGAGAGAGAGAGAGAGAGAGAGAGAGAGAACACATTCTGGTAAGAGTGAGAGACGTCATCAGACTGGTACAAGTCTGACCCCAAACAAGAGGGAAAAGAAAAGACAGAAGCATCTTTGAATTACCAGATCTCTGACATTTACTCCTAGGTTTTCTTTCTAATAATCTTAAAGGTGAAAGCCTATACATGCAGTAGTGCTATTAATTCACTGTACCACGGAAACCTCCAGAAGAATATAGGATGTAAGAAAAAGAGGGAATAATCTGTATTTAGTGGCCCATCTTGAAGGACCGAGGCACGAGAATTGTGAAGTTTAAACCAATTTTGGAGAACTTAGCAGGACCCTTCAAAAAACAAACAAACAAACAAACAAACAAAAGAAAATAATAACATAATCTTGATCTTTAAATAAATGCTAGCCTGTTTAATAAATGATTTCATTGCTAATGTACATTCCAAGTTGGCTGGTATGGGATTTGATATTCTATATTTCAAAGCTCCCTTTCTAGGCTACTATTTTTTTCGGGGGTCAATGGTAAACCTTTTTATTGGACTGCTATGTTGGGGTAATCTTTTTGTGCGCTATGTAAAGGTTGCCTCTATATTATTCAGTTATTAATTCTGTACCTGCAGAGCTAGCTGAGTACTGTCGGAACTTTGGTGCTGCTATTCTTAGGAACACCGGCATCATATTTTGTAAACAATCTTTTCCCCTGTGGGCCCTTATCTGCAGGTGGAGAAGAAGCTCCCTCCTGGTAAGCATCATGCTTGGACATAGGTGAGTCATACCCCTTGCTGGCAAAACAACCCACCAGGCCCAAATGTGTCAAAAGGCTAGTTTCTTGCAGGAACATTTCAAAAGCAAACCCTAAGCCAAACCTTTAATCCCAGCATTCGGGAGGGAGAGGCAGGAGGATAGCTGTGAGTTTGAGGTCAGCCTGGTCTCCAAAACCAGTCTAGGAGAGCCAAGGCTACACAGAGAAACCCTGTCTCAAAAAATAAAAACAAACAAACAAACAAAAAACCGAGGAAAAACATATCAAAGGTGCCCTGGAGACAAGCCCTGGCAACAAGCCCTGGAGACAAGCCCCGGGAAGTGTCCTGGGAGTATCTCCTGGTATTCAGGTACCCTTCCTTTGAAAACCCAGAAGTTGGAGGTTTGGCAGCAGAGTCTCCATTTCTCCCTCAGTAGCTCCCTGTCCTTGTCTTTCTTTTATCATTAAGTTTAGCGAATTAAAATCTAGCTCTTTGACTCTTTTTAAAAAATATATTTTATTAATTTATTCATATTACATCTCAATTGTTATCCCATCCCTTGTATCCTCCCATTCCTCCCTCCCTCCCATTTTCCCCCTACTCCCCTCCCCTATGACTGTGATTGAAGGGGGCCTCCTCCCCCTGTATATACTCATAGGTTATCAAGTCTCTTCTTGGTAGCCTGCTATCCTTCCTCTGAGTGCCACTAGGCCTCCCCATCCAGGGGACATGGTCAAATATAGGGCACCAGAGTTTGTGTGAAAGTCAGTCCCCACTCTCCACTCAACTGTGGAGAATGTCCTGTCCATTGGCTAGATGTGGGTAGGAGTTTGAAGTTTACTGCATGTATTGTCCTTGGCTGGTGCCATAGTTTGATCAGGACTCTTGGGCCCAGATCCGCCCATCATAATGTTCTTCTTGTAGGTTTCTAGGACCCTCTGGATCCTTCTATTTCCCCATTCTCCCATGCTTCTCTCACCTAGAGTCCCAAAGGAGGTCCTCCCCTCTGTCCCACATTCCTGGTAAGTGAAGACTTTCATGGAACATGCCCCTTGGGCTAGTGCCCAGATATAAGTGAGTCTTTCTGCTTCTGGGCTAACTCACTCATTATGATCATTTCTAGTTCAATCCATTTGTCCACAAATTTTGGGAATTCCCTGTCTTTATTTTAATCAAGTGCCATAGGTTATCTGACCTTTCACAAGCCAGAGGCTCCCTTCCCCCACTGGAAGGGATCCGGATTCCCATTGTCTCCACCCTGGCTGAGCTTGGCTGGCCTGCGCTCCCTCCCTGCACAGAAAGCCTTCTTCGTGATCGGTTCTCAGGACAGAACTTTCTTCAGCTAGCCTCTAGAAGGCTGAAGAAAACTCTGTGACCAGATTCTCAGCCCAGTCTCCTGGAAAAAGGAACCCACTGCCCCCCCTCACTTTCTGATTGGCTTAATAAAGATCTGGCAGCCACTGTCTAGGCAGGAGAGGAAAGCTGGGGCATCTGGGCTGAGAGAGAGTCTCTGAAAGAAGAAATGAGACTCAGGGGACTCTCCAGCATGATGTGGAGAAAAACAGGTGCCAGGACTCATGAGAGTGTTAACAGGCCACATGACAGGATGCAGGCCAGAATTAGTCCAGTTAGTATAGCTGAAAATCTGCCCAGCTATGGTTTTTAGGTAAAAGCTTACATATAGGTAAAAGTAGTATATAATACTAATATATATAAGCTTACACACACACACACACACACACCTCACACACATACACACACACTTGTGCATGCGTGCATACTTAGTATAGGAATCTCATCCCTAAAAAGCAAAAATGAAAACAAAACAACACAACAACAACAACGAAAACCACTCTGGTTATTTCTTTATCAACAGTCATTGATTCCTTGTAGCCCTTTATTTGAGGGTGGGGTCTTGTGAAATTTTTCTCCGTCCATGTTGTCATATTAATTGGTATGATCTTTGTATTTCTTGTAAGGGCAGTCATATTGTTCAGAATTTACAAGAGCAACACCCCTGTCCTGTCCACTAGAAGTGGTCACACAGCTGTACCGGTCCTCACGCTCTTAAAAGTCTCCCTGTCCCCTCCTTGACAATGTTCTCTGAGCCCTAGGTATAAAGGCTATGTTATCTATGTCTAATTTCAGACTGGCCACACTATGGTCACTCTCTGAATTTTGACTTGTGTGGGACTCTCTAAAAGTCTCCACTTGCTGCAGAAAGAAGCTTCTTTGATGAGATGTGAGAACAACACTTACCTATGGGCATACAAAGATGAATGTTAGTAAACAGTTGGAAACTATATTGCTTTAGAAATATGGTGGTAATAGGGTCTCCTCTGAAGCCTATACCATCTCCAGCCATATGTTCTTTGCTAGATTTACACACATGAGTTCTCTCCAATTGAATGAAATTTAGGCTAAATTAGACAGTCAGTGGTTGCCCCCAAGATACAAGTGCCACTATCACAAAACTGAAGACATAGCACTAGTCCCATTTTTATTATGGTTTTCAAGCTTTGTAGCTGGGTAGGGCTACTGATTTTTTTTTTCTCACTTGGGAGCTTGCATAGCATCTTCTGATGTTATGAGAGCTAGCCGTCAGGGAGGACGCTTCCAGGTCAGTAGCACTTGTTTTATTGAACTCCTGTGAGCAAAGTGTGTCGTTTCTTCAGCAATGCCATCTTACTTTAATGCCTAATAGACAACTAAGTGTAGTGGCATTATCTTGCATTATTTTGGAAGTCTCTTTGATCCCCCTGACCAATTACTCAAAAGGAGGCATTCCCTTCCTGACGTTGGGGTAAATAAAACAATATTTAAAAGTACTTTTAAAATTACATAGTCTATATTTTCCCTACTGCCAGTATTGAAGACATCAGAGTTTATAAAGCAGTTTCTTTAAAAAAAAATCATTAGTGCAGGGCAGGGGATTGAACCTATTGCCTTGAAAATGCCCAGTAAGTGATTTATCCCTGAGCTCTATCTTCAGGCACCAAATCATTTATTTATTTTAGTGTTGGGAATTGAACTCAGAGCCTCATGCATCTAGGTGAGACCTCTGCACCTCCAACCCTTGATGATGATGAGGTCCTTTTGGAGAAAGTTCCTCAATCTACCAAAGGAATCTAGGCAACAGTCAGGCAGCCTTCTCAAGAGCTTGGTGATTATCACCCTGAGTTTACCAGGTGTGTTACTGCTCAGACTAGTAATCAGCTGTACCACGTCCCAGTGATGAATAAACACCTAGGCTTCCTGTGTTCCTAAGGTGGGTCATGGTGGGTAGGGAAGTGCTTGCCTCACTTACTGATAGAAAACTTAAAAGTATCAGTCAGGAAGACCAGATATTATCAGGGATGTTTCCATGCAGAATGCACAGAAACCTGAGCTAGAGTGGGAAGTGGCTCAGAAACAAAACAAAATAAACAACAACAACAACAACAACAACAACAACAACAACATCATGACCAGACACTCTGATTTCTAAACTAAGACTGTGTATAATTAGAGAAGGGATTTAAAAAATAATTAAATCATCTTTACCAATAATGATTTTAAAATATCACTAACTGGCAGAAGTGAAATAAATCAAGTATAGAAAAATAATCTGTATTGTCACATAAATGTGGAATCGAAGAAACTGAGTTCATAGGAGCAAAGGCACTTGACAAAGAGTACATGATGGTTACCAGGAAAGTGTTGGAAATGGAGTGATACTAGTGATGGAGTATGGAGCTCCATTAGGCAAGAGGCTCTATTAAATACCATAACAAATATCATTTAATAACAGAGTAGTATATTCCTTCAGGTTGGAATGGTAGTGCATACCTTTAATCTTAGTATTTGGAAGGCAGAAGCTGGCTAATCTCTGTGAGTTTAAGGCCAGCCTGGTTTAATTAATGAGTTCCAAGACAATCAGGCCTACATAAGGTGACCCTGATTAAAAAACAACAACCCAAAACAAAACAAAAAAAAGATGAAAAAAATGGCTAGGAGAATAAATTTCAGATGTCTTATAACAAGATATAAGTCTGTGGAAAAAGTGAATTATTTAACTTAATTTAATTTAGTCATTTTATAATGAATACATATTTCAAAACATCACAAAAAGTCACATCAAGTAACAATAATGTACATTTGTCAATTAAAAATAAAGGTTAAGTGATGAATTATGGAGACAAGATTTATTGAGAAGGCAGAGGAAGAACTGTCCCAGAAAGATTCTAGTGACATTACCCAGACAAAACCAAATTACATGTTTTGGTTTGATTTTATTTTGCAGATTTTTTAGAATAACTTCTTGACAATAAAGTTTTACAGAGGGAAGAGTGAAAGGAGTCCTGTGTACCCATTGCACAGAAATAGTCAGCTGAAGCTCAACCTCGTACTATTCCTCCATCCCCACTACACAGAATTACTGAGTTGTATCTATAAGTAAATTAAAGGGGGAAAAAGGTGATAGTAAAGCCACATCTCTATATGGAGAAACTCAAGGTCTTAAACAATTTTAATGTCATAAGCAAGAAGACCTCCAATGGAAAACCCTAGATAAAAAGACACCTTTTCTATGCTTCTCCCACTTCTAAGTTGACCTAAATGAGCGGGCGTAATTGGTATTGTGATTTTTTCTTTGATTCCATACTCTATGTATAAGTAATTATTTTCAGCTCGCCCCTGTAACCGAACTAAAAGGTCCTGGACTTTTTCCTCTTCCCATACTTTTCCACTATGCCACCAGGAATTAATCTCGGATACCTTTTCAATTTTTTCCTCAATTTTTCCTTTGTGGATAAGCCTGTTCCTATTGTTACCTTTTCCAAGAAAGAAATAGGCAATTGGCTGCTTTGTGCGATACATACGTTTATATTGCCCCCTGAAGGAATTTTCCAGTGAGCGAGCATACTTTTCCATTTGTTTAGAATCTTGATCTAGTTGTTGGTTTTCTGGCCAGAATAGAAGAGAAGCTAGAAAATAAGGTTCTGAAAATTGGTAAGTCAGCCCGATTGAGTGCAGGATCTCTCGAAGCTGCTCTTTCAGCTTTTTAATTGGCTTCACCAATTTGGAGGCAGGGTTAATACAAGAGAGGATGATGCTGGCTAGAATGAAGTTTTGCTTTTCCTTTTGTTGGGTTTTGGTAGCACACTGCTCAAGAAGGAAGGTGTATTTGTTCACTATGTCTTCCATGGGGCCTACAGCATCTTTTGGACTTTTGATAAGATATTCTAAGAGTCCAGAAAACTTGTCTGCCTTTAAAGCTTCTAGGCATCTCCGAGTCCTTTCCACTTGAAGTGGTAGACTGAGCTTCGATGCGAAATTTTGATTTTGTAATTCTTCCAAGGGACCAAATATGCCTACGTACTTCTTAAAGTACCCGGCCACCTTTTTTCGATTTTTAGCCTCTTCGTATTGCTTTATATTGTTTCTGGGTTTTAGAAGGACAAAGTAATCATCAAAAAAATCAAAGCATCTCTTCAAAGAGGACCGCAGGTTAGTTAGGTAAGGAATAAAATTCTTGAGTGCTGACTTAAATTCATTTAGATCCCCTGGGATATCACAATTCCCTGATATAAAGCTGATCATATCTCCTTTAGAGAGTTCATTTTTGTTGTCAAAAAAGGGAATGAGTTGGAGGATCTGAATGGCGAACAACCCCACTTCTAATTCTCCTTGGTAACCAGCTATGTTGTAAGTCTCGTACCTCCTCTTTGACTTCTGATACAGCCTTTCCATCCCATCATATTCTCTGTCTTCAGTTTGCTGTTGAGATTCTTTGAAAGCATCTGATGCATGCACCGCTAAGTCTAAAAGTTCAGTTAGCTCATTAGCTGAGATCGCCCCATTTTTTGTATTATCTTCTAGCCACCATCTTATTTTACTTTTGTAGACTTGTCCTAGTGTGTCTGAGATGTAAGAATTATCAGGCTCTATCTTTCTTGCTTGTTTTGCCCAAATCAGAGCATTTGTAAAGTCCTTCTCTATAAGGTAGAAATATCTTGCCAAAGCTTGGCAAATGAATGCATTGGGGTTGAACCTCCGGGTGGCTTTAAGCAATACAGCTTTAACGGCATCACTTCCTTCTTCTTTATGCAAGGCTTCGATGAATGGGGAGAACCAATTTCCTGTCTCACCTTCATGTTCATTGCGCTGCCTTGTGAGCAACAGTGTTTGCATGTCTTGGAAAAATTTGCTTTTTCCTATACCAGTGTCATAGAACAAATTTTCTGTTAACATATCCATCACAATTTTACTTTTGTTCAAGTTGTAGCTCCTTTTCAGTTCTTCCAGTGACAGAAGGGCTATCAAATGGTGAATGGTGCGCACTCCACAGTAGCTACCACATTCTATCACCTCTTCCTTGATTAGAATTGTAGAGTAGGTCCCCATCTTGTCTTCAAACTTCTCTGTCCCCCAGAAAGCCTTCTTGTTGGAGATTCCTAAGAAATCTTCACACTGTGAGAGGGAAATGGTCGTGTCAGGTACATATGCATTAAGAAGAGCCAGGAAAGCAAAGAGCTTTGCCTCTTTGGTGGTGACGTTTTGCCCTTTCAGAATGTTCCTGACCACATTTACTATATACTCTTTGTTGAAGTTGTTTTTCATGATCATAAAAGAATAAAAATCTTCAAAGTTTTTATGCTGTTCTTTGATTTCTGTCAATTTAAGCTCAAATGCTCTCTGCTCTTTGACGGACAGTTGGTGTACTAGGGCAACACTGTCCTGCTTCTTTGCACTTTTCTCAGGATTTTGTGACCTTGTACAATTTAGAATGATCACTAGAGGCTTCTCATATCTAATGTGTTTGTTAGCAACAGCTGTTTGGATAGAGGCCTGAAGAAGGTAAACGTTGTCCTGCTCTTCAAAATCATCAACCAGGAGCAGCACAGGTAAGTACTCTTGATGGTTTGTTGTCCCATAGGTGACCAAATTCGTTACCTGTTCTCCAATTTCTGAAAAATCCTCCATCTTATTTTTCAGCACAGCACATCTGAATTTCTTTCTTAGCTCCCAGAGAACATGCATCGCCAAAGTAGTGCCCCCACAGCCTGGATGATGATACAGATGAATAATTTTTGCACACACTGGTTGAGAAGAATCTGCCCATTCTTGAATTTTTTTTTCAAGTTTTGCATACTTATCCCTTTTGACAAATGATGAAGAATAGTTTTCAGAAGAAAAGTAGAAGTTCCACCAGGACACTTTGCCACCCCTGTAGAAATCTTCCTCTTTGGACGTCTTGAATTCAAGTAATTTCTCTTTGTCTTTCTCCAAGAGCGTGCCTTCACATTCGTTTTCACAGAGAATTTCCAAGGCAGTCATGATTTCTTCTTCCTTTTTCAGGAGCACAGTAGATGAGCCAACAGATGGCAAGAATCGCGTTGAAGACTGCATTAAAGATTTTAATTTAAGAATGGTGCCATTTATCTCTGCAAGATTTAAAGTAGAAATGCTTTGGCTTGAAAATTCATTTTGCTGTCTTGATAATCTTGCTTCAAGTAGGTCTTTCCATACCTGATATATCTGTGGGTGTACACAGATACACAATATATTTTCCATTCCTTTCATATCTTGATAGAAAGCACAGAAAGTCTCAATAAGGGGGTCCCTTGGGTCATCCACCGAGGACAGTAATAAAAACACCACCAACACCCTCCCTCTTGGCATGATGTCATCACGCGTGAGAAAGGAAATGAGCTTCCTAACTTCAGAAGCTCGTTCTCGTTGCCAGGAAATTGGATCTAAGGGCTTATATTTGTCACTCTCCAGGTCTAACCTGCCGTTGCAGAAAACCCAACTAGGTTGTTGGTAAAGATTCAGACTGGAAATCTTCTCATTTAAGGTGGGTTTTTCTTCTATAAATTGGCTTGGGAAGTGGAGATTTGCTACTCGGCTTCCTTTGAAAGCCTTGACTACACCATTGCTCTCAGACTCGGGGTCGAACTCTAACACGGCAAACCACTTAATTTCCTTCAGGAAGTCTAAGTGATTGGTTTGATCTGGATGGCATTTATTGGTTACAAGGATGTACCACTCATAGTATGAGTTATCTAACAGGTCCTTATTTCCTGTCAACAGGTCAACTAGCTTTTGTCCCTCACTGCTGTTGCCATTTGGTTTTACTTTGCATTTATTTTCTGCTTCTTTCCTAGAGTCTGCCACTGCTTTTAAATCTAACTTAAAGGCTTTGAAATCAGCTTTATTCCCTATGATGTCCTTACTTTTGGGTCCGTCTCGCACAAACACTGAGGTGTTTGAACTTCGTTGCCACATTTGGTTCTTATGATGTTGCATTCTGACCTGGAAGTAGTCTTCTCTGCATTCCGAGTGCAGTGGGATGACATCTACCTCAATGACAAATCTGTTGGATAGAGTACTGCTTGGCAGTAAAACTTGCACAAATCTTGGCTCTCGGATGCACCTCTTCGCTTGTTGGACCTGATGGACCTCAAAATACTGGCTTATCATCACATTGAAGTGGTCGATTAGGGCATCTTTAGTAACCCTGGTGAGTTCCACGCCAACAATTTTTCCTTGGGGTTTGTCTTGGACTCCAAAATGAATAGTGCCATTAGTACGTGCGTTCATACAAGCTGAAGCAAATCGGAAAGTCTCATTGCTAAATTTCATCTTAATGTCCTCTTCTGTGGCGGCTTCTGTGTTCGTCAAGGCTTTGAATTCATGTACTGGGTCAATAAGATTGAGCGGTCCTGTTTCGGGCTGTAGGATGAAGTCTAACTTGTAACGATATGGATTGTTGAATTCATTGAAAGGGTATGGAGTACATGTTGGCCTTGGAGATGACTGCTTATCTTGTAGTTCTGTTTTATCTCCCATCAGCTCACTGTTTTCTGATTTAGAACCTTGAGCCTTTGGACTTGCCACAGAGGCAACAGCCTCAGGTGAGTTCTCTTCACCCCTTTGACTTTGCTTTGATGTCTCTCTACCTTCTGTCTGGGTTTTAGGAATATTTTTACCACCTTTTGCCCTCTTAGTTGTCTGAGTAAGATGTTTTGAGGATGTTTTCTGCAATTCTTTGAATAGCCCTTCCATTTGGATTGCTGGCCCATGGGTTATGCCCATTTCAACAAGTTGCTTTTTGTTTAGCCACCTCAAGACTGCTCCGCTCACATCTTGTGCCATCAAGATCTCCCTGTGCTTTTGGTCAATCTTATGACTTTTTAACCACAGGTTTACATCCTCTTTTGTCCAGTCATCTGTATTCTTTGGAAGGTTGAGTGGCTCGGCCATTCTGATAGCTGTATGGAGAAGAAGAAAGAATGGTGTTGTAGTTTATAAGAGAAAATGTGAAACATTCATTTTTTTTTTAAATAGGTAAAGTATGCATGGGTCCCAACATTTGAAAAGCTTTTAACACCAGTTTACTCTATACCAACCAAGAGAAATACCACCAAATACAAATGCACATCACCTTTCCTTACATGAATTGTAACACATTATTTCCAGTTCTGTTTAAGCTCTTTGCTTTATATATTAAGTATATGCTGGGGATGTGCCCATTCATTGATCATTCCTTTTATGGTTGTCAAATATAATGTGTGTTTTCTGTATTACTAAGAATATGCAACCCTGCTTCATAGAAGAAAGTAAAAATATGAAACTAAATATAGAGGTTAAGTATAGTTCAGCTTGTTGTGATAGAGACCAATGAAACAGAACATATGAGTGTTAAGCATAGTTAGGGAGGAATAGAATAATCAAATATTAATTTAAGATTCATGATGGATATAAAGTACTTAATGGACAAAAGCTCTGAAACTGTAAGCAAGCCCTTAATTAAATGCTTTTGTTCATAAGAGTTTGCTTTGTCTTGATGTCCCTTTACAGCAACAGAACAGTGAGTAGGGCAGAGGAAATTTAGAGCAAGCCCACAGCCAGCACAGACCTAAATAAAGACAATCTCAAAGCATTTTCACCAAAACCAGGGGCAAGACAAAGCTGTCCACTCTCTAATATTTACTCAATATAGTAAAGTCTTAGGTAGAGCAACAAGACAACTGAAGAATATCAAAGAGATGCAATTTGGAAAGGAAGAAGTCAAATTATCTTTACTTATAGGTGATATGATTGTATACATAAGTGACCCTAAAAAGTCCATCTGAAAACTCCTACAACTGATAATTACCTTCAGCTAAGTAGCAGGATACAAGATTTATACACAAAACTCAGTAGCCTTCCTATATACAAATGGCAAAAAGACTGAGAAGGAAATAGGGAAACAATAACTTTTACAACAGTGTCAAATAATATAAAATATCTTGGGGGTATCTCTAACCAAGCAAGTGAAAGACTTGTAGGATTAAAAACTTCAAGTGTTTGAAGACATTGAAGAAGATATAAGAAGATGGTAAGATTTCCCATGCTCATGGATTGGTAGGATTAATATAGTAAAAATGAGCACACTACCAAAAGCAGTCTACAAATTCAATGAATACCAGTCAAAATTCCAACACAGTTCTTCACAGGTCTTGAAAGATAAATCCTCAGCTTTGTGTGAAAAAAATAAATACCCAAGATTACTAAACTAACTGTGCACTATTTTTCATAAGTACGGCTGGAGGTATCACCATTCCTAATTTCAAGTTGTACTACAAAGCCATAGTAATAAAACAGCATGATATTGGCACAAAAACAGACACTTTGATCAGTGGAATAAAACTGTAGACAAGCCGAAGAAAGACCCAGATAAAGAAACCATAAATATACTCTGTTAAAAAGACAGCATCATTAACAAATGGTGCTAGTCAAAGTATACAGAGGCCATAGGATAATCCAAATAGATGAACACTAACCACTCTGCCAAAACTCAACTTGAAATGGATCAAAGATCTCAACATAAATCCAGACACATTGAATCTGAGAGAAGAGAAAGAGAGAATTAGTCTTGAACTCAGGGATACAGAAAAGACTTTCTGAACAGAACAGTATTAGTGCAGGCACTAAGATCAACAATTAATAAATGGGATCTCATGAAACTGAAAAGATGTTGCATAACAAAAGTCACTATCATTAGGAAAAAATAGTAAGCAACAGAATGGGGAAAGATTTTACCAATTACACATGTGATAGAAGGCTAATATCATATATATATCCTAATTCATATTGAGTGCAGATCTTAACAGAAGTCTTAGAAGAGGAAACTCAAATGGCTGAGAAGCACTTAAAAGAAATGTTCAACATCCTTAGCTATCAAGGAAGTATAAATCAAAACCATTTTGTAATTTCATCGTACACAAGTCCGAATGGCCAACATCACTAAAACAAATGGCAGTTCATATATACAATTATGTGGAGTTGGGGAAACACTCATCCAGACTTGTACAGACCTGTGGAAATCAGTTTCTCAGGAAACTCAGGAGACCTTAAGATCCAGCTATATATCTTTGGAGAATATAACCAAAGGATACTTCATCTTATTACAGAGACACTTATTCAGACATGTTCATTGCTGTTATATTAATAATAGCAAGAAATTGTCCACCAGTGGATGAATGAAAAAAGAAAATGTGGTACATTTACCTAACTTTAAAAAAGATGAAATTTGCAGGTAAATGGATGGAGCTAGAACAAATTATCTTGAGTGAGGTAATGCAGATCCAGAAAGACAAATATGGGGTGATTTAACTTCTATGTGAATATTGACTGCTAAGTCTTTGATAAGAAAGATACAATCTGTATCACCACAGAGTACAGGTATAGAATAAGGCAATACTGAAGAGGGATGGATCTCCATAGGAAGAGGAAATAGAGTAGATAGTTATCAATGGATGAGGTGGGGGTGGGGTAGGAATGGGAGTATCAAATGGGGAGGTGGAAGGAAGGGAGGGCAATGGAAGCAATATGAGGTGGCATAGCTAAAACTGAGGGCCATTCGAAGAGCCATTCAGAAACCAGTTGTATTGGAAATACAATAGAAACTTTCTAAATTATATAGATGTATGAATGGAATCTAAATGAAATTGTCAATAATAGGAGAGATAAAGTCCCAGATGGACATTTTTCTTCACTAAATGAAGCTTCCAGAGCCAGAAATGGATAGTATCTAATCAAGTTGTTGCCAAAGGGGCCTCAAGAGAATTCCCCAAACCCCAGGCTATTGTCAAGGCTATTTATTGGTTGCTGCCTGAGTTATGGTTTCTATTGCTGTTAAGAGACAGCATGACCAAAGCAACTTTTATAAAGGACAACATTTAATTAGGGCTGGCTTACAGTTTCAGAGGTTTCATTCATTATCGTTATGGTGGGAAGCATGGCAGCATCCAGGCAGACATGGGCCTGGAGAAGCCAAAAATTCTACAGCTTAATCCAAAGGCAGCCAGGAGGCTCCTGGCTTCTGCAGGCAGCCAGGAAGGGGTTCTCATTCCACATGGGTGGAACATGAGCTTTGGAAACCTCAAAGCCCACCCCCACAGTGACACACTTCCTCCAACAAGGCCACGCCTCCTAATAGTACCACTCCCTGTGGGCCAAGCATTCAAACACATAAGTCTTGGGATCCCAAACCTATTCAAACCACCACAGTTGCCCTCCACAAACTGACAATAAAGCTCTATTGCTGAAGACATCACCTACACAATTCATTAAACATGGAAATATTAAACTGGTGTCTACCTGAAACTTTCACCCCTATAGACTAGGGTTTATGGTACTGGAAGATATTCTGCATGACAGCAAAGGATAAAGGTAAACACAGACTTAGCTACATACTCTTTGATCTTCAATGATGACCGGTATATAAGATGAACTAGTGTGACTCAAAGCAAATGGGAATAGCCAACCAACATCTGATTTTATTTAAGGCCCACTTCATGAGAAGGGACCTATTCCTGACACTTCTCAAGTGGTCAAGAACCTGAATCTAACCCTAACGAACAAGAGAGAGCTCTATGTTGCTGTAATTTTAATTTTTAAAATTAATTTATTCTTGTTACATCTCAATGGTTATCCCATCCCTTGTATCCTCCCATTCTTCCCTCCCTCCCATTTTCCCCTTATTCCCCTCCCCTATGACTGTTCCTGAGGGGGATTACCTCCCCCTGTATATGCTCATAGGGTATCAAGTCTCTTCTTGGTAACCTGCTATCCTTCCTCTGAGTGCCACCAGGTCTCCCCCTGCAGGGGACATGGTCAAATGTGAGGCACCAGAATATGTGAGAAAGTAATATCCCACTCTCCACTCAACTGTGGAGAATGTTCTGACCATTGGCTAGATCTGGGTAGGGGTTTAAAGTTTACCGCCTGTATTGCCCTTGGCTGGTGCCATAGTTTGAGCGGGACCCCTGGGCCCAAATCTGCCTATCATAATGTTCTACTTGTAGGTTTGCTGTAGGTTTTGCGTTTTGAATGTCAATGCGATGCTGTACTGCAGTATTGAAAGATTTTACCATTAGAGAACCTTGAAAAAGTTGTATCAAGTACATGATTACTTCTTACAACTGCATGCAGATGATCATGATCGCAAATGAAAATTCAATGAAAAACCACAAAATCACAGTGGCATTCAGAGAATGGCATAAAGAGAAAGCATTTACAATTAAACAACAATGAAAGTGTCGACTATCAAAACTTGGAAGAAACAGCACCAACAATATCTGTAGAAATTAAAACTTTAATGTTCTTTAAAAATAGAATGGGTGATACTTTAGCGAGTTTAAAGAATAATACAATAAACTTAAACAGGGAATAAAGAAGGAAAAATAGAGTTAAAAGAAGTAATTTGTCCTCCTCAAACTAAGGCACCAGCCAAGGAGAAATAGGCAGTAAACTTCGAACCCCTACCAAGACCTAGCCGACGAACACGATATTCTCCACTGTTGAGTGGAGAGTGAGATCTGATTCTCACGTGAACTCTGGTGCCCCTTTTCTGACCATGTCCCCTGGATGGGGAGGCCTGGTGGCACTCAGAGGAAGGATAGCAAGTTACCAAGAAGAGACTCGATAATCTTAGAGCATATATAGGGGGCGAAAGTCTCCCTAAATCACAGACATAGGGGAGGGGAGAAGGGAGGAAGTGGGAGGGAGGGAAGAATGGGAGGAAATAGGGGAAGGGCTAACAATCAAGATGTAATATGAATAAATTAATAAAAAATGGTAAAAAAAAAAAAAGAAGTAATTTAAAGAGAAAAGTAGAAAACTCAGGCACAGTAGAGATGCTAACCTGAGTCCAAAAGTGGTACTCAATAAAAGGGTGAGAAACTTGACACATGTGGAAAAATTCATCAAGAATAGGAGGGAGAGAGAGAGAGAGAGAGAGAGAGAGAGAGAGAGAGAGAGAGAGAGAGAGAGAGAGAGAGAGGAAGAATAGAAGAACAATAGGAGAACTTAGCAATGCCACATGCTACAAAAATTCAGTGCATCAGAGGTTATTACAACCAACTTTAAATGAATAAAATCTGAAAAGTGAGATGAAATATGCAACTTACCAAAGCTGACTAGAGAAGCAGTAAAAATGGGCTCCACTGCCCAGGGAACTGTTGTAGGTCACAGAGGTCACCAATGTTCCCACTGCATCGACAAGAAACAAGATTAATGAGTTTGGAAGACTTCTATATTTAAAGTTATATCTGAAGACTGCTCACATCACAGGAACTACATGTTAAGAGTCCAGGGATGCCAAGGTCTCTACCTAAGTGAACTTTAGACAATTTGCTAATTCTGGGTTGGAGATGAGGACAAAATAAGACTAGTCGGAGGATGGCAAACCAGTGGGACTTTTGAAAGCCATGTGGGTGGATGCAATAGCTCAGACTCTACAGCAGTTCCCAAACCTTTACCTGTTGCATACATTCAAAATAAATCTGCACAGATTAATAACACACGCCAACTAGAGTGGCTGGCATTAAAACCCCAGAAGCCCAAACGCTGGTGGAAGTGTAGAGTGAATGAAGCTTTTGGAAAGTCCTGGCGGGAATACAAATTGTTCCAGCTAATTTAAAAAAAGAACTTGACTGCTTTTTATCAAATTAAATATATAGCTGCCTTATAACAACAATTTTAGTGGGAAAAAAACTGAAGTGCTGATTCAGCAAATATGGAGATGCATCTCAGTCATATAAGAGGGAGGGAGCCAGGCACAGGCACAGGCACAGGGAACACATTAAGTGGATGTATTTCCTTGAAGTTCAAGGACAGGCAGAGTTAAACTAGTGCGGTAGTTTCTGATTAGAGATGTGTTTTCTGGGAATGGGAAGTCAGGTAAATGAATGCATGGGGAGACACCAAAACTGTATCGTGGAGACAGGCTCACTTCATGTAAATCACACTTCATTTAAAAAGCCAGTGATGCCTCTGCAATACACGGTGAAATAAAGAGATGACTAGAGAAGGTGGAGGCTACATAGAACAAGACTTATTGTATGCTCTAAAATCAAGGGTAATGGCTAGTTCAAGTCAAGATATTCAAGTCCAAAAATTTTACCGAACACTTTGTATTTCTGCATCAGATTTCAAGACTAGTTTTTGACTTCCTTATCTCACTCACAAGTAATTCTTCGTATTGTTTTCTTTAATTTCTCTAAAACTGTATATCCTTTATCTCCTTGTGGATATAGCTCAGTGGTGGACTTGGGATTAGATTCCCAGCACACAAAAACAAACACCAACTGAAGACTTGTATCTACTCTCATCATTACTAAGACTCAAAAGACAAGAGTATCTTACATTCTCCCTTGATTCTCTCACCTAGAGTCCCAATAGGAGAATGGGGAAATAGAAGGATCCAGAGGGTCCTAGAAACCTACAAGAAGAACATTATGATCTGGGCCCAGGGGTCCTGCTCAAACTGTGGCACCAGCCAAGGACAATACATGCAGTAAACTTCGAACCCCTACCCAGATCTAGCCAATGGACAGGACATTCTCCACAGTTGAGTGGAGAATGGGGTCTGACTCTCACATGAACTCTGGTGCCCCATATTTGACCACGTCCCCTGGATGGGGAGGCCTGGTGGCACTCAGAGGAAGGATAGCGGGCTACCAAGAAGAGACTTGATACCCTATGAGCATGTACAGGGGGAAGAGGTCCCCCTCAGTCACAGTCATAGGGGAGGGGAGTAAGGGGAAAATGGGAGGAAGGGAGGA